>NC_141341.1:20592500-20970000 GCF_037954235.1 Aulostomus chinensis | reverse complement strand
CATCCATCACTTCATCCATCCATCCATCATCCCTTCATCCATCCATCCCTCCATCCTTCCCTCCATCCATCCATCCATGTTCTCCCTCTTCTCCTGTTCAGGGTGGTGGGGGTGGAGCCTATCCCAGCAGCCTTCCCCCTGGACAGGTCACCAGTCCATGGCAGGACCAACACATAGAGACAGACAACCATTGGCTCTCCCAGTCACACCTACGGTCAATTTAGAGTCTGGATTAACCTGGTCCCTCTTGATGTCTTTGGACTGTGGAGGAAGCTGGAGTACCAGAGAGAACCCAGCAGGAACAGGGAGAACATGGAGACTCACACAGAAAGACCCCGTGCTCCAGCTGGGGCTCCACCCACAACCTTCTTGCTGGGGGGCCACAGTGAGGACCACTGCTCCACCGGGCCGCCACTAGCAGCATAAATTAGCTGAAATAAGAAGAACCCTGGGCTGCACAGTAGTTCAGTGGTCCTCACTGTCACCTCACAGCAAGAAGGTTCTGGGTTCGAGTCCTGGGATAGGCTCCACCCCCCGTGACCCTTAATAGAAAGGAATAAGCGGAAGACAATGAATGAATGAAGAACAACCCTCTCAGTCTGTCGGGGAGGAATTTTACTGTTCTTGGAGGAAATTTAAGCTGGAACTCTCCATCTCACTTCTCAAGAATATTCCTCCCTCTTATGTCTTTTCAAATGAAGAGCAAAAAGAAATGTTAAAACTATAACCAGTTGTTTTATAAATGTTGCTTCTCTTCAATTCCAATTTATATGATTTCACGTGAAAGAGGCTCAAAGGTGAGGTTTTGTTTTCTTTTTTTGAGGATCCTTCATTATGAGTTGGCAAAAATCATTTTGAGGACTTTTCCCTCCAAAAAATGATGAACCCTATGAGCAGAATTATGGCGCTATTACATGGAGACGTCCGACCGGCACCAAACCACCAGTGACAGGGAGTCGGCAGTAAAAGCACTAGGCCTGATTTGTGCTTTGTCTTGAGAAATTCTTTTTTTGTTAACCTTGTTGGGCTTCTTCCCCACAGAAGTCAGACTTTGTGTCATACTGTATTTCTATTAAAGTTAATTCAAATGTTGGATAAATTAACCCGCGATGAGCAGCTATCAAGATTAATTAACTAAATATTTTGCAGTAATTAACTGCTGAATAATCACAACAGCATGTAATTCCAAGCACGACCACAGGCCAGAGTTTCTGCTGATGGGGGTGATGGTGTGGCTTGTTTTCAGGGGTTGGGCTTGGCCCTGTAGTTGGGGCGTCTTTGTGGGAACCGTTTGGGGACGGACCCTTCCTGTTCCAACATGGCTGCGCACCAGGGCACAAAGCAAGGTCCATGAAGGCTTTACAGTCTGGGGTGGAGGAGCTGGACTGGCCCGCAGAGTCCTGACCTCAACCCTGCAGAACACTGGAGGGACGGATTAGAACGGAGACTACGAGCCGCGCCTTCTGGTCCAACATCAGTGTGTGACCTCATAAACGCGCTTGTCTGATTTATCTGTGTGTGTGTGTGTGTGTTTGTGTGTGTGTGTGTGTGTGTGTGTGTGGTTACACCACATCCTTCTGCCACCATGTGATCCCTCTCAAGAACACCAGATGGCGCACATGGCCTGCACTTTGTTGGTGCGGAGTTGGAGGAACCTCTCCCACTAAAGTCTGCTTCACCTGTCCTCACAAACCCCCCTCAACCAAATATAGAGGCGTTAAGTCCATGTGGCCAGACTTTGTCCACAAGCTTCACATGCAGGCACATCGGGGACTTCAGTGGACATCAGGTGTCTTTATGAGCACGTTTGGTTCAGGATTAAGTGTAGTGAGCTTCCCTTTCTTTGAGTGTGTGTGTGTGTGTGTGTGTGTGTGTGTGTGTGTGTGTGTGTGTGTGTGTGTGTGTGTGTGTGTGTGTGTGTGTGTGTGTGTGTGTGTGTGTGTGTCTGCTTCTCATGAGCAAGCAAAGAATCAGTCCAGCCAAGCCCGATCCACTTTTCTCCTTTTGCTCCAATGACCTTTGACCTAGACAGAACATCGTGGATGACAGGTTCGACCTGAAGAACCAACAATGTCAGCTGTGGAATGAAGTCTGACTTCTGCAGGGACCTGTTGGAGCTCAAGGCAGAAGATGGTGGAGCAGCAGAGGGCGTGAAGACGCAGCCGCCACATCCCCCCGGTGTCTGCTGCCTGGTGGATCACGACTGGATCCACAGGCTCATTCTTTTCGATAACAAGACACGGTAACTTGTTATCACCAGGAAGTGATCGTAGTAATCAGGAGACATCACAACTGTCAAACAGCAGCTCACAAACCTCCCTAGAAAGGTTGGAAGTCAGAGAAATTCGAATGCAGCTCCGTCACAACCTGCTCAAAACGACCAGATCGCCGCACAGCCGTCAACGTGCTAGAAAAAGACTTCTCTACTGATGAATTTTTGAAGTTTTTCATTAAAAGACGACAGATAAAAAGATGTTGGGCTTCGGAGAGGAGGCAGAGTTCTTAAGTCTGATTCAAAGGAAACTTGCCTCTCTTGTTGCCCCCCAGGAGAGAGGAGGAGCGGCTGCCGGTGCTGCTGTGAGCGTTTGCTCCGCCTCAGTTGACAAGGAGTGAGCACACACACAGAAGAACCCCACACGTCGGTCCCTCCTACCAGAGTAGAACTGGTCTCTCTAATGAGAGGAACCTGCCACGCAGGAGGACCGGCTGGGCCTCTGAACGTCTCAGTGAATAAACCCTGAACTCCCTCCTTCACAGACGAGAGACTTTTGCTTTTGCTGAGTTTTGCTGACCGAAGGTGTCAAAGAGAAGAGAAGGTGTGCTGACGCCACAAAGACCTGAAGTCTTTGACGTTGGTCCTCCTGTTTCCACCATGACAGAAGAGAGACCAGCCTGGAGGGGGCACGAGCCAAGGAAGCCCCCTGACGGACTCCCTGGAGACGCTGCATTTATCTGAGCAGAGTTCAGGCGTCTCATCTGGTTTCCAGAAAATATGAGCAGATATTCCACCGCAAGAGGAGGCGAGGGGTCCAGAGGAGTCAAGAGGAGACCGGAGGGGTCCAGAGGGGTCCAAAGGAGACTGGAGGGGTCCAGAGGAGACCAGAGACAGTAGATGGCCTGCAAGCTACATCCATCATTCGTCAACATCCACTTCATCATTATTCCATAAAACTGTCACAAAAGGACAGTGATTAAAAGCTGCTCACGTTCAGGAGTTCTGCATTTTAGACTTTGGTGTTGATTAGGATGACCAACAAGCTCCTTTTGTCGTATGAAGCTGTGTATTCCCATGGTGGAGGTCTGTTCTCCAGTGGTTTCTGGCTTCTCCTGCACAATATTGAAGATTAAAAACAAACCCGACTCTCCTTCATGTATTTGCATGTGCAAATAGATTTTAGCTTCAGTTGAAGTGAGTAAACTAAACTCACGACTCCTGAGCCTCTGGCTGCAGACACCAAGACCTGCTTCCCTCCTCCTCTTCTCCTCTGATGGATGTTTGCTAATGTTTGCGAGCGTCTCCAGTTCAACGCCATGACTCCATGCTCCAGTTTTTGAGAGAAAAGTCTTCAGACAGATGCGTCTCTCTGCAGGAGAGCCCCACCACTGCAATCAGAGGCTTTTACGCAACTAATTACTTTATTGTATCGCTCAACTTGTATTTTTTTTAATTTGATCTGATACAGGAATGCATTGTTTGTTGTACTTAATGAATCCCTCAGCGTTGGTGCTAATGAGCTGTGCATACGGGTGGTATCCCTCCCTCTCTTGCTCTTGCTCTCTTTCCCACCTTCCCACCTTGATTGCAGCGTATATCTAGGTCATCTCAGCCTGCTTTAATCACCGTTGGCTTAAGAGAGGGGGGGGGGGGGGGGAGAGAGGGAGAGAGGGGGGGGGAGAGAGACCCAGTTAGGTAATGAAACCCACTTTTCTCCCATCAAGGTGGAAAATCAGCTTTACTTCTAGCAGCTCATCATTCCAAGTGTCATTGTCATCGTTCCTGCTCTGCTGCATCAGAACTCTTGTCCAGTTTCCATCAATAATCCCATGTTCACAAGTTAGATCCTCAGCAGACCCTCGGGAGAAAACAGAAGCCGTCCTGCTGGCTTGACCTTCGAATGCTGCGGCGAAGCCACACGACGGGATCGATCTGCTCGGGTCTCCCACCCGGGTGAGGCGGGTAGTTCTTACCAATCACACAGATAAAATGGAAGCTACGCTGTCTGTACGACAACACTGCTGCTGGTTGCGTGTGTGTGTGTGTGTGTGTGTACTGCTGGGATGCTGTTGTCTCTTTCCTCCACCTCCCTCTGTTAAAAAGCTCTCAGCAGGCCTGCTAACATTTTGCACCCTAATTATAGATTTGAAAAAAGACTCTTAAATGGTAAAGAAACATCTCAGGGTCATGAATTCAGGCTGCCTGTGTGCAATGACGCAGAACAAACCGGGCCTTCTGTCACCGACTGGCATGGACCGAGACAAACAGGCCGCATCAATCGAACAATGATCCACGTGATACACGGCTTTCATTTTCAATTGGTTTTGATTTTAGTCATCAAAGCGGAGACACTCGCTGATGCAGCTGTGGGTTGTGGCTTCATAGCCAGTAAACTGCACCGGCCGTGGTTCAAGTCTGGATGTATGTTCATCTAGGCTTTTCCTCCTCGCTACACCTGACAAGTTCCACCTTATTAATGAATATTTATGGAGGGGATGACCATCAGTCAGATTTATGGAGTGATTTAGAGAAACAGGAAGCTCCCCTCAGTCAGCACAGTTGACTCCAATATCTCAACCATGTAAGTTATGAACCATTATAACTCGTTTCACATCACCTGTAGTCCCTCCACTCATCCATCCATCATCCCTCCATCCATCCCTTCATGTTCCTCCTCTTCTCCTGTTCAGGGTGGTGGGGGTGGAGTCTATCCCAGCAGCCTTCCCCCTGGACAGGTCACCAGTCCATGGCAGGGCCAACACATAGAGACAGACAACCATTGGCTCTCCCAGTCACACCTACGGTCAATTTAGAGTCTGGATTAACCTGGTCCCTCTTGATGTCTTTGGACTGTGGAGGAAGCTGGAGTACCAGAGAGAACCCAGCAGGAACAGGGAGAACATGGAGACTCACACAGAAAGACCCCGTGCTCCAGCCAGGGCTCCACCCACAACCTTCTTGCTGGGGGGCCACAGTGAGGACCACTGCTCCACCGGGCCGCCCACCACCTGGAGTATCAAATTTATATTTACATGCATTTTCAGCACAGAAGTCTTCCATTTCCTTCATTTTCCTGTATGTATGTACATTTACATGTGTCATGTTCAGTGTTGGGCACATTACTTTGAAAAAGTAATTAGTTAAAGTTACTTCTCCCAAAATGTAACTGAGTTACTCCACTATGAAAGTAACTAGTTACCAGGGAAAAAAACAATTGCGTTACTCTTTTTTCTGACAAGTTTAAAAAATGTGAAAGAATTTGTTTCTATTTTTGTAGAAAATCCCTTTCTGCAGGGCAGCGATGCTCCCCTCCTCCCTGGTATCTATGAGGGCTCTGAAGGAGTCTGAATCACCTGCTGACAACGGCAGCTTGTCGTCATCAACATCGCGGCCAATCAGTTCCTTAAGTTCTGTCTGTGTCACAAGTTTTTGTGGAGCAGGGCAGAAAAACCCATCTTCGGCTGCTTGGATGGCGTGGCTCCATGTCCTTCTTTGTGAGGAGGTCACATGAGCAGCACCTGCTTGCTCTCACCGTTAACGGTGTCAACGGTGTCTCTGGACACTGGTGTAGGAGAAGCTGTGCTGTCGAGAGGCGCTTCATCCAATTGGAGTTGCTGACATTGGACATTGACAGCCTCTTTGTTTTCGCTCTGGGACGACATGACGTACACTCAACATGTACGTTGTTACCTTTAACCTCCACAAAAGTAAAGTCGTGCCTATCTTGAAAACGCCGTCTCTGATAGTTTGCGTGAGTGCTGCTCCGTGCTGGGTTCCTGAGTAAACACCCGCCCACCTGATGTCTCTGGTTGGCTCAACGTGAAATCTTTACTCTATCTCAGCCAATCAGCATGACCTAGGCGCTTCTCTCGCCCCGCCCCTCCCCCGCAACAAGGAGAGAAGACAAAAAACACGCATTTGCGGCCCCTGTGTCTGTGTGAGCCGAGCCTGGTGGCAGCTTCAATGAGTCGCTTCAGTAACGCGGAGTAACGACGTGTTGGTAACGGTAACGGCGTTGTCACAATCGTCAAAGTAATTAGTTAGAGTACCCGTTACTGAAAAAAGTAATGCCGTTCGTAACGCCGTTTAGTTTAACGCCGTTATTCCCATCATTGGTCATGTTTGTGTCCATGTCTACATACATGTTGTGGAAACATTTAGGGGATCAGTACAATATTTCTGCTTGTGAAAACATACAACTTAGGAACCCAACTCCATCACCCTGGACCCCCTGCATCTGCTTGGTGCAGTGCAGCGTCAACAGTGAGCGGAGGCTTCAAGCAGATCAAAACTGGCAAAAGATGTTTCAGGATTTCATGGATTTTTTGTGAAAGACTCCTAAGAGTCGAGGAGAGTCCAGCAGAGCTGCCCGGCCACTGTGGTTCCAGCCCTGAAAACCCAGCTCCTGTTCTCCATGGCGGAGGCGATTATCAGGTCCTAACCTCCAGGTGGACTCACCTGGGTGCTGTAACGCTCTCTGCTCCTGTCCAAGCCGCAGGTTGTATTCACAATCTTATGGGTGGAGTCGTTCATCATGAACCCCATCTTGTTTCTCGGCCATGCCTCTGTTTTGCTGTTTTGGTCACGATTCTTCTCCTCTTGTTGTCTTAGTTTCTGGCGTAAATCTCTTGATACAAAGAATTTGATTCAATGTCATTTGAGGAATTGAACAGGAAATTCCCTGCGTCAACCGGAGCTCCTGGTCATAGCTCCACCCCCTCTGCTGATTATGGGAGGGGCTAGACCACCGCGGGCTCACTCACATGTGAAGGCACCAGGCCTTTCTCCAGGATGACCTTCAGCTCCCCCTTCACCTTTACAGTGGTTTCTCCCATTTCATCAGGGATGATTCATGTACGCTAACAAAGAACAGCGTGGTTTCCCTCGGCACATGAAGGCATCATGGCGTCCTGCCTCCATCAGCTTGAGCTTCCTCGTCTCCTCTCTAGACACGGCGCCTCTGTCTGCATGTGGGAGGGTGTCGATGCAGAATTGGTGTGTTAAAGCCAATGTTCCTCAGTGTGCTCTCATTCTGTCACCACCTTTAGCCCCGCAGGTGTGTGTGTGTGTGTGTGTGTGTGTGTGTGTGTGTGTGTGTGTGTGTGTGTGTGTGTGTGTGTGTGTGTGTGTGTGTGTGTGTGTGTTGAGTAGCAGGTGGTCAGCACAAGCGCACCTGTTGTTAATGGGACAGAGTTTACGAGCTCGTAGGAAACTCCAATTATAGAAACAAAACCCAGAGTACAGACGGGATGTGGTTTGACAACATGGTGCAGACAAGTGTGTTCGAATATTTTCTGTAGCTGTCTCACACACTCGTGCTCATAGCATAGCCATTAGTGTGTGTGTGTGTGTGTGTGTGTGTGTGTGTGTGTGTGTGTGTGTGTGTGTGTGACTGCCTTCAGTCTTGCTTCTTCAGGCAGTCTCTCCCTCCTTCTCCTCTTCACTCCTCGTCTAAATTACACTTTACAGATTAGTTCCACAATGATGCATCTGCCATTTAGGGGGGAGGATTTTGTGTGAGTGTGCTTGTGTATATGTGTGTGTGTGTGTGTGTGTGTGTGTGTGTTTCATTGTGGAAAAGATTCCCCTAATTTGAGTAAAGTTGCTCAATGGCTCATGAAAAATAAGATTTATCACAGTGAGCGAAGGACAAGTTGAATAAAGGAGCTCAACTCACAGTTTAAACTGCCTCTCATGCCCACGCATACATTGTGTGTGTGTGTGTGTGTGTGTGTGTGTGTGTGTGTGTGTGTAGTTGAGTTCATTAATCTTGCCTTTGTTGAATCTAGGCAGGGCTAATTAGATTAAATGACACATGCTCAGTCAGGGCAACCGAGCAGGGAGCATATGATATGTTGGAATCAAGTACAAACACACACACACACACACACACAGTCCAGATTAAGACCTCACCAGGCATTTGTCAGAAAGCTCCGTTGGGCTGGGCCCCGATCGTCGGGGTCAGAGAGCCAAAGGGGCGGTGAGTGAGCAGTGAACCTGGCACACGGCATCCACCAGCTCTCAGCCTGTCAGCCGGGTGTTAAGACTCCCAGCACCCTTGGTCGTTCTCTGGAGGACCTGAGCTGTGTCCGGGTCCTCGTCCTCATCGTCTGCGTCCTCTCTGACTCTGCAGGCACGTCTGTCGTTGTGGCCCCCAGCCCGCCAGGTTCACCACGCCTATGTGGAGGCGCTCGTGTCAAATACAACCAAAACAAGAAGGACAAACTAAATCTTGAGGCTGGTCCGTTGCTGTCGCGCCCTGCTTCACTCAGTACCATCAGATTATGGACCATTGAAAACTAGGGATTAGGATCAGCTGGGCAATAGGCTGAGTCGATATCCAAGCGCCGTTCATCATGCGTCCATGAGTGCGAGCTGACGGCAGAATTCTGCGTGACATCAACGCAGCAGAGGACCCTGCCGGATCTCAGTGCTCCGAACGATGGTGTGACCCATCAAGTGAAGATAGCGAGTGGGGAGGAGAGCGCTAGATGCTGAGCTCAGACTTTCAAAGTATGTGAGAGTAGTTTTTGTTGTTTGTTTGTTTGTTTGTTTGTTTGTTTGGCGCCTCTTCGACAGCCCAGCCTCTCTTCCTCCTGCTGAGGAGATGTACCTTATTGAGAGTATTTGATGGTTAATAGGTGTCATTATCACTGCTGGGAATCAGTTTGTCACCATGTTGCTTTCTCCAGATTGATTTGCCTGCTCTGAGGTCCCACGTTTGCTCTCACAATGTCTCTGTCTCTACTGATTCAAGCTCTCTGTGCTTGTTTCTCCATTCACAGGAACGCTGGAAGGCAGAAATCCTTCCCTCCGTTGTGTTTATGGATTCCTGGTTGCCTGAATTGTTGTTTTTCCAAGAAATGAAGCTCAATATCCTTTAATCATCACAGCGCCGTGTGTGTTTATCCATCCCTCACATGGGATTCTGGATATATTATTCATTTCATTTTCACAACTTCATGCCAGGATACAAAATTACTGTCAACAATGGACTGAGGAAGTAGTGAAATATGGTGAATAGTCAGCCTCTGGACTGGTCTGCCTGAGCGCGTGTGCTTGTGTGCGGCGGGGCGAGGGTATCGCTCATTCTCTTGTTTGTCCATGCGATTGCTGTGACATTTTCCGCAGACTTTCTTGGTCCCTAGAGGGTGAATCCTCATCGCTTTATTAATCCCCATCGGAGCGCCTGACTCCTTGACATTTTTGGGTTTGTGTGAAATGTCTCAACATGTAAGAGACGGATTACTGTGAAATTCTGTCCAGACATCAGTGGCACCTGGAGGGTCGCAGCTCCCTGACTTGATCTGACTTTTAATCCAGTCTGCAAGTTTTTCTGTTTCCAGTGAAACATTTTGACCAGGATGGATGTTTCCCACCTTGACATGACATTTCTCAGCTCAGATATTAAATGTGTTTGATGGCTGCAGCAATAATGACACCGCCAGCAGCCTCAGACACACACACACACACACACACACACACACACACACACACACACACACACACACAGGTGCGTGCCTGCAAACACACACGTTTGCTCTAACCCATGGAATTCCTTCAGTGGCTCGATGAATAATTATGACCATTACTACTACTAGAAGCCACACCCACGGCAAACGTGACCTGAACCACCTCCGCCTGCATCAGCTGCTCGCTGGAATACGGCCCTATGTGTTTCCTTGTTCATGGCCAGTCTGAAACGAAAAAGGTAATTCAGCCACAACCTGAGAACACAAAGCCAACTGCCTCTAAAATGAGCGGCGGTGCAGGGCAGCGTTGATCACCATCGGACGAAGGCCGCTTGGCCTTTGCTCACAGACGCTCTGTCTCTGTCTGCCTGGCTGGCGTGTGAAAAGGAAACTATGTGGATTTGACACGTTGAAGTGGCGCAGCCATTTTCACACTCGACAGAACATCACATGTAGCAGGGAGAGGGGAGAGAGGGAGAGGGGGAGAGAGGGGAGAGAGGGAGAGGGGGAGAGAGGGAGAGAGGGAGAGGGGGAGAGAGGGAGAGAGAGGGAGAGAGGGAGCATGGCAGCACAAGTTGTGAAACAGAAGAGGGGGACCAAAGCTGGTACCAGAGGAATACTGGGATTTGGGTTTGTCAGATGTCTTTCTACTCCCACCAACACCATCATCATCATCATCATCATCATCATCATCATCATCATCATCATCACACACACGCACACAAACTTTCACTCATTACCAGCTCTCTCCTCACTCTCCTGCCCCCCTTTGAGGCACTGGTGTCTCTTCCTCCCACACTCTCTCTGTCTCCTGAGGCCTTTTCCTTCCTGACTTTGTTCCTCCTTCCTCCTTTTCCTCCCCGTCTTTCCCCCTCTGTGTGTTTTTCTTGCCCGTCTTTTTATCTCGTCACCGGCTTCTGGATGGCATTTTATTCTTTTTCCTCCCTCCACACTCTGCTGCTCCTCATGGTTTAGCAGCTGTTACGAGCTTTCTTGATCCGTCACTTTTGCTCTGCTTTTCTCACACACACACACACACAAACACACACACGCACACGCAGGCACACATGCACGCACAGAATCACACACATGCACGCACAGAATCACACACACATGCACGCACAGAATCACACACACATGCACGCACAGAATCACACACACAGATGAAGACTTCTCTATCCTCCCTCTTAATCTGCCAAATTCATACTGTTTTTAGTTTCTTCTGTAAATTGTTTCTCTCTCTCTCTCTCTCTCCCTCCCTCCCTCCCTCACACACACACACAAACACACACACACACACAAACACACACACACACACAGACATACAATCACACAGTCTGCGAGTCCTCATGACATTACCTAGTGTCACACATTCACACATCCCATTCTCACATTTCCACTCTCCGACAGCACACACACACACATACCATTGGCTCCCCCCACCCCGCTGGTACACACCCTCTCTCCCCTCACTCCCTTACCCTCCCTCCCTCTCTCCCAGCTCCACTGATTCTCTCTTTCCCTCAGCTCTTCTCTCTCTGGCTTGCTCAGTCCTCATCTGCACCTCAGCAGAGTAACATGTTGAAGCCTGGTTTCAGCCACAGCGCTGAGCAGTAAGCAGGCAGACCACTGGCGCCGTTGTCCGACCACCTTCTGGCTGAGGGGCGGGTGGAAGAGGAAGATCCCCACACGCACGCTCCTGATTGCCACATCGCGGGGAGGAGGAGGAGGAGGAGGAGGAGGATGCGAGGGAAACCAAAGGAGCGAGTGCTGACAAGTTGGCTCTCATTAACTCAGCTGTCCATCCATCTGTCACAGCAGAGCAAACTTTTCTAAAAGAAGAGGCGGTGGAAGATCAGGCGCAGGAGCCACAGCATCCCTCCCTCCTGTGTGTTTGGGTTAGCAGTGAGCAGAACCGTCCTCCCAGCGGCAGCTCCTCATGTGGCAGGAGGCTCTGTGGACCCACGGACGCTACCTGCTGGAGAAGAGCGATGGAGGTGAGGGTGCAGAGGGGCCAGACAGCCTGGGCGATGGCTGCCCCGGGTTCCAGGGGGAGGTGTGCGTGGAGGGCGAGAAGCCCCAGGACTGGCTCTACGAGTCCTACTACAGAATGAGCCAGCAGCATCCGCTGATCGTGTTCCTGCTGCTGATCGTCATGGGAACCTGCCTGGCGTTGCTGATGGTGTTCTTCGCTGCAGGACTGGTGAGTTCCACTGAGGTGTTCCATTAAAGTGTTTAATCAGGTATTTTTAAATGTGTGGGTGAGAGAAGACGTGCCAGTAAACAGGAAGTGCTGTTATGGCTGAGCACACACACCTCTTTCACAGGCTTTGTTTCCCTCTGATCATCTTTATCTTATTCGCTTTAAAGGAATAAAGAAAGGTCCTCGGTCCGTGTCGCACGTCATTCCCTGTTCATGTTCAGAGTTTTGCAGGTAGGAACGTGCCCCCCTGTCGGGATCTCAAACACTGTGGTGCCACCGCACCACCGCAACATGAGGGGTGAAACCACCTCAACCATGAAAACGGCGCCTTCAAAAATGTCGAGAATGAAAACGCTCATCAACACATCACACAACTTAAATGTCACTCCTTCCTCTTCCACTTCACTCCACAACTGTACTGTAGTTCATTTTTAGAACAAGACTCAATGTTTTCAGGAGAAAAGCAAACATTTCTTGTGACATCGCGCACGTGTTGGCTGCGTCAGAACGTCACACAATAGAAATCCATGAGATTCTGATTCTCCGAGTCTCAGGAGGGATCCAGAGTGACGTGGGATCAGGATTTTCTGACCACATTTTTCGGATCACAAAAAAAGTTGCCCGTATCTCGTTGATCAAACTGATGTGTTGGCAGTTCCGGTCGTTGAGGCGTAAGTCAGCAGGTTCTCCTCCCGGCTCAGGATCAGCTGAGTCACTCCTTCTCTGAGGGTTGGGATGAAGTTTTCTGTCAGTCGGACTTCTGTTTGAACTGAATGTTTCATGCATCCTCCATGTTGGTCTCGGTGTTGCTCTCCACTACAACAGAGGATCCTCAAACACGTGAAGATTCTCTAAAATACGCACCTTTTTCCTTCATGAAGTGCTGCATCTTCTGTGCTCCCTCAGACAAAATGAATCACCGTTCAGCCTCATCGACGAGACAGAGACACTGAGCTTGGGTCTGGCAGCAATTGGAAGTTATGTAGTCACCATTTAAAAGCTTGTTCTAAATACCTTGTGATGATTTTAATCAATCAAATTTGGCTGAGGTTGATAAGTTATGACACATTTTTATTCCTTTAATATTTAATGACTTCTATATATTTGTTGTTTACTGTCACACTGTGCGTCCATGATGGAAGGTGATCTTTGAACATGCTGGTTTACGTTTTCACAGACAGTGTCAGGGGCAGGCCAGTGTGTCCCAGTCAAACCAGTAGTAGGTAGGCAAACCAGCAATCTTCTTTGTACTGGGTTTGGCTGGTGCTCATTCCAAGGGGAGCACTCTGGAGTAATCCCCCCCCCCCCCCCCCCGTCCTGTCTTTCTTGAGCGCTGCCTCCATTCATCAGCCTCTGTCTGGTTGTGCAAGGAGTTCAGGAAACAATCCCACAATGCAACACAGTCTAATCATCTTCAAAACCATGAAAAAGGAATTAATCTAAATCCCTGGTTTGGCAGCCACTTCCTCCTCAAGGACCAACCATTTTATACTTTGTCCAGTGATCAAAACTTGCCAAACCAAAAAGGAGGAAAAAAATGACTTTGGTGGAAGTCAGGAGGGTTCCTGAGTGGAAGTCAGTGTTGCCTACCAACATGGGGGATGTGGATCAGCTCCCCCGTCTCTGGACGTCGGTGCAGATTCACATGTTTGTGGAGGAGAATGAAGCGATGGTCCCCCCGTGGGTCAGGGGAAGCATGTCCATGGTGCTCCCAGAGCAATAGAGGGGTGGAGGAAAGACCAGGACAGCTTCCAGTGAATTAGAACTGTACAACTAGGGAGAGCATGATGGGAAATGCCCCCCCCCCCCCCCATTCTATGGTTCTCATCTTTTGCTTGGTGGGATGTATTTGCCCTCATTCTGGTTCTACTGACCTGCCAGGGGGATCTATCAAGGGGGGGGAGGTCTTTAGCATGGTCTTTGTAGTGCTTCATGTGATGAAGATCTAATCATCGACTGGTCCTTGGTCCGTCACCTCCTCCTAACTGGATGCCTCAGCCACCTCAGCTGGTGGTCAGTGGGTCGTTGGTGCTGAATGAGCAGCAGCCAATCAGAAACTTTCGAGCTGGACCCAAAGAACCCTCGCTGCCAAACCCAGTTGAGCACTGGCATCTCAAGGAGACACTGAAAACCTCAACCAGCTGTTGGCTCATGTACACCCTCCCCGTAGTGGAACCCCTTACAAGCCTTTGACCTGAGTTATCAACCACATCGTTTATTCACAAGCCAGGATTACGACCCAGCAACGTCTTTACAGAAACAAGCCTAACCTCGTCTCCTTCTTTGGGCGGTGCCACTTGAAGTTTTCGCCTTTTTCATGTTTATGTTTTGCATTTGTGTGCACCCCCTTTGACTCTCTTGGGGGCCTGGGCAACTACGGCTCGCATCCTTTGCTGCACGTGTAGCAGTCGGCTGCATCTTTTCACCTGACGGATAGGCGTTTCTCCGGGGGGGGGGGCGGGGGGGGGCACTGTGACCGGATGCGTTTGCTCGCCTGTCCTCTCACAGGCAGACACAGTTAACTGTGTCTGGCAGGTGCCGCAATCGGCCGCTGCTCCACCTGGACGCCCCTCAGTGCCACTCCATGTTGAGGATTGATCGAATGGATGCAGAGATATTTTTAGATGGAATTGTTTGTTTGGAGCCGCAGGAGCAACATTTTTAATTTCACTCGACGGCTGAGGGCCTGTCAGACAGCAGCAGCAGCGTGTTGCTCACTTTTAAAACAGCCCCATAAAAAGAGTCTGCCTCTGTGTGCTGCAAGCCTCAGTGTACATGCCATCGCGGAGCAGCGCACAGAGGCCTTTTTGTTTGGATCGCAGCAGAGTGACAGATTAAAAGAAGAGTTTGGGTTTTTTTAGCGCGGGACTGAAAAAGACAGGGCGGCTGATGTCCATGTTACATGATTATGTGTGACAACATAAGAGGCTGTGAAGCGGCGCTTTAAATCGCAGCAGTGTGGATCAAGAGCGGGATGAGAGTTGAGATCACGGCTGTGTGGGTGTTGGTGCTTTTGTCAAGTGAAAAGTGTTGTTTTGGCCAACAAACACTCCACCACAAACACGAGCTTTTGTTTCTGAAGTGCAGCTTTAGTGTTTTTATGAGATTGCACACAAAGGCAGGCCCACTCGTGCTTTCTGTTGTCTCGAACCGATTGTTTTGCTGTGGCTGCGCGTTCAGGTCGACCTGGAGACTCAGAGTAGCACCTGGAGGCTGTCACTAACGTCCTGTTACATTCAATTGAACTCCTTAATGGGGTCGTTCCTGGGAGTGCCTCCGCCTGAATCAATCTCCCTACTTCTATTTAAGACGGATCAATAGATTTCAATGCCCCGACTGGTCGATTTCATCCTCAGGTTCTCTTCTCCCCCTGCGGCTGCACTCTTCTCGCAGGTTAAATTACTCCCCTAATAATTTCCTGTCATGTCTCTTGAAATGAGACATTTTTTTTCTAAACTGTTCCTATGAATTGACTGACAGGTGTGTGTGCTGAGGGAGGCGTGTATTTATTACTGCTGGATGGAGAAGAATAGCAGGAATAAATAGAGGCTAACGTGGAGCCGGGGGGAGGATGTTGTTCTAAGTGTTCTGGCTTTATCAGAGAGTCGGCAGAAACTCAACCAGAGCAGCACTAATGCTCCCAAAATGACTGCACCCTTTTATCTCTTAGCACAGATCAGAGCTGAGCAAGTGAATAGGGCGTATCTAAGACTCCTCCACCCAGAGTGTGTGTGTGTGTGTTTGAATGCATGTGCCTGCATGTTTGTGCATGTTTGCGTGTGTTGTTTGGGTGTGTTTGACTGAGGAAGTCTCTCATTTCCCTCTTGGGCTTATCTGCATTTTTTCAGAAAAAAAGAATTCTTATCATTCTCCAATGTTGCCTTGAAGTTGTATTTGTGTGTGTGTGTGTGTGTGTGTGTGTGTTCTGTACATGGCAGCAGCATGTTGAGCTAATGACCATCAAACACCATTTGACAGTTTAATAAAGATCGATAACACAAATCAATAATTAGGACAAAATGGCTCCCGTTGTCTTCCTGACTCTGATCATCGATTACATCACCAATGGTTCTTTATCAACAACAAATCGGGGTTTGGTGTCGTTTGCAACACAATTGTTGAGTTAAAGACTTTGTTGATAATTGTTTCACATCCATGATGTTGATGCTGTGACAAACGCAGCAGCGTGAGGGCGACTGCATCACAGATTGGATTTCCAGCAATGATCCAAAACTCACTGTAAAAATCCCATTGGCTCCTGGGGAGGGAACCCATGGGATGATAACGTTCACGTTGGCCCGCGACAAAGAAGTCGTCCCTGCAGCCACTGCGTGAGTCTGAACTGCTAACAGCCTTGGTTCCACCAGAGGGCGCTAACTACAACTAGACTAAACTAAAGCCTTCACGATGATTCCCCTCACGCAAGCCAGGAACGTTAGCAGCTGTCGTGGGGAAAAAAAGACAAATGTAAACTACGAATGGCGTATTTTTAACCAAGAGGGAAACATGTTACCTCAGGCCCCGTTTCCCAGCTCTAGGAATTGTTACATCGAGACCTTTTTCACCAAGTCTGCTAACAGATGAATGTGTCACCGCAGGAAAACGTCCTGGAATTGTCTTCCAAACTTAACTGTCAGACTTTTTCAAAGCACGCAGGCGACTCTGAGACTGCAGCAGAAGCCAGAGCAAGAAGTCCGTCGGCCAGTTCAACCGTGCAGCCGTCTGCTGTGCTGCTTTTCACTCGTGTTGTTTAAATCCACACGGCCTGTTAGTCCAGCCCTGACTAGACAGCAAATAGCTGCTGCTGCTCATAAATCCCCTCACATCCCTGCTCTACATCCTCATTTACCCCGACATCAGTAGCTTCATACCCACCTTTACCATGCACCATATTCACATCCTGGTGTGTGCATGTGTGTGAATGCACTGATGGTTCGATCTACTTGTCAGGGCCGTTCCATTCCTGTGCCCTCTGGCACATTTTTGACAAGTGGTGAAATGATCGTTTCTTCAGCGAGCGCTGATCAAAGCTTCCCCCTGTGGTCGTGTGATGAGTCGGGAAATCAGGAATTAATTGTGTCATACAAAGCAAGAGCTGTGTTCCACAACTGTGTGTAGGTTTAAAGAAAAGGATGGAAATTAAAAAATCTTTTTGTGTGTCAACAACTATTTCTGTAATAGTTCTCTGTTAAGATTATGAGGACTTAAGATAAACTAGCACCATGTTTCCGCTGCAGGGTGTCTACAGGTCCTTTAAAGGTCATGTAATGTCTTCAATTCAGTGCCTTAAAAGTTATATTATTATAATTCCATGGCTAGTTAGCTTAGCTCAAAGAGGCGTTAGCACGCCTCAGTCAAAAGTCATCAAATCCACTCGTCTCCAGACAGTCTTCTCTGCATTCGTAGAACTACAGCAGCGCATGGTTGTTACAAAATAACACTTCAAAATTAGGACAGGATGCATCGTATTTTTAGAATTGAACAAGTAGCCGGAACTACTTTCCTGACGGGTGCAGTGATTTGATGCAGCACCTCAAACACCCAATTGTGGCCTCATTGTGACGACTAGAAGAGAGACTGCTTCTGCTGATCATGGCCGACATGTAAGAGGGGATGAGGAGCATGACTTCCTGTCCACTACTCGTTAAGCTAAGCTAACTAGCAGTCATCAGGCCACTGTGAGTCTCAGCCACCTGACGCAGCACAGAAGAGAGGAGGGTCTCTATCTTCTCTCTGGCTCTGGAGACGATACCAAAGGCTTGCTGTGTTCCTTTGAAGAGATTCTAACTTGACTTTGTTGAAACTAAATCGCCAGAAATATGTGATCTTTTTTTTTCTTCTGCAACAAAGTCCACATTTCTGATGTCACAAATCTCTGAAGCTGTTCATCTGTTGGCTAAATAACATGATGAACACCGCTGACTCCAGCCTCCACATTCCTACTTGACATCCCAACTCACCTTCACACTCAACTGCAGTGCTTGAATGACAAATACACAATTTGTCCAAATATCAGTCTTAAGAATTGACTTGAAAATGCCTTGCGAAGCATTAATGTGTCTGCTAGCTGCAGACAGTGCGTCATGGCTGGTGGCGGTTGTATCACCCGTGTGGGTCGAGTGTTCTACAGACTCTGATGCCTCAGAGCGTGTAAACCTTCCTCAGCTGCAAAGTGAGACCTTGAGAAAAGTTAGCAATTTTCACCAAACAGCGATTGTTTTCCAGTCTTCCTCGTCATCTGCTCTCTTCACCGCCACTGCCTCGGTGTATGTGATGCATTCATGTGATTTTGCTGTTGAATATATTAGCACCGCTGCAGCGAGGTGTCCCTGCCGCTCTTTCCTCCTGGTATAATAGCTGGATGAGCCAGACTGGGTTTAAAATGGAAATAATTGTTCTGGATGACAATGCAGAACATTATGACTGAGGGGCACACACACACACACACACACACACACACACACACACACACACACACACACACACCCCATGGCAGGCTGAGGCGAATGGCTTTGAATGGTTTCACACAGCGTTTACAGGCTTAAATTGCCTACAATCAGAAATGTGCAAAGTGATTTTTTTTTTTTTTGCACCACAAATGAGATAAACCTCTAAAGGGGTGAAGAGGAGTCTCTTCCCTGAGAGACGACACGCGGGTGAGCACACACTCGTCCTGTTTCTTGTTTGTTTCATGGCTGCAGTCCACTCAGGTATCACTTGGGTGTTGGTGCCAGGTTTTAGGCTGGCTCACGTCCTCTCAGGTATTCCATCTGCATTCAGAGCGGACTGTATAGCTGCTGTGGCGTCAGCAGCCTGATCCCGTGGGATCCCTTTGCCAGACCCTGACTCATACCACCTCTGCTGCACTGTGCAGCCACACTGATACACTGAAATGCTGCTGCGGTTTCTGCTCCTCTCAACCTGCACACGGTTAATAAACTGTCAGATCAACCACATATCGAGAGTTGAGTTGATGACTTTCTTTGTTTGTGTGTGTGTGTGTGTGTGTGTGTGTGTAAATGCGTGTGAAACAAATGTTAAAGGAACACAAGGAGACGGATACCAAGGGTTCCTTTAAGAGGAACACACATTACAGTGCTCACATCGATTCCACACTCAAATTAATGACATCTCATCACAGAGTGGCTTAATGTAGTGACAGCTGCTGGACGCATTACCGATGCCACTGGACTAGAATAACAGGACATTTTTATTCGGGTGTCGGCTCAGGTCAAGTCTGCAAAGCTCTCTTTTTCTACAAGTTATAACGGTGATTTTGCTCCTGAAGAGGGGAAAATGATGGAGAGGATAATCCATTGAGTCCTTGAACGCACGTGTGCATGTTTAACGAGCGTACGATCATCATTGTGAGCCGCAGCGTCAAGGTCCCGCCTGAGTCTGTCGCGAGGGATCAGTCCAACTCTTTTTTTAAGGTTCGAGGCACATAATCACCGCTGTGGAACGTTAACTGCATACGTTCTCCTGACGTTCTGACATGCTATTCCTAAGCACAAGTCTATAGGGACCTGCCTCAGAGCAGCTGTCTGTCTCTTCTTTACGTTGCTTCTCCTGTCTGATGACTAATGAAGCAAACGAGCAGAGGCCTGAACACTGGAAGCCACCTGAGAGGACTTGTACCTGCTGTTGGTTTCAGTCAGGATCTGAGGGCTTCACCTCTGAGGAGCTGCTGCGTTGTTACCTTGACGTACCGTCTGGGAGTTTTGGTGCGTGAAGTGTATGATTTTGAAAAATATCTTCTTATTCTGTGTCTTGTTACATCTTCTATGCAGATTCCCTCTCAGAAATGTGTATAAATGAAAACATCAACACTGTAGAGGTCATGAGCAAATGAAAGCGTTCAGCAGGTAAGAACGCGAGAGGCCACTGAAAAGTACAGCAGTCTCCTACTTTTAGCACCGTCACATCCCACTGAGGGCTGACAATTCGCTTTCAACTTTTAGTCATGTCCATTTAAAACAGAGTTTCTGTCCATCCATCCATTTTCGATACTGCTTATCCATTAAGGGTCACGGGGGTGGAGCCTATCCCAGCTGACTCTGGGCGAGAGGCGGGGTTCACCTTGGACGGGTCGCCAATCCGTCGCAGGGAGGAGTTTCTATACTCTTGTAGGAAACGCCCAGAAACTGCTAGAACGTACTGAGGAGAACTCACCCGGCAGGAAAGGGTTCCATAGCTTGCAGCCATTGATTGTGATGAAGATCCATATGAGCTAGTTCCTCTTCCCTGGACAGGAGATGACGCGCCAGTATTCCACCGTGCATTTCGTGTCCCAACTTCGCCAACTACCCCCTGGTGTGTGGCTGGAACCAGAACCAGATCAGACACGTAGTATTGGGTCCTGAATGAAAGGAACAGCAGCTTGGTATATTAGCATTTCCTTCACTTTCGAATGTCCACATGATGTACAAAGCGTGGTCCTGAGAGGCCACACGGGTGCTTGCTGGGTAGCCCGGGCTGAGACACGGACCGGTCTGTTTTTGACACCTACATAGGTGCAGTATCTGCATCCAGCACTGCAGACAGAGCTACAGAAATAGCAACAGCCTGCTAGCTCACTTGTCGCTTGTTGTTGCTTGAACACTGGCAGCAGTAAAGTGCAAACAGGAAGTGAATGTCCTTCTGGTGTACTATACAGGCTTACGTGCTCCAGACCCATGAATGTCGAGACAAAGTGTGAGGGGACCCCTCGGCCCCCCAACCTCTAGATTGGTGGGGTGGTGACTGGTCAGGATGAAGGCTCAGCCCGGAGCCACCATAGCACCAAGAGACACCCTCTCAAATGAATGAATGAATGAATGAACGTCCATGAAGGTCCCCGTTAAGTTGGTGACACCTTCTATGTGTGTGTGTGTGTGTGTGTGTGTGTGTGTGTGTGTGTGGCCAGATCCGAAGTGCTGACTTTGACAGTGTGAGAGCAGAAGTGATGCTGTAGCACATTCCCTGGGCTCAGACTGTCTGTGTGCTGCTGTGTATTGTACCTTGATCCCTATGAGGACTCCATGTCCTCATTAGCATACAAAGATGGGATGAGTCCTGTGAAAGTAAGCACATTCTTTGACCGTGGCTGTCTGGGGTTAAGGACTAGCATTGAGTTTTAGGTCAAGCTGATCATGTTGCTCTCCTAATGAACGTTATTTACAGTTTCACACAATGGGTCCTCGCAAGTATGTTGTTAAAAACTGTTTTGTGCCACCAAACATGCCAAACGATATTTCCTTCTTCCTTTCTCCAGAACACAGAAGACCACCTGACGTTCCTCATCACGGTTCCCACTGCTCTCTTCCTCTTCTTGTCCATCTTCATTCTTGTCTGCATTGAGTCCATCTTTAAGAGGATGCTGCGTCTCTTCTCTCTCCTTATATGGGCATGTCTGGTCACCATGGGTTACCTGTTCATGTTCTCCGGAGGGACCCTCAGCCCCTGGGACCAGGTAGGTCAGAGTGCGAATTTATGATTGCTCTCACTGGGGTCTCACTCACAAAGATGGATGGATGGATGGATGGATCCTGAGGAAGAGTAACATAGATGAAACCAGACTAGATCACCCACTGAAACTGGTCCCAGCAGTGGCGTCAGCTGATGTGAATAATGACGCACAGCTGGACTACGAGCTGCGAGGCTCAGGTGACTGAGTGGCAAGAAGTGGGCGTGGCCTTGCTCCTGAAGACAAGTTGTAATGACTTGATTTCAAGCTGTAGTGTGCAGGCACTTCCTGACTGTCACCTCCACTCACGCTGGCCCGCCTACGTCTCAGGAACGCCTCAAGGAACTTCCTTCAAATTTGGCTCAAACATCCACTTGGACTCAAAAGAAGAACCGAAACTGTTTTGGTGGTCAAAGGTCACTGTGACCTCACATCTGTCCCACAGAAGAGATTTTATTGACAACAAGAATTAGGAAAATTTGTATGTGTGTGTGTGTGTGTGTGTGTGTGTGTGTGTGTCTGTGTGTGAGAGCAGTTCCTAATTAATTCCACATGTGACAAGTGTTAATGAGTCCTGATGATGTGAGTAGATCAGCAGACACATTACCACCCCCCGCCCCCCCGAATCCTATTTTCTCCTGCTAGTGCCTTGTCTCCCCCTATTCATCAAGTCCCATTTCTCTCTCTCCAGCTCCTCCACCTGCCTCCCCCTCTCAATACCCTCTTTCCCTGACACCCACCAGCCCCCTCCCAAGTCCCTCCTCTCTCTCTTTCTCTCTCGTCCGTCCCTTTTCTGTGGTTGAGATATTTATATCATCAGCCACCTGTGAGAGTATCACAATCTATTTATCTATCTAACTATTGAAAGAAAGAAAGAATGACAGAAATAAAGAGACAGAAAGGAGAGAGCTGAAATTTGATGAAAAGGAGGAGAAAACTTGAATTGTTCTCGGTGGATGGGATGGATGGAGATTACTGGATTCTGCCGAGCTAATAATAAAAGAGAGGTAGGGGCAATCAAAGAAAGCAGGCAGGCAAGCAAGAGAGAGAGAGAGAGAGAGTCATTCATGGTTTAACCCCTCACTCCTCCTCTCCCTCCTCACTCGCTCTGGTCCACCATCGAGCCACATCGCCCTGTTAGTCTGGAGTTTATTAAATTTCTCTGAAGGCCATGTCTCTCTCCAGCTGGGAGATTGAACATGGATGTTACACCTGGTACTCCTCAGCCAACATGATGCTGTGTTGATACGTGTGTGTGTGTGTGTGTGTGTGTGTATGTGTGTGTGTGTGTGCGTGCTCGTTCAGGTATTGAGGTGGGAGAGCACTTTTTTTCTGAAACTCAGCTGAGGTTTGTGTGATCAGAGCAAGAAAAGGAAGAGTAGAGGAGGGAGAAGCTGGAGAGAGATGATGGCAGCTGCAGCGCCCGTCTCGATGTGTTTGAAGGCGTATTAGGATTCAGGCCGGGGTGCTGTGGAGATGGAGTGTGTCTGGAAGCCTGTCTGGCTGACAGAGGCAGGTGACGCACCTGAAATTGGACTGCCGTTTTCAATTTACCAGCCTGGATGCCACACACTTCACCTGCCATCTGGTCTTGGCTTTGCAGAGGTGGCAGTTCAGGTTTAGGAGCGGAAGGTTACGGCAAAGTGTCCTTCAGAACACCACATCTGCTCCGGTGTCAGCATCCTTTTCTACGTTGGTTCCCTTGGCAACAGGAAGTCAAAGCCTACACTGAACACCTCTCACTGTTCTCTGTGCTCAGGTCCTTAGTAAGAAGCCAAACAATCACTTATATCCAGTGCTTCTGGAATCTTTGTGCTTGATCAAACTAAACGGTTACAGAAGAAATAACATCTTCGTCGCCAGTCACTGCAGATGATGTTTACAACGTCGATGCCATCAACAGCTCCCCCCTGCTCGTGATATATTCTTCTGCTAGTTTCTGAGCTGCTACTCTCAGGATAACCAACTCTCTGAACATGAGAGACACAGGAAATAAACAGACAGGCAGGAAGGTCAAAGTTTACCCGGTGCCCCAGTTGAAGCTGTGACCTGTTCCCGCCGGTCACCGTCACAACAGGAAGGGGTGGCTGGGAAAGGGAAGTCGATAGAGACAAACACGCATCTCCAAGGTGGGACCACTTCTGTTCTTCAGCCCCTGCATGAACAAGCATCTTCTGCAGGGTTGGTGGATATTTGTGAGTCGCTCACTTATCTCAGTAATTTGTCCCAGGATGAGCACTCTCCAGTGTTGAGGCTTTTACACAAAGGGAAGATACAGAACATGAATCAATACCCGCCGCTGCTGCTGTGGGCATTTATGTGATCTATATTTGTGCGGTGCTGCGGTCATTTTAACTGTTGTGTGTCTACACTACAGAAACATGTCTTGCTGGGTGTATTTGTCAAATCTTAAAAGAAATCCCATTCATTTAGAACGAGGCAGACTTACAAGCCACATGTTGGTGAGATGAAATAGTTCATTTTACGACTTCAGTTTTATTTCTAGAAAACTAGCAATGCCACCTAGTGGTTGTCGCAGTGAACTTAAATGAAGACAAAAAATTCTTGGCAAAAGATTTCCCCAGAAACAGGTGGACATTTGTCCACATTTATAAATGTCAGAGGATGCTGCAAACAACAGGAGAGTTGTACTCAGATGAGGCCAGCACACCTTAACCTGCTGACATCTCTCTGTTTCCAGGTGTCTTTCTTCCTCTTCATCGTGTTTGTTGTGTACACAATGCTGCCTTTCTCCATGAGAGGGGCCATTATCGCCAGCGCCATCACCTGCTTCTCTCACACGGTCACCCTCAGCATCTGCCTGGCCTCCACTGTCACAGAGATGGAACCTTTAGTCTGGCAGGTGAGACGGATGATTGCTGCTGACAGACATGGAGCTCAAACTTCCTGCTCTTAGAGCAACGACGACTCTGCTGTTTACTTCTTTTGGACCAGTTTGAATTAGTGCTGGTTCTGGGCTGGAGCTAGCGCCGGCTCCTGGCTCAAATTGCAGACCTTCCACAAACCCTTTCGTGTTTCCTTGTGGCCTTAGAAGCAAGCTGTGTCATTACTGCACACACCTCTGGTTTCCTAGCAACACTAAAGTTGCTCCAACTCAGTCGCTGACGGTAACCATCTGCCATTGCAAGTACAGTAAGAAGAAGAATCCAGGTAAATAAGAAAACCATCAACTTTGGTGGACGACGTCACAGCAGGCTTCGCGAGCCAATTTCAGCATCTAAAAACAAGTCATCAGGCACATTTGTGTTGCTCGTGACAACTGAGCGACACCAAAATGAAGTTCTCAGACATCAAAGACGGCCATGTACAATCATGATTATATAAATATCTTAATCAAGCACTTTTATTAACAAAGTTACAAAATGGTTCAAATGCAACAACATATGAAATTATGACACAGTAAAATATGTGAATCCATCATTCAGCTTGAACCTCTGTTGGAATCACCTTTAATAGCTTAGCACTCTCAGTACACTCTCAGTACACTCTCAGTACACTCTCAGTACACACTCAGTACACTCTCAGTACACACTCAGTACACACTCAGTACACTCTCAGTACACATTCAGTACACACTCAGTACACACTCAGTACACTCTCAGTATACTCTCAGTACACTCTCAGTACACACTCAGTACACTCTCAGTACACACTCAGTACACACTCAGTACAGGCTCCTACAAGACTCAGTGGTTACTGCAGGGTCCGGTGGATGCAGACGTGGGGCTGAGCACTGCTCAAACACGCATGTGGTTGATGTGTGATTCTGATGTGCACCACAATCTTTTCGAACCAGATGCATGGGGGTGTATCTTACACTCAGCCAGAGGAGGCACTGGCTCTGGTTTGACTGTGGAGGTGAGCAGAGGAGAAGAAGAAGAAGCATGTGTTCGTGCTCAGGACAACACAGCAGGTGGAGAGTCTCGGCTCGTCCAGCAGCTACAGCTTCATGATGATCTGTAGGGTCAACAGTGTCCTGTCCCTGCAGTACATAGCTTGGATGGTGCCCTGCCTTCCCCTCCTGAGGTGCCTGGATGGTTGTCTCCAGGAGCTTTGGAGCTGCCCGAAAGTCTGTCTCCATAGCGTCTCCTCCCACACCCACTGCTTTGCCTCAGGAGAGTTCCCTGGGATAACATATCTCAAAGAGCCCTCTTATTCAGTCGGAGGCCTTCCCTGGCTACCAGCATCCACTTGGAGGTTCAAGGGGTACCACCCCTTTAGGCCCCTTAGACCCTGAGTCACAGCTCCAAGCTTCAGCAATGGAAGCTCTGAAAATTGACCACTCTGATTCAATGCTCCTCCACAGGGATGCCAGTAAAACTCTGCTGGAGGTGAGACTTGAGGGCCAACCCAACAGTGACCTCCTCCAGAAGTTCCCAGTTCACCTTCACTACTTGTTCAGGCTTTCCAGGTCAATCCAGAGGCCTCCCCCACCCTCTGGCCCAGCTCACCATCAGGTGATGATCAGTTGACATTTCAGCCCCTCTCCCCTCCCTCGTGTCCAAGACGTAGGGCCTCAAGTCTGATGACACGATAACAAGATCGATCATCAACCTTCTAGGTTATTCTGGGACCAAGTACACTCATGAATATCCCAGTGCTGCAGCATTGTGTTCATTATGGACAAACTCCAACATTGTGGTACTCAGCCAGGGACTTGAGAGTTTCCCCACTGCCACCTGGCTCCTCACAACTTGGGCAACTCCCAAAAGAAAACAGTTCAACACTCCTGGCCAGGAGTGTGGCTAAAAGCACAGAGGCTATGTTTGGAGGTAAGCAGGTGAATGTGACCACGTGACAGATGGACACAAATATTTACAGTTTTGATGGTGTTCTTTTTGTTTCTTTTCTTGTTTCTGACTTGTTTCAATGGTCTAATTATTTAAGGGATCCTCAGTGTAACACTTGAGGGAGCTCGAGTACCAAAATAACAAAAATTGTAAGGAATATGCAGTGTTCATGGAGGTGGAGGTGCAATATGTTCGAAACATATTAACTACATTAAGTGTGAACAAATCAACTGGAGAAGGCATAGGGTTGAAGCTAAAGGCTTATACATCCTACGTTATTGTCGATTTGAGCTCCCCTCAATTAATAATACTACTTATAATAATCATCATTATCATTCACAGGTATAACCCTCAAAAATAGCTTTATAGACCAAAGGCAAATTACACATTCTTACATCTTACATTCTTTTTAGCTTTTTGCACAGTAAACTTTGAAACTTCTCTCCAGGAGTTTTTTCCGTCCGCCGTAGAAACCAACCTGCATGTCGTCTGGGAGTCACTGTCATTGCTGTCTTGTGTCTCTTGTGGGAGGTTGTCAGCAGTGAGGCCCCTCAACTTACTGAGATGGTTGTTGTTCAGTGATTCTGACTGAATGAGGTGATATGACTGGAAAATGGGAAAATATACTGTAAAATATACTGTAAATTACAAAGATGATCTGGTGGTTTTGGAGAGATTAGGTGCCAAACTGGCGATGTTTTTTTTTGTTTTGTTTTGTTTTTTGTAGCTGAGAGACCCTTCTTCTGCTGGGGAAATTAGGCACCAGCTCTGAACCAGTGCTAGAACTGGTTTGGTCAAAAAGGATGCGGCTTTACTATGTGCAGCGCAGGGGTCAGTTTCTCAAAACAAAAATGATACGTTTCTCCATGCGCAACAGAAAATAATGAGGAGCAAGACTTTAATAAGGTCTAAGTGGCAAACCCTGAAGCTGCCTTGTGTTCCTGAATTATAGCACATTCAGTCCAGCAAACTGCCTTTTCATGTACTCAGCTGACAGGTCGATGGAACATTATCTTCATTTCCTACCATCACACAGACAAACCTCGTGAAGTCGTGGTGCAACACTACAAATACAAGATGCAACGTCCTGCTTGTACTGTGATGAATGGGAATGATTTGTCAGGCACGTACACACACATTTACACAGGTATCCTTATGAGGACATTCCATTGTCTTCCATTTATGAGGAGAACCTAAAGCTGACCCTAACCAACTGATGCATAGACCTTAACCTTGACCGCAATTCACAGAATAAGGAAATAGAGGTCCTGATAAGTTAAGTGCTTTGACCAAAAAATGTCTCCAATAGCTAACAAAACCAGGTACACACACACACACACACAAACATGCACATACACTGAAACACTTCTGAGATCAGTCTTTTAAGTGGACAGGCCGATGACACCCTAACCACTGTTGTCGCTCTCTTCTCACTCTCGTACTGACAAGAAGACATAAGATGCCCATTGACCTTGAATAGCACCAAGGAAAACCTATTGATATGCACGGTTGCAGTATCAAGAGCTCCAGGCAGAGTTAGTGGTGGAAAAGATCCGTGGAAGTGTGTGCTCTGACCCGGTTTATGAGGTAATAATGTAGGTTTAATTGGCCGGCAGTTTCGATATAAAGAGGGATAATTATACTTACAGGCCTGTATGGAACATGTGTCACCTGCTAGCATAATCTCTGTACCTGTGACAGATCTTAGCCAATGTGATCATCTTTACCTGCGGTAACCTGGCCGGTGCCTACCACAAGCATCTGATGGACCTGGCACTCAAACAGACCTACCAAGACACCTGCAACTGCATCAAGTCGCCCATTAAGCTGGAGTTTGAGAAGCACCAACAGGTATTAATACACACACGCACGCAAACACACACGCACACACACACACACACACACACACACACACACACACACACACACAGACCTAAGACTCCCTGCATTTTGAGGAACCTCTCGGTCTTGAAATTAGTGGCCTCTATCTCCTCCTTTGGCAGATTCTTTTACCCGTAGAGTATCTGATGACTGCTGCGGACCTTGTTCCTCCCTTTGAGCTGATGTCTCGGGACCTGCCTGACTCTGTGGAGGTGTTTGGCTGTGGCTGACCCCCCCTGTGGCCCTCTCATGGTTTCCATTTGCCTGTGGGATCCAAAGGGTTTTGTAGCTGTCCTAAACATCTGCGATGCTGCCTTCTGGTTGTCTCCTCTGATCACCTTCCCTCTCTTCGATACGACCACAGTCGTGTCGTCCAAATGACATTCCGACGTCGCTGCTGTAGATGATGTGGTTCAGTGACTCGACGTCTCGCTCATTCCTGGCAAACAGCTTGACGTCATCCATGAAGAGGAGGTGACTGATGGTTGCTCCACTTGGGAACTGTTATCTGTGGTCACTCTTGGTGATGATTTGGCTGAGGGGGTTCAGGCCTATGTGGAGCAGCTGCAGGGACAGTTTTATCACCTTGGTATATCCCACACCTGATGGTAACCCCTGCAACCAGCTTTGAGTTGTTCTCCAAGCTCCACTGAGTTCCTGATGAAGGCTCTTAGCGTCCTGTTGATGTTCTACATTTCCAAGCACTCCAGTATCCATGTGTGGGATTGAGTTGTAGTCGTAGACTCAATCCAGGTGCGTCTCCCTGGTCTTGCAGGCTTGGGTGACTGCTCCATCGATCAGAAGCTGCTTCGTGGCTTCCATGCTATTGCTACCAATTCTTTTTGGGGTCTCACTCATGTATTCGGCCATGTACCTTTTCATCTTAACCACTATATTACCTGACAGGAGCTTCCATTTTGTCCGGAGGGGGTCCTTCATGATCAGGGCTGTCTGCCCTGTGGTGCCCATCAGCTCACTGGTCCCAGTTACGGTCCTAGTGCTGAGATTCTGTAGCGCAGCATTCACATCTTCTGACAGACTTTTAGGGGGTTCCTTAGCACTTCGCCATGGCAACCGGGTCTTGGGGTGCCTTGGGGGGCATCCATGTATCCAACACCCTCTGCACGTAGCTCCTCTGCCTGCTTGGTGCTCACAGTTTCAAACCCCTCCTCCCGTGCTTCTTCTCATCCTCACATTACACAACACAGGAGTTGAACGGAAGCTTCTTCTTCTCCTTCTTCTCCTTCTTCTTCTTCTGACTGTTGTATGGCTGTTGCAGAAGCATTCTGCTACAGTGCTAGCTCCCCCATGAGTTCTGGTGGTGTAACTGTGGGACTCTGAGAACCCACAGCTAACAAGTATAAACAGGATAGCCAAAATCTCCAGAAGTACATGCTTAAATACCATTGAACGGTATATACTATCATACTGGCCTACACTATTTGTTTTTGTACAACAAAACCACCCTGAATTCAAATTCATTCTCTTAGATTTTGTTTCAGCCCTCAGTTTTCTAAGGGATGAGGAGTTGGTAACGCAGTCATGTCTGGAGAGGCATTATGCAGTGACATTTGCTTGACATTAGCATCTTTGCCTTGACATTCGCCAGCTTCCTCAGCTGGTGAAATCACACACACACACACACACACACACACACACACACACACACACACACACTCAGATAAGTAACTGATCACTCAATGGAGTTAAGTTTTTTAGTTATGTCATGTGGTTACATCTTTAAATCGATGAATTATAACATAGAAATCCTACTGGCATGAGAATTATTATCTGTGTAATATGTACCTTTCATGTGGTTGATTCATTTTGTTTTACTCGTTTTAAATTGAACAAAATCTTTCAGTTTTAGTTGTATTTTAGAACATTCTAGTATGCTTTAATCAGTGTGTGTGGGGGGGGGGCGTGTGTGCGTGTCTCTGTTTGTGTGTCTGATGCCAACTCTCATTCAGTCGCTGACTAAAGATCATTTCAGTTCATTTATCGAACCCCAGTAACAACACTTCGTCTCTGTGAGCTGTTGCAATCCTTCTGCTCGCAGTCAATGGAGTGTTCGTATCGGTTTGGTGCTGAATAAGTAAATAAGTGAAGGCTTCTATTTTTAGCCCCCCCCCCCCCCAACACCTCTCTAGCTACTTAATTTGCTGCTGTGTTTTAGGAAATGAGTCCATGGTGTGTGAACAATGTAATGACCCTCACTGCTGTGAGCCGCATTTATGATTCACACCCCCTCAGGCAACCACTCAGTCTCTGTAACACACACACACACACACACACACACGCAAACCCAAAATTACCCTCAAACAACTCTCCATCCAATGTGTACGGGCTAAGCTGGAGTAAAAACCCACAACTTGCACAACAGCTTTACTTTGAACTCCTCAGAAAAGCAACCGCGCCACACAGTGATGGACGATGTCCTCAGCATTTTCCTCGTTACAGACTTAAATGAACGTAAACGAGAGTTTATTTGTGTCGGGGTTGTAAGTTTAGTTGTCTTCTAAAGTCGGAAAATGCAATTTGCCTGTAGATGTGACATCTAAAGTAACATTTGTGATGATGATTGGCACTGAGGCAACACTTGGAAGAATCAGAATCTGCTAATGAGGTCATTGGCCTAGTTTGTTCATATTTTCACATCATTTTTACACAAAAACTTAGTGAAGGCTGATTTGAGGCAAAAGTGGTGAATGGAAAAGCAGTTGTTCTGTTTTAAAAGGCCATGAAATAAAACGTACACCCAAAGTTCCACAGGTACCCTGTCTTATAAGTTTCTCTCATGTGCATCGCTTTTGTGTTCATTTATCTTTTTTCCGCCGTAACTCTCAAACCCTGGCGTTGCCTGTCAGAGGGTTCTGGACGCGGTGAGGAATTCTCCTTTCGCTACTGTCTCACACTATCTGCTCAGTATCTTCGTGCCTCAGTCGGCCGTCTGTACTTTGGCTTCCTGTGTTCAGTGCTGCAGCATTAAAAAGCTGTGGAGCCTTATTATAGAGAGGAGAATTAACCCGCTGGCCAGGTCCGCTGCTTCGATCCAGACTGAAATATCTCAGGATAGATTGTCACAAAATATTCATGGTACTCCGAGCTCCATGAACATTTTGTACTTACTTTTGGAACTCCATCATTTTCATTTAAAGACCCCCGCTGGTTCAAATTTTTACATAACCAATGAAATACCTTGACATCGACTGAAAGGCCTGGTGCAAAACAGTACATGATGAATACCAGTAACTTCACTCCTGACTTTGGCCTTTCAGATTTGGCTTTAGGAGAAATATCGCAGCTAAACTACATCGATGGCGGTAAACTACATCTGCTACCTTGGCAACATGCAGTTGTCGCTCCCTGACATCTGTAGAGTGTCTGCATGACATCAAATGTTGGAAGGTGAGCAAATCCTTGGAACAAGATGAAAATAGAACATCCATCCATCGTCTTCCGCTTGTTCCTATTAAGGCTGGTGGGGGTTCTCTCCTATCCCAGCTGCCTTCGGGTGAGAGGCGGGTTCACCCTGGACAGGTCACCAGTCCATGGCAGGGCCAACACATAGAGACAGACAACCATTGGCTCTCCCAGCCACACCTACGGTCAATTTAGAGTCTGGATTAACCTGGTCCCTCTTGATGTCTTTGGACTGTGGAGGAAGCTGGAGTACCAGAGAGAACCCAGCAGGAACAGGGAGAACATGGAGACACACACAGAAAGACCCCGTGCTCCAGCCGGGGCTCCACCCACAACCTTCTTGCTGGGGGGCCACAGTGAGGACCACTGCACCATTGGGCCGCCTGAAAATAGAACATAAATTTGACAATTTAGATCTCCAGATAACAACCATGTCTCTTGTATCTCTCTCAGGACCTCATGCCAAGGATCTTAGCATTTAATTTTTGCTTGATTTTAGATATTTTAAACCAATGAATGCTTATGCTAAGTTTTCCTTTTAACTTTATGTCTGTTAAGCCATGAACTTGAACCAGCAGTGACCTTGTGCAGCTCCACTGTCCTTTGGACCACAGTCAAGCCAGCTAGCGCCAATCAATTAGATCTGATGATGACAAAACTAAAAGGTTAAATGTTCACTAAGACAAAAAGCTTCAACATTTTGGGGAATTTTTTGTTATACATGTGAAATGAAATGAACATTCCATAAGCTATCACCTGAACAAACATTTTGAGGGTGTTTTCACAGAATTTTATCTTGCCATTCGCAGGAATATTCTGTAAACTAAAACATTTCCAGATCGTCACATTTTCTAGTCCTCAACAAATGTTTTTGTTTTGTTGGCTGAAGACTCAGACGCTTGGTATCTGAGTCTGATGTTACAAAATTGTCCTTTTGGGACTGTTATACACAGCCCTAGTTATATACTGTAAATGCTGGGGGAAAAGTTTATCTGACGGATAAATGTTACACAGCCATCCGTGATCATTCATCGTGCTACGCTAATTAGCTAAATAGCCTCTGTGGGTCTCGTTTCCCTCATGCAGCACAGCGGAAAGAAGTGCATGCATCTTCCTGCTGTCTCAGGGGAGGATTACAAATTAGAGCATTTCTCAGAAAGTTTGTGTGTTGCCTTTAAATAAACTGACTCGACTTAGTTGTAACAATGCAAGTATCGAGTTACCGTGGGATGTGTTGGAGGGAAGTATTCAGGTTAGTGAATAGCGTTGCCGAGCGTGTCCCAAATGCTTTGCAGTTTTTTGACTGTGCCGTGCCTGCCTTTGATCATCCCGCTGCAGGAGCGTCTCCTCCTATCCTTGCTGCCGGCTCATATAGCCAGAGTGATGAAAGCCGAGATCATCCAGAGGCTGCAGGGGCCAAACTTTGGACGCACTGAGAGCACCAACAACTTTCACAACCTCTATGTGCAGCGGCACACCAACGTCAGGTAAGTTCCCCTCTCCTTCATCTGTGCCTTCACATAATACGGGATATTATTTTCTGCTCTCATCTCTGCGCCTGATTGCTCCTTTAACATCCTGTCCTCCCCCTCGTCACTGTGCACCCTTCATCTTCTTTTGTCCTCCCTTCTCGACCTGCACTCACACGTCGATTGCTCCTATCCTCCCATCTTTTATCAATTCTATTTATTTCCTCTCATCTTCTTTCTGTATTCACCATCTTCTCTGTATGCAATCATCGAATTTCATTTCATAACCATCACGAAATTCAAGTCAGAGTTAATCCTCCTCCATTGTATTGTGAGGTCACTTTGACAGATGAAGGTACTCCAGGGTCATTTTGCCTAATGAAGAGGAGCCTCCATCCTCTGTATGGTGAGAGGAGGAGAGCACACGGCATCAGCCTGTCACCAGAGAGTCTTGTCCTCTAACACGACATCACTGTGTTCTTTTAAAGTGGGCTTCAGCCCAGTGAGTGTGTTGATCCTCATGTTGATCTCCCTATTATTCCCCTGATAATTTCCCATAGCGCAGCTCACAGTCAAGAGGGCAGCGACCCAAGGACTCGGCGGCAGTGAGGAGCCAAGTATCAGCTGCTGCCTTCACTGTCAGCTGTAATAATTGGTAGCTGGTGCTGAGGAACACTTCCAGTTGTATGTTTTTACACTTTCTGACAGAACACTCCTTCAGGAAACAGTCTGATAATTGTAGAGGGTGTGCACTTCTGTCTCATGTCTGAGGAGGCTTAGAAAGTTAGACAATCACATCACACTGGATGAGTGCTCGGTGCAACAGATCCATTCTGCAAAAAGTGTATTTTGCCCTCTAAGTACTGAAAAACACGTGTCTTGAGCTTACAAATATTTTTAGGGCCTGAGCCTGAAGGTACTTCAGGCGAAGTTTATGTTATTATGTTTGCTCGTTTTCCCTCTTTTCTTTGTGACTCATGCAGAAAGAGCCAGCCATGTACATTTAGCTTGAAGCTAATGGAGGCGGTTAAAAGCAACCAAACCACAGTAAAAGTGCCCAAAAGCCTCTGTTTACCAACTCCTCGTCTCTTCTTTATCCAGCCGTCTGTTCAGTAATCCAAAAACACTTGGAGCTAAAAACAAATGAATGGCTGCTGGTCACCCCAGGCGCTGACAGTGAAAGGAACCGTTTCAGCTGAAATCACGGAGCGTGTGACAACTGGACGAAGACAGCACAGGCGACCCAGGAGATGCACTCGAGAGTTTGTTGACGGACGCTGTCGTGCAGTTTTGCTGTTGTTGTTTTGGTTTTTTTTGTTTTTTTGTAGCTGTTGTTAGCTGTCAGTCGCCATCAGGGTAGAACAATCGTAGTGACCAGACACCTATTTCTGAGTACTTGAAGGGTAGAATAAACTTGATGGATGAAGTATTGCTTTAATAATGATTTTCAGTATTTCAAAATGTATTTTTTGTTGTGTCTTGTTGCTTTCTGCAGTATTCTGTACGCTGACATTGTGGGCTTCACCCGGCTGGCCAGTGACTGCTCCCCTGGTGAACTAGTGCACATGCTGAATGAACTCTTCGGCAAGTTTGACCAGATTGCAAAGGTAACTGGAGAGATATAACAGGCCCCTATTCGTGCGTGAACCCAGACAGACGGTTCCACAGCAGCAGCAGAGGGAGGGGTTTCGTTGTTGCACAAACAGAGACGCTCTTCAAAGAAGTTCATTTTCTATTGATGAGTCCGTTTGAAAAATGCTGTTTCAGTGTTGGAATGTTCTGAAGATATTTGGCTTGTAATAAATGTGTCATTATGTTCTTGTGTTCATGAACCAAAATAATTGGTCACAATCAGGGTTGTGAATAAATAATGGATTTATTTCTATAACAGCAGAAAGGTGTGGCCCTCATGAACGAACAATGAATCCCACGCCTGCCCTCGGTCCTCATGTGTGGCCTCTGCTTGGAGAGGCATGAAGGAAGAGGTCAACCTCTAAAATCCATCAGTTATTTATTCTCACTCCTGCCGAAATCCAGCGGGATGGAAATATGTAGATTTAGCTTGCAGCCTAAATTAATATATGTGCTTAATTATGTATTATTATGACTAATTAAAAGAAACTTTTTTGCTCATGATCTTGGCTCACATTGACTATGAGAGCGGCACTGATGCAAGAAAGGTCTCTGAAGGGGTCCATCGAGTTTGGCCTCCTTGAATTATTGTGGTAAATCATTTGAACGCCAATCCATCCATCCATCCATCCATCCATCCATTTTCTATCCCGCTTATCAAGGGTCACGGGAGGGGGGGTGGAGCCGATCCCAGCTGGTATTGGGTGAGAGGCAGTGTTCACCCTGGACGGGTCACCAGTTCATCGCAGGGCCATCAGGAGCAATTAGGGGTTCAGTATCTTGCTCAAGGACACTTGGACAAGGTCACCGGGGGAAGTGAGGATCGAACCAGCGACCCTTCGGTTGCTGGACGACCATGCTACCTCTGAGCCATGCCCCCCCTGCCCCCACCAACACCCATTCAAATTTCATCGGAAATTTCACCTTTAAATTTGGGATGAGGACTGTGGTTGGAGAGCGGCAGCCACTCAACAGTTCTAGCGTAGATCCAGGTTTTGGGACTCATTCCTGTGCCAGTGAGGAGCCGCAGTAAGAAATGTAAGCTGTGTTCTGGTTCACATTGAGTTCTGCCAGATATCCTCTCCTGAAGGCTGAATCTGTTGGACTACTTTTAATAGCGTGGAGAGCGAGTGCTGCCAATCAAATCAAATGTGGCCTTGCAGGAACTCTGTCCCGTGGCCACTTCCAGCCTCCGTACCACCACCTCCCAAAGTGCTGTGCGTACTGACAGCTGCAGGTCGTAGCAGTGTGGGCCGGGGTCCGAGCCTATGTGGCGGTCTCATGGGACTGAGCCGTTGAGTCAGGCTCTCTCAGTACGTCTGTGAGGATTCGCAATCACTTCGGTCCTGGTACATCGAAGTGCTGCACCAAGGCAACCGGACTTGTTAGAGGCAACTTGAGTCAAACAGAAACTGTTGAGATATTTGTGCCCAGAAGTTCTGTTCTCCCACTGATGAGGCTGCGGTTACATAAACCCGATCCAGCCATGAGCTGTTTCACATCCCACATGTGGAACAAGAGCTAATGTGTTATGTGTGTGGGTGCATGATTTTTGGCTTGGTGGATGGGGATGTGTGTGTGTGTGTGTGTGTGTGTGTGTGTGTGTGTGTGTGTGTGTGTGTGTGTGTGTGTGTGTGTACTGTTGATGAGAAGAGGAAAAAAGCAATTTTTTGATAAAATAGTTCGCAGATACAAACAACAGTGATAATTCTGCTCATATGGTGGACCAGAATTTATTCATGAATGTAGACCTCTTCCTGTCCCCTGTACTGTACCCCTCTCTCTCTCTCTCTCTCTCTCTCTCTCAAGGAGAATGAGTGCATGCGGATCAAAATCCTGGGCGACTGTTATTACTGTGTGTCTGGTCTTCCTGAATCGCTTCCTCACCACGCCAGGAACTGCGTGAAGATGGGCTTGGATATGTGTGAGGCCATCAAGTAAAATACCAAATCTCCCTCTTCGTATCTCTCTCTCTCTCTCTTTTCTTTCTGCGCGCACACACACACACACACACACACACACACACACACACACACAAAAACAAAAGGAATGCCAGGCTTGTTTCAGCTCTGTTTGAACTCCAGAGTAAATATAATGTGAATACATTATGATAAGCCTCTTGACTCAACAAACATACATTTTAAACCAGTGAGCCTCGCTCCTGGCCAGGCCCGGCGCCAGGACTGCAGGAGCAGTTAGTCATGGCGAGGGGGCAAATCTATTTATATGATGATATGTTATGTATGTAACACAGGTGGAGTGTTTGATATCAATGCGGTCACGTGCGACCTGGGAGGATGTAGTGCGGGATGTATGAGCCCGCATTGCTAACTGTAGTTACAACTGTGGCTCCGTCCTTGTGACCACCAGCGCTTAACTTACAGCTAACTAGCGAAGTCTGAGGGGTCTGGAAAGACAAAATTCCTCTCTCATTCCATCTTAAGGGAAAAACTGGTCTGTAACAAGAGGCCAGAGGTTCGCCGTTGGTACAACGAGATTCAGACTGACTGAAAGCATGGGTGTGTATATCCCATCACACCCCACACACACGTACCGCCAGGCACCGACATTCTCGTCTCAGTCTCTGAAAGCATACCTCAAAAAGTTGAAATGCGACTCTAGAACTATTCCTTGTTCTGTTTTGTCCACAGGAAGGTCCGTGATGCTACTGGAGTGGATATCAACATGCGTGTCGGCGTTCATTCTGGGAATGTCCTGTGTGGGGTGATTGGCCTCAGGAAGTGGCAGTATGATGTGTGGTCACATGATGTCACGCTAGCCAATCATATGGAGGCAGGCGGTGTGCCAGGGTGAGATCATAGTCCCGATGAAGGAAATGTTCTAGAAGCTACAGCTTAGTCGGGGAGACCCTCAGCTTCCGTCTGTTTTTCATGGGTCCGCCATTCATGGCTACAAGTCTCTCAGGGTGTCTGCCTTGGGAAATGTTGTGTGTCACGATTGCGGGACTGTTAGCTCAGAGGTTCTCCTCCTCAGTCGGTTCCCATCTGCAGCCCTGCAGCTCTGCAGGTCTGCGTGGCTCCACAGAAGAACTCTTCATGTGGGTCGTCCATTCTTTAACCCTTCCAACAGGTTTTTGTTTGCCAAAATTACAACATTTTTTTATAACAAGTCCTGTGAAAACTTCAAGTATCATCAGATTTCAACTTCAACAAGGCTCTCTAACGTGCCACAAAATAAACTGTCAGTAGGGGATAACATCTAGTATGTAGAGGAAGTAAAAAGGTGTGTGTGTGTGTGTGTGTGTGTGTGTGTGTGTGTGTGTGTGTGTGTGTGTGTACAAACCAAATAAATGTTCATTTCATGTGAACTCATCATTGGCTGGGGTGGTAGCCTCCCTCCTGATGCCCACAGATGAAGACACACCCGGGGGAACATGAGTGACATGGAACGTGACTCACGTCTGTTCTCTTTACAGTCCTTTTGTCGATTGTAGCCTCTTACTTTGGAACCATGAGGACTGCCATCCCAGCACTGTTACAAGGATGGAAAAATTGGCTGCCACTAATGTGCCCACTGAAATAAGCTCTCAATGCTCTCCGCTGCCAATACTTTGTCTCACTGGGCTGCTAATGGTCCATCCCCTCTCATGCCTACTGAGAGGATTTTGAAAAATATGCTCTGCTGGAAAACCATATTCCCATATCCATCTCTGCTGTCAAGGGTAACAAACAAAGCATTTAGTGTAGCTATAAGCCTGCTAATGAATGACCATTTTTAGTCTTGACCTGTAACCATGAGCCTGCCTCTCTCACTTCCTGGTTCCAGGAGGGTCCACATCTCATCAGTGACCCTGGAGCATCTGAAGGGCTCGTACAAGGTGGAGCCCGGAAATGGACAGAGTCGAGACTCTTACCTGAAAGAACATGGAGTGGTCACCTACCTGGTCATCAATCCCAAGGTTTGATACCCCTACTGGACTGACTTAATACACGGCAACATTAGTGGAGGTACCACGAGACACCAGAGACACCATTAGAGTCGGCTGACAGTCACCGAGTTGTAGACTCTTACTTTATATATTCTCTCATTTAATAGTTACTTGTGGATTGGTAAAAAAAAAAAAAAAAAAATTCTGGTGTTTCAATTCTTTGAAATTCATCAAAATAGTATCAAAAGCACAATATGACTTCGTGTGAGAGTTCATATTCGACAAGAAGAGCTTCACAAATTTGGTTACCATATCCCAGACCTCTGCCACAAGTGTGGGAAAGATGAGGGCACACTGCTCCGTTGTACGCAGCTTCGCCCAAAAATAAGGCAATATTAGGAAGAGCTGAGTGATAACGCAGGAATCTTGTGAAGCAAAAGTTTTACTCACTGGTACTTCAACCCTGAAGGGCCTAATATGACGAGTGATGAACACAGGGTTATTACACGCAAAGAGACTGATGCCTTTATCGTAGAAAAAGATGGGCCAACCAGGTATTTCCCTGTGGTTCAAAGAACTGTCCTCATGTTTACCTCTGGAAAAGAAAGAAAGAGAAGGGGGGTGGATACTCAGTCCACTGGGGAAAATCCTTCATCTCATTCAGTGCGCGAGCAGCGTAGTGATCCCCTCTGTAACGCAGCAATTATCTGCTACTGCTTAGACAACGAGTCTGTCATATTTGGGTGGAATCCCATGGACTCAAGCGCCTTTATTAACTGTACCTGATGGTTTTGATTGTGTTGTACATGTTGTTAAAGGTGTGTAAATGTGGTAAAAATGTGTATTTTGACGTATCATTCGCCAGTAAGAGGGTTACACAAATGACGGGTGTGAATGCTGGTCTGTTTGCATGCGTATTCGTTCGTTAAAGCAAAACATTCAATGTCATAAATCAGAGATAAAAGATGGAGGTAAAACCTGTCAGCACATACCGATATGAAGGTGTTGCTCCAGAGACATTCAGGCCTATGAATCATGTTCTAAGGGAACACTGTTGTTTGGTACCGACCCCAGCGAAATGCAAAAATCACCAAAGTTATGACTCACATTCCTAATCACAGTATTTGTCAAAGTAATTTTAATGTTACTGTGTTGCATGCTGTTCAGCCTCATGACGTTGCACTTCATTCTGGCTTGAAAACTCTCCAGCTCTCCCAACTAGTGCCTCCTCCTCCCAGAGAGGGCCAAAGTGGTTCTGCAGTAAAAAGGGGGTGGGGGGTCCAAGCAGGAGGGCTGCAAGCAGCAGGATGGGAAAGAAGTGGAGGGGACAGAATTTGTGAAAAGTAAAATTAAAGCTCTTGCTTTCTCTCTCTCTCTCTCTCTCTCTCTCTCTCTTTCTCTCTCTCTCTCTCTCAAAGATCCCAATAAACCAGTGACGGGTTTGTTACCTTCAGGGCCTCACCTGTGGCTGGGACCCTTTACTCGGGTCACCTGACGTGGGCCGACACCCACACAAAGCATCAGGCAACACAGAACAGCTAACATCAGATTATTTCCATTTGTTCCACCGGTTCCGTGTTTCAATGTACAGGCTAAGCGGCACAAGGGAACGTTGTTACTGTTTTCATCTCACGTCCATTTCCTGTCCAGTCAGCAGTTGACAAGGAAGACTGACGAGAATTTCTCACCAGGTCCGAATTAAACGAATGAGTCATCAGGTTTTCATCAATAATCATCAATACCTTTTTTTAAGAGCTGCATTTGTCCGGCTGGTTAGGTTGGTGGAAACTGCAAAAAAAAGTAGCAAAACAAACTTGTTTGAACTTGTTTTTGCTGCCTTTATTGCTTAAACTCTGACAAAGCAAATTGTTAGCCCACATAAGTGACCTGCAGCTTCCACCGCCGCCGTCTTCAGGGATGTTGGCAGGATCCGTCTCTGTCCCCTGATGGCAGCGTGTCCAATAGCAGCGGGCGCAGAAGAATAATTACAGTGTGTCCAGCTGAAGGTAATTCCTCCAGACCTGGCTCCGTTTGCAGCTGATAGACGGCTCTTCGTCTTTGGCCTCTGGTGGCATTAGGTCGCTATTTTACCTGCTCCAAACCAGCTGATGGAACCACACCTGCTGCACATTTCCTTTTTTGCAACATGAGTTTCCTCAGAATCAACTTGAGAATTAGATGAGCACAATTATAGGCTCGGTACGGGGAAGGAAGCTGATCAGTCTCAGGATCCAGCTGAGGAGATGATGCCAACTTAACTTAATTAGTGCCTGATCTTTTCACGCCCTCTGTCATGGCAGCACTGCTTGTTTTATACCTGGCCTTTTCTTCCACAAATTCATCCACGAGCGTTTGCTGGCTCGCTCATGTTAGGAGGACATGTGGAACCTCTTTAAATTGGAGCCGTTCTTCTAATACTGAGCAGGTTTTCTGCTGCAATTGCATCTGGAGCTGAAGAGGCAACCCTCTCTTTCTTTCCGATGACGAATGACAGGACGTTACAAAGTTGCCAATATCACGTTTTAACCCAGCACAGTCAGTTCCTTTCAGGAGGGAATTCCAGAAGGGCAGGTGCCTTATCCCAACCACGAGCACCCCCTCCACTATCTGACACTGCCTTCAAATGGCCCGAGCTTTCAGAAGGCTCCATCATTGACATGAACATCGTCCTGGTTCACACATGTGACCTCCAACTCCAGCATGGACCCAAACAAAGCAGACTCTGAGACGCGTAGAACCGAGTCGAGGTTCTAATGTACGTCTCGTTCAGCAAGCGCGACAAAAATGAAACCCATGAACCTCTTTGAGAGGGCTAATGATGTCATTACAAGCAATGCAGAGATGTGAATCACATGAATGATAATTTAATGAATAAAAAATGCAAAGTCCACAGTGCTCGATGTTGTCAGATGCACAGCTTGCGTGCGGGTTCACAGCCTAATTGAACATTCTTGTCAGACTGAGGGTAGATTGAGACATTGTGCTGATCCTTTATCAAACTGGGAGATAAAAGCCTGAAACAGAGCATCTCTCTGCCTCTCTTTTTATTGTTTTGCCAAATGAACAGCCGTCTGCTTTCCTTATCTTCCATAACTTGGCTAGGATGCAGCAATCTCTTTAAATATCTGCTGAGAGACTTTCTTCTCTCACCCCTCCAGGCATCTTGTGTTCAGTCTCAGCTTGGTTCGTATTCCTCGGGGCTCCAAGAAAGAATCTTGATGCTTTCATGGCTCGAACATCTTTTAGAAAGGACACCACAGTTTCTTTCAGCTAGTTAGCCCTTTTGGTCCCTTTCTTTGAGTTTTTTGCTCATTGATGCCTCGCCAAAGAGCTTGGCCGAGCCTCAATAGTTTAATACCCTCCCAGTTCTCACTCTCCAAACTTAAGGTACAGCCACATTTATGTGGTTTCATTTCAAAACACTTCAACCATGTTTGTGCCTCTCATCCACACGGCTCTGGCACTTTTTAAATTCTGAACTAACACCTCTGGAAACTCGGGTCGACTCTCTGGAGGTACAAAACTGCACTTTGCAAACCTCTGAACAAGCAGTTGAAATATCACATGAAGCTTTTCTGGACAGACACAGTCAGCATCAGCATTAAAGCGTTACTGCCACTGAAAAAGTAACTTATTGATGATGATTTTATCAATGCTGCGACAGAAAGATGGAGACTCCACAGTGGGCAGTGGTCGCACCCCCTCCCCTCCACCACCTGCGCTCCAGTGAGTGACAGCTTTAGCAGCTAAAGCAGGCAATGGCTAACCTGTCATTCGGCTAAAGGCTTTAGCCGAATGACAGGTTAGCCGTCGTGATCTCGTAATGGCACCAGTGGCGCTACAGTCTCACGCTTCCAGTGCTTAGCTTGCAGGTGCTTCTTCAGATTTATTGTAACGTTGTGTTTCACTGTGACGTTCTCGTTGCTTTCACCGCAAATTCAAAATAACACCAGTACGTCCATGTAAACGCCGTCATCGCCGTCATTTGACTGTCTGAAGGTACCAAGTAGTGAAGTAGTAAATGCAGAAACAGTTTTTCTACACGAACTGATTGGTCATTTGGAAGGGTAGTGTTACTTTTTCACTGCCTACAGCAAAACCGCATCACCTCCAACGTTGCTCAACATGTTCTTTATTCTTGTGATGAGGGTTCAGCTGCTAGTTCTGCCACTACTGTCATTTATTAGAATGACAGAAAAAAAAAGAAGAAGTCATCTGTTCCGACATCTTGTGTCCAATGAACGTGAACACATTTCAACACAAATTATTGGTGGGCAACATGTTTCTGAGCTCTCCCCCGCTGAGCTGTGAACTCCACCAGCTGCGGTTCGCTTTTGAATGACTGGATATTTGGCAAAGCGCGCAAGCTGCCCTATTAATAGCACTCTCTGTTCTCTGTTGTATAGCAGCACATTTCATCAAAAGATGCCACTTAACCACGTTTGCCCATTTTTCACTCAGACTTTGTTCTTTGAATAGAAAGCAGAGAGGGATGTCCTTCTCCTCACACAATCTTCTCAAGCCAAACCAGAGAAAAACAGAGAAGTAGGAAGTTAACTCAAGTGCGGGGATTTCTCAGGAGAAGAGGGACAGTCTCAGAGACGGTTAAGAAGACAGAGTGTGGCAAAGAGTCTCACAGGAAGTAAGCCGAAGACGAACTCCATAGAAGGTCCAAAACTGAATAGTCCAGCAGGGAAATCAATCCAACCAGGGCAAAGTGAAAGACAAGTCCAAAAAAAAGTCCAAAAGTCAAAGATTCTTAAGAAAAGCTCATGGAATACAAGGAAAATGCAAAAACCCTCAAGACCATGAAGGTAGATTGTAATCTAGTAACTGAAAGGAGAACAAACAGTTCTCTAGACATAAGAAGACGCACGTGAAAATACACTCGGTGTTATTTCACTGAATAGAATGTGAGTTCTACAACCTGGAGGTAAGTTTGTCTTGTTGAACGTCCGGTTCCCTCGTCTCTAAGTCAGCAGGTTTTTGGTTAAATGCCTGAATTGAGGTCTGTAATTCACTCTTAGGATGTTCTAACATTTTGTTCCAGATTGTAAAATACATCAAACGTCCCCATGCCAAGAACAGAAGAAGCACAGAAGTCAGGGGGTGAAGTCATTTGTCAGCGGTGGGGTTGAGTCATAGTAGAACGTCAGCTTTGCACCTCTGCAGTTGCAGTCCCATCGGCCTTTGGCTGAGGGACCTAAGGGGATGCCTGGTTCTGGGCTGGCTGACTAGAATATGTTGTCCCTGCGATCTGTGGGGGGGGGGGGGGTGCAGGCACCAAAAAGACCAAACTAACAAAAGAAGCAAGAGCAAGTTGTTTCTTTTATGTAAATTAGCTTTGCCTCAGTATCCTCTTACAAATTGAGGACATTTTCAAGAAGCTCTGAAGGGAGAGACGGTGATGCATCACCGTCGATCGTCAGTGCAACACAACCATGATGAAGAGCATCTGTTTCAGCTGTCAGTCACAACACCCAACATCTGTCAGCAATTACAATAAATCACCAGCGAGATCCTCTCTGATTACACCCATAAAACCTCCTCCAAACTCCATTTTGGACAAAAAGCTTTCATTTATGCCTCACTTCATGCAGGGTAATATTTCTGTCAGCAGGTGAGTGGTGGGCTGTTTGTCAGAGAAAAGTGCTCAGCGTGCTCGCAATAAAAGCAGAGGTATGTCATTCTCAGCTAAAAGTATTTCAAGTAGCTCAAATCACCGGCAGTCAGGTCGCTGATGTCAAGAGCGGTCACTTGACCGGCGTTTGCACGGCCTCCAATGGTTTTTTTAAATTCCACCTACTGAATGTGGTAGACGGCAGGAGTGTATGCTTTCCACTGTCACAGCTGATGGAGCAGAGAGCGTGTTAGAGTATCCTTGACGTGTAGTTTGGGCTGTTTCTCTCTCGCTCTCTCTCTCTCTCTGTTAGTACGTTGTAGTACCCTTTCGTATAAAACTTCATTAAACCGGGGTTTTTAGTTGAGTCTCAGTTAGGGATGGGAATTGATGAGATTTTTGCGATTCCAATTCCATTTTCGATTCTGCTTAACAGTTCGGTTCTTAATTGATTCTCTTATCGATTCTCATTTGGTTGGTTGGGTTCCTGCAGCGTTAACAGCAGAGGGCGTGCTAACGTTGCCGCTGCGGCTGGGTTGAGATTCTATCTGGAGCAGATCGGAAACGCCACATTCATTCAAAGTTATCGCAGGCTGTGTGTGCAGATATGTCTGCATTTTGGTAGAACTTCCTCCCTTTGATTAAATATCCACTTTGCAAGTATTGCAAGTTGCCTTGTTGTAATTCTCTCTCGTGAAATGTAACCAAACTTTCAAGCATTTGTGCCGCTTGGGCGCCATGTTTCCTGCTGGCTGCACTGGTGAATGACGTCACCATGCATGTTGCGTGAGTAACGCAACATGCATGGTGACGTCATTCACGCCCACTGGAATCGATAAGAGAATCGTTTGCAAAATTGGCAAATGATTCCAAGGAATTGAAACACTGGGAACCAGTTCTCAACAAGAACCGGTTTTCGATTTCCATCCCTAGTCTCAGTTTTGATTTGGTCATTTCACCAAAATGTCAGCAGGCATCAAACTCCTGTGTGTGTGTGTGTGTGTGTGTGTGTGTGTGTGCGTGCGTGCGTGCGTGTGTGCGTGCGTATGTGTGTGTGTGTGTGTGTGTGTGTGTCTGTTCTATGACCACTTCTGACTATTTTTTTGCCAGGTTGATTTTCAGAGTTGTTGTGGTTTTGTTTTTGAAGAGCAGAGATTTTTGCTCATCCTGAAGAAACGCTGAAAAACTGTCTGCTCATGTTTATTTTCTGTTGTTCTCATTACAATAAAATGAGAGAAGAATAAGTGGAATGCGTTTGTATTCAAACCTCCGCCGAGGCAGTCATGTCAAACTCAAAAGTTGTGTTTGGATTTTGGTGAAATGTGGCAGGATAATAGAACTTTTACTTTTTAAATCAAATATCCTTGTTGTATTTGATCAATTTCACCGAAATTAAAGACATTTCACTGGACAGAAACTAAGACAGCGGAAGAGTTAAAAAAAATGCTGACCAGTACAGTAGAGAAAAGTATTCAGTTTCTTCCCAACGGAGTTGTTTTTCTTGGCGGCAACGACTTTCCCTGCCAGTAACATCTAAGAAGGCTGAAATCTTTCACTACTGGCAACAAAATGACTCCACAGGTTCGGTAGATTGACCACCAGCTGTTTGTTTCTCTCAGACGGAGAGGCACAGCCCTCTGCTGGGTGTTCGCTCTCGTCCCTCTCTGGATGGAGGGAAGATGAGGGCGTCTGTCAGGATGACCCGCTACCTTGAGTCTTGGGGTGCCGCCAAGCCCTTCGCCAACCTCCACCATTGCGACAGCATGACCACGGACAACGGCAAGATCAACACCACCGTGAGTACGAAGCAGAGTCTCGCTCAGACACACACAGATGCAGGTGCCGGGTTAGTAACACTCCCATGACCTCCTCAGGACGTCCCAATGGGGCAGTATCACTTCCAGCGGCGGGAAAGGTGAGTACTCATCGAGCCTTTTCATGATGTCACTGGTGACTTGTGTGTTTTCATGGTTAAATATGTCCCTGTCATTCATTCGCAGGTCCAAGTCTCAGAGGAGGAGGTTCGAGGAGGAACTCAACGAGCGGATGATTCGCACCATCGATGGCATCAACTCTCAGAAGTAAGAATCGAGTCACTGTAGCTCCTCTTTCTGCTGCAGGTCAGACACAGAGACTTCAGCTACAGGCTACCCCATCGCCTTGATTCCATGGACATGTTTATAATGACAACCTGAAGCATGAGTTAGCCAAAGGGCTGAGTGCAGTTGGGGGTGCGTTAGACGCATCTTTGTTGATTTTATACATGTACGGGTCAGGGGTTAGGGGTTAGGGTTAGTTAACCCTAACCCCTAACCCCTAACCACGTACCTGATATTTCACTGCTTGACATTTGAATTTAATAATGCAGAAACAGCAACAGTTCTGAGGTGTCCTGCCAATGCGCGCTGTCATTTACCTGCATGTCAAAAATAAGCATATTGCTTGCCTAGTTTGGAGGACGTACTTTGATTCATGCAGTTTGTTTGATGTCAGCAGGTTTAAGCAAAACTGATGACGATTTTCACCAAAGTTGGTGGAGCTTGAGCCAAGGAAGACGCCTTGAGTTTTGAGGCAGAGCATCATAAAAAATTCAATTCCTCTTCATTGTTATTGACTGAGGTCTTTACAAGAAACATGCCAACTTTTGGGAAGGTACGCATTTCGTCCATCATTTGTAGCACCAGACAAGCAGACAGAGACCTTTTTCTCCTCTCTGTTTGCATTACAGGCAGCTGCCTGATAATTCGCTCAGCTGCAATGAGCGGCAGCAGTGGGCTGCAGTAGCATCACAAAAGTTAAATACACTTTCCCCCACAGCTGCCTTTCCCTGCGTTCATAGTAGTGCTGAATATTCACGTTGGAAGAACTGGAAAATTACAAGATGTTTATCAGATACAAACAGGAACTACGCTGTCTCGCTCTCTTAGGATCAAAACCCTGCAGTTCTTCCTTTGTGTTTACTTGGATTAACAGATCAGGTCCCGGATCTTGGTTGGTTCAGAAGTAATCCTCCTCATTCCCTCTTATAAAGTCAGCCATGACGAGGTGCAGCAGTCCTTCTGTCTTTGTAGTTGCAGCATCAAATGACTGCATCAGGAGAGCAGAAACACCTCATTCTCTCATGTGTGAAATCCAAGTTCAGGTTCTGCAGGAAACAGAGTTGCGCTCTCACTGATAGAGACTTGAATTTAATAAGAAAAGATAAAATCAGACGAGAAAAGATAGGATCAGATATGACACAATACCACACCACACCACACCATACAATACCATACCACACAATACCACACCACACCACACCGTACAATACCACACAATACCACACCACACCACACCATACAATACCACACTATACCACACCACACCACACCATACAATACCACACTATACCACACCATACAATACCACACCACACCATACAATACCATACCACACAATACCACACCATACAATACCACACCACACCATACAATACAATACCACACAATACCACACCACACCACACCATACAATACCACACTATACCACACCATACAATACCACACCACACCATACAATACCATACCACACCACACAATACCACACCATACAATACCACACCACACCATACAATACAATACCACACAATACCACACCACACCACACCATACAATACCACACTATACCACACCATACAATACCACACCACACCATACAATACCATACCACACAATACCACACCACACCACACCGTACAATACCACACAATACCACACCACACCACACCATACAATACCACACTATACCACACCACACCATACAATACCACACCACACCACACCACACCGTACCACACCACACCGTAGCATTCAATACCACACCACAACATACAATACCACACAATACCACACCACACCATACAATACCACACTATACCACACCACACCACACCATACAATACCACACTATACCACACCACACCATACAATACCACACAATACCACATCACACCATACCATACAATACCACACTATACCACACCACACCACACCATACAATACCATACCACACCACACCACACCATACCATACCACACCACACCATACAATACCACACAATACCACATCACACCATACCATACAATACCATACCACACCACACCACACCATACCATACCATACCACACCACACCATACCATACCACACCACACCACACCACACCATACAATACCACACTATACCACATCACACCATACCATACAATACCACACTATACCACAGCACACCACACCATACAATACCATACCACACCACACCACACCACACCATACCATACCATACCACACCACACCATACAATACCACACTATACCACACCACACCACACCATACAATACCATACCACACCACACCACACCATACCATACCATACCACACCACACCATACCATACCACACCACACCACACCACACCATACAATACCACACTATACCACATCACACCATACCATACAATACCACACTATACCACAGCACACCACACCATACAATACCATACCACACCACACCACACCATACCATACCATACCACACCACACCATACCACACCACACCACACCATACAATACCACACCACACCACTCCACACCATATAATACCACACAATACCACACAATACCACACCACACCACACCATACAATACCACACTATACCACACCACAACATACAATACCACACTACACCATACCATACAATACCACACAATACCACACCACACCATACAATACCACACAATACCACACCACACCATACAATACCATACCACACCACACCATACCACACTACACCACACCACACCACACCATACAATACCACACCACACCATACAATACCACACCACACCACACCATACAATACCACACCATACAATGCCACACCACACCACACCATACAATACCACACAATACCACACCACACCACACCATACAATACCACACTATACCACACCACACCACACCATATAATACCTCACAATACCACACCATACAATACCACACCACACCATACAATACCACACTATACCACACCACACCACAACATATAATACCACACAATACCACACCATACAATACCACACCACACCATACCACTACACACATAGCATACCACACCACACCATACAATACCACACCACACCATACCAAACCACAACATGCCACACCATACCATACCATAACACATTATAGCTGACCACACCACACACACCACACCATACCAAACTACAACATGCCACACCATACCATACCATAACACACTATAGCAGACTACACCACACACACCACACCATACCAAACCATACCATACCACACCACACCACACCATACCATATACCTTTATTGTCCCTGTGGAGCTCATTTGTTTTGGACTCCATCTATCCTGCAGTTTCACAGAAGCAAACATCTGAAAAACCCTTTAATGGAGTGGCATCCTGTCGCCATTGCATCTTATTCAAATCCTCATCGGCTGCTCAACAAAGGTGTAGACTCTGCACACTAATGAAACTATGAGAGATCTAAACTAGTTGAAACGGAATTCGACTATCAAATGTTACCTGCAGAAAACCAGTGGAAGCCCTCAAAGATGCAGACATTCAAGTGTAGTTGGTTACACAAACGTGTTCCTGCCTGCTGCTATGCGGTGACTCAGCCATGATTTCATTTCTATCTCCAGACAGTGGCTGAAGTCTGAGGACATCCAGAGGATCTCTCTATTCTTTCACAACAAAGCTCTGGAGAAGGAGGTGGGTGAATGCATAAGACCAGCCTGCACTGTTCAATCAATAATTGTATAGGTGGCCATGAAACAGAGGGTGTTAGAGAAGCTACACCCAGGCTGTATATTGTACACCTTAACTTCTTTAAGAGGTATTGTCCTTCATGCTTCATATATTCCATATAAATTTCTGCTATATTCACAGTTAATGTGCACGTTTACATTTACCCTCACCTTTTTATCACCAGTTTCCTAATTTCTACCTTGTCTTCTCTCAACAGTACAGATCCACAACATTACCTGCTTTCAAGTACTACGTCACCTGCGCCTGCCTCATTTTCTGCTGCATATTCGTAGTTCAGGTCCTGGTCTTGCCAAAGTAAGTGTGCGCCCGCCATCGCTGGATCTAATGACACAGTCCCCACAGCATCAGTAAACTCCAGCTGTGGCGGCAGGTTGATGTGAATAAGCTATTTGACGCCAGCTGTCTCATCAGCGGGCCGGCGCTGAAATGAAAGAGGCAGGGGAGCAGGAGGCTGAATGCTGAGGAGTAGATAGGGATGAGAGGCCACCATGTCTGGTTGTGATTATAGATCAGGTGAATCAAAGTGTGGCGTCTCTTTAATGGTGAGGAGAGAAATTCATGGCCATGCTAATTTACTGCCTCTGGGAGCCAAAGGGGTAATTCAGCATCTGAGAGGCCATTGATTTTCTAATTCACTTCGCTCCTGCGCTCTCTTTGTTCTGTGTGTTGCAGCATTGCTCTGCACATTTAGACGTAGCATCATCTGCTTCATGGCGGCGGGCCCTACATCATTTGGATCGGCCTCCTCCTTTGAAAAAGTGATAAATTGGCACACATCTCCGTTACAGAGCCCATATGCTGCTCTATAATGAAGTCTGATTACTGCCGAGTTGCTGCTACTTTTCATGGCAGTTTGAGGGTTAAGACTTGGATGCAGGGAATGCATATGAATGAACGGATGTCACTGCAGGTCCTCACATGAACTCTGCATGTGTGTGCGTGCGTGTGTGCGTGTGTGTGTGTGTGTGTGTGTGTGTGTGTGTGTGTGTGTGTGTTACAGAACTGCTGTGCTTGGGATCTCCTTTGGCCTGGCGTTTCTACTGCTGGCTTTGATCCTTCTCCTGTGTTTCACCGGTCACATTCTGGTAGGTTTGCATGGATTTGTCGGTGAATACACACATTCTCACCCAAATTATGATTAAGTCAGGAGATACAGAAACCATGCAAATTGTGTAAAACACCAGTGAAAGCGCAGTAAAGCTTCTCCAAGTGTCAACATATCTGGGGTTGTTTTATGTGGAGGTGGAACCATCAGCACTCCCTGTAATTTTCCTCATCTTGGAACTTGTCCTCTGTGTGTGTGTGTGCGTGTGTGTGTTGTTTTGGTGATCAGAGCATACACTGCACAGGTGGGGGAAGAGGTGCAGACAGGTGGGAGGTTCATTTCAACGAAGCAGTGCAAAGGCAGTGGCTCCTATTTTGATCTTAATTAGGTCCTAGATGCTGAACTGTGAATGGATGTAATAACCGTGTCAATTTCCTGCAAAAAATGCTTTCTAGTGATTTCCAGATCCTCTCTTGCAGACAGTCCACATCAGGACACATTCTGTTAGGTTAAATAGTTGAATAATAAAACATGCTGAAATCGATTCAAACAAAAATAGCCGTCATCTCCATGGATTCCAATCTATCCAACATCTTGTGCACCAGAATAGTTGCTGCGCCTGAGGCCTGTGTTGCAGCCAGCAACAGAAGCATACATGTGAGCAGCTGCATCCACCGTGGACAAGCAGTGTTCCAAATTATACTATTTTCTGGCATCTGCTTGGAGGATGTGTTTAATGCAGCTGCTTAGTCTTTGGTAATTAGCACATTCTGAGAGGAAGGGAAAGTGCAAAGAGCAAGAAGGTGGTGTGTCCGACCTCTCAAAGAGAGAGAAGCTGGGATCCTTTTTGGTTTATTAGCATGCATGCAGTTGTGTCACTGACAGGCACTTCAAGGTTGAATCAGGGTCCCTGATGTCATGACTGCATTTGTTTCAGGGAAGGTAACATAATTACTTCATTTTTTCCATTAGTCTGTGTATTCTCTATGCTGATAAGACTGTAATTTACCTTGTTGATTTTATTAAATCAAGGCTCTCTTTTAAGCACTTCATTAGGTTCCCTGTTGACTCGCCTGCAATTTAAAAATCAGAGTTCATGTTCTGACACAGAAAAAGAAACAGTGAAAGAGAAGTAGCATTCAGCAGACACATTTGAGCTCCGTCCATCCACTCAGCACCAGCTCAGGCCTCGTAGTCAAGTTCAGCTCACAGTTCCAGCTCATCAGCGAGAGTCGGTCCATGTGGGGCAAGTCCACGTCAGCAGACCAGATTCCTTCATTCCTGATCAGTCAGTATTTAAACTGCTCTGGCCTGCCTACGTTTGCTGCTTCCTCTGTTGGACTCTTTGCAATCCAGCTCCTCTCCACCTCAACCCACCTCCTCCTGACACTGATGCTCGCTCTGTTCTGCAGGAGGTCTTATGTGCTGCTGAGTTCCCTGCCTCAGTCTTTCCATGTATGCACATGGAGGTTGGGGGTGCAGGGAGGTTCCAGTGTAAATAGAGTTTTCTTTGACTGGAGTGGCCCTGACTGAGCTGCTGGTGGGTGCTGCTAGCTGATGTTTCCAGGCTGCTACAGCTTCCTGTCTCTAAGAGCTCATCACTCTCCATCTTCCCTCTCAGGAGAGTGTGATGGACGAGTTAGCAGGTCACCTGTAATTAATGGGTGGTTATCAATAACCTTGGGTCCATTCCCAACACACACACACACACACACACACACACATACACACACACACACACACACAAGAAATATTGATTTCCCTGAGAAGAGAGACGGAGACCATGTTTGATGGGTTTGACCAAACCTTCAGTTGTCACGCAACATATTCTCAATAAAAGCTTTGGTGAACAGTGCGTGTGTGTGTGTTTGTGTGTGTGCGCGTGTGTGTTTTAACCCCCCCACCTGGTTGATCCTGATTACGGCCGTCACACATACACACATAACTTTCCTCTCTGCCAGGTACTGAAGGATGGTAAACGGTAAATGGACTCAATTTTATTGAGTGCTTTTCTACCTTGGCGGCACTCAAAGCTCTTTACAGTGTCGTCTCATTCACCCGTTCACTCACACACTGATGGTGGAAGCTGCCATGCAAGGCGCCAACCTACTCATCAGGAGCAATTTTGGGTTCAGTATCTTGCTCAAGGACACTTGGACATGGTCACCGGGGTCGAGGATCAAACCAGCGACCCTTTGGTTGCTAGACGGCCACTCTACCCCAGAGCCATGCCGCCACAGAATTAAGCCTGTTGACTGAAGGGGTCAACTCAAACCATCCTGGAGTGAGATGGAGGGACACCATTGTGCTGTTTTGTGTAAACATCTCCAAGTGTGTGTGTGTGTGTGTGGGTGTGGGTGGGGGATGGAAACACCAGAAGAACAAGTGTCAATACAAGCTACATGAAAGCTGATGGTTGCTATCCTGTTATGACATCGTTATAAATGAAAGAGCAGAGGAAAGTTGATAGAAGATACTTGAAAAGGGACTTTTTAAGGAATAAGTGTAAACGTCAATGACAGGTCACCACAAAATCATATATCTGCTGCAGGATGCAGAAAAAAAGAGCAAGTAAACATGTTTTCACAGCAGTAAACAACCGCAGGAACCCTCATGCCAGCTAGAAACCTGATCTCACTATGATGTGTTCATGTGAGCTGTAAGATTCATGACAGCTGAATGAAGGACCCCTCTTGACTCCCGCAGCTCCCCATCAGGTTAATCCTCCCCTGATGTTCATGCTCCCCTTCTATCACTCTCTTTCTTTGCCTCCTCCAACAACGTGGCTCTTTTTCTTCAGCTGAGTTTTTTCCACGGCGAGGGAAGAAACCGTCATCCTCCCCCCGAGCCCTGGATTGGGGAGTAAGACTTTTGTGTCTCACCTCTGCGTCTCCTCTCCTCTTCTGCTTCCTCTCATCTTCAGCAGGGCAGGAAAGGATCCTACTGCTCCTTCACCTGCTTCCCAACCTCCTCCCGCATCATCATCACCAACAATCCCTGGCTACGATTGGTCCTCACCATGACAACCACCACCCTTATACTGGTGATGTCTGTCTTCAATATGGTGAGAAGCCCGTCACTCGTTGTGTGTGTCATTGCAATTACAACTCAACGTGATTTGGTTGTATGTTTTGATCGACATCACTCTTGGCAGAGAAATATGGCATAAATCCGACTCTGGAAGTCTGTAGAATGATTACAACAGCATGAGGTGGTAATGACTGGACATGTCTCTCAATTATGGATCAAACAGTTGGAGTAACAGTGCTTTAATAAAGGCTGCAACATGCCCTCGTAAGTCATGGTACGGCTGGTAGGCAGGCGTAAACGTACGATGAGACAAGGAGAAAAGGATGACGCTCCTGTAAGGTGAACAATAGTAATAATTAATAACTGAACAGTTTCAAAACACCCCTTTTTTAAATGTCGTTTCTGTATTTTTGTTCCTAATCCCATAACCACTGGAAGGGTGTCATTTTTGTTTCAGACTTTTTGTTTTTGGGTAAAAGCTCTCGGTTGAATCTCTGTCATTCTTTTAGTTCTTCGTGGAGGATCCTTGGGCGTCGGTGCAGGACGTCATGGCGACTACGTCACCTGAAGTCCTGATCACGACTCCACCCGTGAATCTGACCAACGGCAGTGTGTTGGAGGTGCAGAATGTGAACACGGGGGAAAGCACGTTTTACATGCCGGTAAGTGCAGTTGCTGAGTATAAATACGCGCTTTAGAAAAGGTCACATGACTCAGATTCAACGAGTTGAGATTAATCTTAAGTGTTTGTTTAAATCAGCAAAATTTGCATTCCACACTATAATCAAACATTCATATTTTACTTTTTGGCTTTAAATGTGAGTGCTTTGCTCAAATCCTGTGAAATAGAGGAACAATTTACTACATTACCGCTAATTTGGAGTCAAACAGACACCCGTGTCCGTGTGTAAACAGTTGCTCAAGGGAAGTTCTGCATCGCCGTTTGAGACACATTAAGTTTCTGACCAGTTTTAATCGAGCCAGAAGTCACCCAGAGAATTTCACTTCAGTACGGCGCCAAGGTGTCCAACTTATAGGGGAATTAGCAGAGCTCAAAGCATTCGTTAATTATGAACCATAATTCTCAATTTGCACGGTAGACAAAGTCGTCTCACACTCTGCATCAGCAGGGACGCCCAGCGTTCCCGCCCGGCGTTCCTGCCCAGCGTTCCCATGACAGAGTGACTTGATTGATTTAACTTTAATTACATGACAAAAAGGAAGAAAAAAGGCATTCTTGATTCAATTTCCAATATTCCATACGTTACAGCATCAGCTGATAAGATTTTATGAAAGGTCAGATGTCATTTTTGTTCCATTTCATGGGGCTTATTTTCTCCTGGTTAAATAAGGAGAACTGGGACAACCATCCAGACTGGGTGGCCTGGACAGCTGCTCCCCAGTGCCGCTCTTCACCAGTCTAAATATTAATGCCAGAACTCAGAGCCACCACCCGGAACCGACCCACACCCATTAATTTGAGAGCTGGACTTGGAAACGCGCTGAAAGGAGAGCTGTGTGACGTGTGGGACCTGTCCTCCTTCCACCTGAAGACATCCAGGTTCTTGGGTCTTCCTCTCTTTCTATGAAACAGCTCTCCTCAATCAAATGCTTATTTCAGTTATAAATGTACTTGCTGCTGCAGTGACAGATTATTGCTGATCTGTTATTTCTGTGGTGACAGAACCAGACCCAAATGACCACATAAATCATGGATGCAAACCCACACATGTCTTGGGTCCTCCAGCTAGGGTGGACCCTTGAAGACATCCACCCTGAAGAGATACTTGGTGTTGTCAAACCAAATAGGAACCTAGGAACTCCCGGAGAAGAACTGCTCACCGCGGAGTTGCCAGGGAACTAAACACTTTGAAGGGCTTTTTTTATGTTGGCATTCGCACCACCATTAAGACCCCCCATGGCCACAAAAGCCAGTCGGCGGTCGGTACACCAACATCTCTGAAGTCTGGTTGAGTCAGACAATGGAGGACAAGCTGGTTTCTGCTTGCCCTTCGCTCAACAGAGACATCCCAGCAAGGGGTTTGGAGTCCTTGGTAGCTTGGTTGTTGTCGACGGGGATGGTGAGCACTGACGATGCACTGAGGAGAAGCTGAAGGTGGATATAGCATGCTAACAATCACAGCTAGCCGAGAGGGCTCGCCAGGTTCCTGACAACCGTGCAGTCAGACCGATCTCAGTGTCTGTATGTGGAACAGAGTGGTATTACAAGATAAGACAGACAAGCGTTAATTTGCTTATGACATGTCAGTGCGACGTTTCGTTACATTTAAGCACAAACCTAATGTGGTTTAGGGGTGAAGTGTGTGTGTGTGTGTGTGTGTGTGTGTGTGTGTGTGTGTGTGTGTGTGTGTGTGTGTGTGTGTGTGTGTGTACATTAGATACATACACATGAGGATGGTGTGTCTCTTTTTGTCCGCAGTACTTTATCTACTGCTGTATACTGGGCCTGGTGTCATGCTCCGTGTTCCTGAGGATCAACTATGAGCTGAAGATGGTAGTGATGCTGGTTGCCGTGGTGATCTACAACATCATCATCCTTCAGACACACGCCTTTCTGCTGGATGGATTCAGCAAAGCTCTGTACCCCACCAAAACACTAGACAGGTACCCGCGATCTTTCTCCCTCTCACCTGGGCCGTAATGAAGCGAACAACATGCCAGTGCTTCCTGTGGAACGCCAGCCTGCTTCCATCAGCAAAGCCCATGAAAGTGATTACTGCCACAGGACCCTGGTATTCAGGGGCGGCGTGGCTCAGAGGTAGAGAGGCCGTCTAGCAACCGAAGGGTCACTGGTTCCATCCCCACTTCCTCCAGTGACCATGTCCAAGTGTCCTTGAGCAAGAAACTGAACCCCTAACTGCTCCTGATGGCCCTCTCACCCAGTGTCAGCTGGGATAGGCTCCACCCCCCACTGCACCCCCCATGACCCTTAACAGATAAGCGGTATAGGAAATGGATGGACCCTGGTATTCGGGGGGGGGGGGTATTGTTGAGGTTGAGGTGACAGTTTGCCATTTGCCTGTTGTTCGGGAGCGAAGAGGCAGGAAGGGATTCAGGAGTTTGTGTTGATGGAGCTGAGGAATCACATTTGACTGACAGCTGGATTCCACTGAAACTAAATCCCACGATGCGAAAAATTGCGGGCGCATCAACAGAAGGTTGCGATAGACACGGCTGCATTTGCACGAAGAGAAGATGGACGCTTGGTTAAAAGGATATACTTGGTCATGGTTCATGCTATTAATTTAGATGTCTGTTTATCTCCAGGTGCCCAGGGAACGCAGTGGTCCACTGTGCTGCCCACCAGCTTGGGGGCTTGTGATAGACTTGTGCATCACATGAATCTGCATGTGCAAAAATTAATTTCTCAGTTTAAAGGTCCAAAATGTTACTTTCCATGATAAACTGTGCCACTTCTGTCCCGCTCCTGTTCCTGATGCACAGGTGCGTCGTGCAGCGTGACACAATTTAGAGTTTGTTGTGGAGGACGACGTTCTTGATACAACTAGATACTATTTCATTGAAATTTGACAGGATAAGCAAAGCTATCCTGCCCAGATGAGGAGGCCTGATGAGGGCTGCGTTCTCATCGCCACAACCACACCTCGTGTGGTCAGACGTGGCACCCATGCAGAGGCGGGGGGAACTCAGGAGAACAGCACAATCCCCCAATGTGCTACGTTCTGCTGGTGAAACTTCTCGCCGTCATTTGAAAAGATGCAGCAGACGACTTGACACATGAGAAAGGGAGCGCGTGTCAGTCCACAGTGCAAATAGCGGTTGGCTGGATTGGTGACGTACAGTTGAAAAAAATAGATTTAATAAAGCTTGCATGAGCAGCCCTGCACAGACAGTCCTTCAGTCCTTGTCATCTAACCCTAACACACACTTCATCACATGCTCTTCCCCAGTCAGCGGAAATTCTACCAAGACACTGAGAGCTCAGATTACATGTATCACTTTGCACATAAAAATAACCTCATCTATAAAAGCAGAGCTCAGTGGCGGAGCAGCATGACAGCACCAGCACCACGGTCTACAGCTGCTCCGCTGCTTGCCGAGCAGGGATTTTTACTAGTGACCGACAGCGATGCGCTTGTGTTTGGACGTGTTCCAATCATCTGTGGGGAGAAAAACGTTCACTCTGAGATGCCAGATGCTGCTCTAAACACGCCTGTCTGCAAACATCCCTGCACAATCGGGTTACGGACTCACAACCATGGGGTGTGATTGGTTTAATGAGGTCAGGCCGCACAATCAGACCAAAAGCATTCAGTTTTACTATTTTTTGGAATCCAGAAACCAATTATTTACAGAAAATGATGGCAGCACGAAGCAGGAGGGGAATGTAGGACTGACGGGGGAATAGGCTGCAGTCAACATGTCTCTCTGCCACTGTGTTTGTTTACAGCAAGAAAAACAGTAATGTCACCAGGCTCTGACACCAGCCAATCAACTTGATAACACTGGTGTTCTCTCGCTTTCACTCTGTCCCCAGACCCGGGGTCCTGAAGGACCTGAAGACCATGGGCTCCGTGTCTCTCTTCATCTTCTTCGTCACCCTACTGGTGTTAGCCAGGCAGGTCAGCAGGTTTTATAATCTAGTGTCCACCACAGTGACCAGGGTTGGGTTTCTGTTTCTGTTTCACCCACTATCGGATACGGGAATTCTATATTGGTAACCAACAGAACCTGTTTTTGGTACGTTACTTTCTCCGCAGTGACAAAACTATAATTCCAAAAATATGTCCAAATTTTTTCCTTATTTAGCAGGAGTGATAATGTTTTCTATACTGGATTCTCCGTATTTTGCTGTTAAAGTCCACCAACAGCTGTGTATTTTTACTACACAACAGACACCTCATGGAGGATGACGAGAACACTGTTTACAACATCCAGTGCAAATCAGAAATACTGACCTGTAACGAGAAGTGTGGAGCTGTGGACCAATCTGCATAAAATTTAAGCAGCTTCAGACCCTTTGGGAAAACGCAGACAACAAACATGCCTCAAGGAACCTTTTTGGTTCCAGAACAAATAATAAGGTCCCAGGAACGACAGATGTAACTTGACATCACTTTTAAAAGAAAAAGAAACAATAAGGCACTTTTTTAACTGGGTCATTCCCTGGGTCATTCCCTGCCGAATCTTGTTCTACTGAACAACTTCTCCAGATTGATTTTTGGAAAGTAAACTGTGTTCAAGGATTTGGCAAAGTAAGCTAGGAGGTCAAAGGAACTACATATTTTTATCGTGTTGGGGCGTTGAGCCCGACCTGCTGCCTCCATCTCCTCCGTGTCCACCATCTTCAGATTCAATCCAGGCTCACACAGATTTCATATGCACGATTTCTCTTCATTTCTGGGGTGCGATACATCAGCTCTGCCCTCACAGCAGATGCTCCAGATGCAGACTCGCTCCAGAGTTTCCAAAACTGGGTCTCCCCAGAGAGCCACGGCTGGTCCATCCAAGTCCTTGTGTTCTCCTGCAGTGTCACTTAGTAGAAGGCGAGAATTTTGCTTCGGAAGCTCAACTTTGCTGTGTAAAACTCTTTGTAACTCTTTTATTCAGTGCTGCCACTCATCAAGGACTTTTGAGGGTAATTGTATTAGTCCCCCCCGGATGCTGTTTGGGTGCAAATTAGTGCTGTAAAATGCTTCATCAATTATCATCAAAATAACACTGGAAACAAGTCGGGAGTCTTCAGGGCCGCATCACTTGTGGATGCAGAAATGCTTAAAATCGTACCGCTGTTCAGACATGTTTCATACGCTTTTAGCCTGCTATTAATAAATTTGCACAGCTGAATTGCGTCGTCAGCCCTAATGAGCCCACCCCAAGCCATTTAGTCAAAGGGAGGAGAAAGCAGGTTAGGCATCTGTAATGTTTCCCTCAAGAGCAGCAGCGTGGTGGAGCGCAGCTCATTTGCAGCCTCATTAGCTTCTGGTTTCTTTTCTCCTGGCCTACTTTCCTGGAGTCTCCAGAAGAGACTCTCTTGATGCTCGTACTGTACATACTGTATGTCTCCACAAATGCTTTAGAGGCTGGGAATTATTCTTCATCTCTATACTGGCCTCAAGTTATCAACATCATATTAGATCTCAGTGCAAAGCTGTGTGAGCCTACACTGTAGGAGTCTGCTAAATTGGCTCTGTGCTTTAATCTCAGGGGGAAGATGTGTTGTGCACACATACATCATCCAGATCGCCAACAACACACAGAATATTGAGACACTCACAAATTCATATCTTTGCGCTTCTATCTTTGTGAGGATCTTCATGAAGTGCTGCCTCTCCCCTTACCCTAGTTTTAAACATCACAACTAAGTGCCTCACCCTAAGCCTGACCTCATTCTAATCCTGACCCCTTAAACCTAGTTTTGACCTTCAAAGTTGTGAGGACCAGCCGAAACGTCCTCACTCTGTTGGTTAAAAATGTAGTCCTGACTATGTAGCAAAGAACACACACACACACACACACACACACACACGTACAGGGGCCAGCCCACAGGTAGCCTGGAGCTTTCAGATATATCTGAGTATGATGTGGTGGTGGTGGGGTCAGAGGACTCACAACCACACACTCCCGGGATGTTTTGACCCCAAATTGTGAGTCATACTGACATATGGATGTGTTCAAAATGACCTCAAGCATGAAGAACCATAAAAAAATGAATCTTTTATGCAAAACAGTCGTCTCTGCTTGTTCTTTCCTAGAGCAACGAGAGCGGAGCTTCTTGCTTTGTTTCCTTGTCGTCTTATTGGGACATTAATTTTCTATGAATACCAAATAAGGCCTTCTGTTTCAGTCGGTTAGTTTTTCCCAGATACCCTGTTGATCATAACGATAAGAACAGAGCTCAAGCAGCCCAGCTCCATATCATAAACAAATACCAGATTCAGTAGCTGGGGAGTGGAGGAGACCGATTCTCATTTTTTCCAAGGCTTCCACGGTTGAAGCTGAAGCCCAAGATAAACATCAACATTTAAACGAACACACCGACGCTTCTTGTCCATCGTTCCCAGAGCAAGACAAGAAGATAGAGGTCGTAGTGGGTCTCAGGGCCCTGATCCTGTCACTATCGCCCGGTCTGGCTCTGGGGACGGTGGACAATCGGAGTGTTCTTTAAACGCAGATTAGTTTCATTGGTGCAGCTTTGAGCTCAATATTCTGTTTTCACGGAGCAGAGTTTTGGGTGTCAATGACGCAGGTGTCTCTTTACTCTGTGTCCTCCTGTAACAGAATGAATATTACTGTAGGTTGGACTTCCTGTGGAGGGACAAGTTCAAGAGGGAGTGCGAGGAGATCGAAACCATGGAAAACCTCAACCGGGTTCTGCTGGAGAATGTTCTACCCGCCCACGTGGCTGAGCACTTCCTGGGACGCAACTGGAAGAATGAGGTGAATTCTCAATCTATGACAGTACCCTCATGTCTGTCTGTGGTACTTAACTCTCAGGCCTCATCTACTCGAGTCTCGAGACACACTGCTCTTTTGTTTGAGTCTTTCTTTTGTGAGAATAATGCTGCCGTTGCGGCGGGTGTGTCCTCTTTATGTAGTCTTATATTCACAGGTCTGCCTCTTGTAGTCTACAGAAAGTGGAGATCAGAAGTCTTTGACGCCACCTGTTCTCTGCTTGCTTGTCGTCAGGATCTTTATCATCAGTCATACGAGTCGGTATGTGTGATGTTCGCCTCCATTCCCGACTTCAAAGAGTTTTACACCGAGTCTGATGTCAACAAGGAAGGACTGGAGTGCCTCCGTCTTCTCAATGAGATCATAGCCGATTTTGATGAGGTAAAATCCTCCCCCAGACTGTCTCATGTCTTACCAAAGAAAACAATATTACCCGCTTCATTTCTGAGATTTGACACATACCAGGTCGTTCTTCTGCAAAGAAGCAGGGGGAAGAACGTCTGTTCCTGTAACGTGATGTTCCTCATGTGTCCTCAGCTGCTGTCCAAACCCAAGTTCAGTGGCGTGGAGAAGATAAAGACCATTGGTAGCACCTACATGGCTGCAACTGGACTCAATGTGACACCAGGACCAGAGTGCACGCAGGCATGCTGTTACACTGAATTTGCACGCGCACGTCACACATCACATGGCCCCGTCGACTTAAAGCAAAACTTTACCCAAAATACGTATTTAGCCTGTGAGGTACTCACAAGTAGGTGTTGAGCTCATGAGGATGTGTTTCCCTCTCCTGTATCAATTCTTTGTGACTCCAGAACGCGGAAGGAGGCAGCCATGTATGTACTTAGCGCAAAGCTAACGGCAACCATGTGCTGACATCACCGAAACTGCACTAAAAATCTATTTAAACGCGTTGACTTGAGCTAAAACAAACAGTCTGCTGTGAATGAGCCAGAGTGACCAGCTGCAGCATTCACTTGATCAAGCTCGTTCACATTGACGCTGAAGTATTGGATGGATTATTTTTTCACTCAAATTCAAGTGTTTTGCAGGTGACTGAGCTCTGAGCTGGGGAAGAACGATACTGGACGATGTGCTTGAGAGTTGGTAAAAGGATTTCTGCTGTTGTGCTCCATTAGCTTCAAGCTGAATAAATGCGGCTGTCAGTTTCACAACATCTATTTTGAGTGCTTGACAGACAAAATACAATTTGGGTGAAGTATCGCTTTAATGGACGTTTGTTAGATACAAAAAACAGGCCAGCTTTCAGGTTCGTTTTTGCCTGTCAGATGAAATTTGGTTTCTTGTTTCATTATTTAGGAACAGACTACGAACCAGAACCCTTTTACCTAAAGTCATCCAATCTCAAAGCGCTAAATCTCTTTCTGCTGTCTGAGCTCATAATCAATTAACTCATTCATTCACGGTTAAAAACAAACAAAAAAGAAAACCAGCATTTATCGCCGAACCGTGCGGGTTGCTCCCTAAATGTATCCTTGTAACAATCAATTGTCAGTGATTCATGAAACTGAAAACATCGGTGCAGTCACAGGAAACAATGAGATCACTACTTGAAGTGTGTCAGGAAATCACTTCATACAGGAACCCCCCCATGTACCGTTACAGCATCGGTCCTATTTTCATTAGCAGCAGATTTATCATTCTAAAAGAACGACAGATCTTTGGCTGAGACAATAGATCCACGCTGGCTTCTTATCCCTCACTTTCATTTAACAGCTGTCGCGGCGGCGTGTAGCCGATGACCGTGACGTGTCCTCACTTTGTAGTGTCTCCCGCCACCTCACTGGATGGAGACGTGCTGTGTCTGGAGGAAAAAGCTACACGTCCTGTGGAAAAAAAAAACACCCAAAACTTCTGCATCCTTACTGGTTAATGAACCACGCAGAAAGAAATGGAGGTAGAAGAGCAGCACAGTAGCAAGACAGCTCAAATATAATGGTGCATAAACGCGGCGCTGTCTGGAGTTCTGAGCTGCTGGAGTGTAAACGCCACCAAATCCACTGACGAGCAGGACGGAGATGCTGATGCGCCTCTACATCAGAGTCCCAGCCCTCTCAGAGCGGATGTGTCAGGGCTGGTTGGAGTGGTTTCTATCACGACGTGTTGACGCCACAGTGTAAGTAGATAGGGTGTGTGACAGATGCGATCGAGCAGGAGAACCCTATAGGTCCCTTGTGACCGGACAGAAAACCTGCCAACACCTGGCCTTTGTCTGCAGTGGGAACAAATGAACCCAGGCTGTCGCTCTCACTCATCCATCTGTTAAGATCCACTCACAACACAATCGCCGCAATAGTTGAGTAGAAATGGCGATTCAGAGGGCGATTGTAGGAGCCACGTTCTCCACAGTCTCTTCAGTTAAGCTGCTTCTGAGGCAGGGCTTCCTCTCCGCCAACGTACCCTCACCAGGTGCTCCTCTGCTGGAGACACATCGAGTGAAAGATGGATTTGAAATACAGTTCCAAACAGTTGTGAACTTCCCGCCAGTAGGAACTAAACAAATATTGTATCTTCTGCCATTCTTCATCAGATGTAAACATTTCCCGTTCACACCAGATTCAACATCTTGGCTGTTTAAATTCAAAGAGTCTTGAAACTTTTGTATAATCTGGACTTGGCATCCGCCCCCAGATTTCTTCTACTTCTCCTAATCCCTCAACCACATAACCTCGTTTATCCTCTGTCGCACCTGTAAACATCAGAGGGAACTGGGGTTCTCCAATCAAGAATCCTTTTCCAAAGTTTCTGTAGAACTGTAAAAGTGGTCAAGCCCCTGTTTTTCCTTCCACCCGGAGCCTGAATCACAGACGCGCCAGAGGGCTGGACGCAGCTGTGCAGTCATGCGCACCTTCGCTCTCAGCTACTTTGTATTTCATCCTTGGTCTCTAACCCATCCAAATATAATGAGAATTTCCCTGAGCCTTTCCAGTGAACTGCTGATCACTTATCCCTCATTTCTGTTGGAAGAGAAGGGAAAAGATCAAATAGACGAGGCAAAATAAACACTTAACCGAACCGAGGTCAAAGTAAGAAACGGAAGGTGGTTCCATCTGGAAATGTCTCACGTCATTTTCTCATTTTGGGGGCAAAATTGACTTCAAATGGTCTTGTAAAGTCCTGAGTGAGGCCATCAAACCTGGTCTGGGGGCGGAGCAAAGTTGACAATCAGAATTTGTTTTGTTTTGGGGTTTGTTTGTTTGTTTGTTTGTTTTTTAATATTAAGACGAAACTAAAGTTTCAGTTTTTCAAAAGTTTTCCTTAACAATTGGTCTCCTGTTTTCAGGTCCCCATTCACAAGGTTTCAAACCCAGAACACAAACATAAATTACATGTTTAGAGATTTGGATTTTTTTCAGGCTATCAAAACTTTATTTAGATTTTTTTTCCAAAGTTACAAAAACTTTTACCTTTCAAACACAGAGTTTGAACCCTTTGAACCTTTCATTTTCAGTTTCAGACAGAGACGGTGAGTTCAGAAGCCTGGGAGTCAAATCTCCTGCTCACCTTTCACCTCCTTCATGTGCGGCGATTGCTCGTGATGTCAGATGTGATGAACCAGGACGAAGACACAAAGAGAAATGAGAACAGGACCTTTTGGTTTCTTAAAGCAGGGTACCTGGATTTGAAATAGCTGCTTGTACTCAGTTGGAGGTGCATCTGTAATCCATCCCTTCATGTGTCTGGGGTTCGGGGGTTACTAAAAGAATCTGTGGCTCCACTGAGCTGTGATCGAGTGCCAATGGTTGTCAGTCGACACGTGGACACAACGAGACAACTTGATCCACAGCACAAAAGTAGAGAGCGATGTGGAGCTGTGCTGCTCACATCCGACGCTCGTGAGGTGCAGCGTAAATGTCCCATGCTGTTGTTGTTGATGGCGTGTGAGCAGAGTCAGGCTGCAGAAGGATGTTTTCCCATTCGTTCATTTCCTCAACCACGAGATCGGTGACATCACCAACAGTTTGGAGCCAAGAACACAAGTGTGAAGAGGAAATAGGACGTCAATATGGAGGCAAATTTCCAGCCATTTCCGCTTCCAGTCGTGTAGTTTAATCCACATTCTGAAGTTACCACACAGCAAAGGGCGAAGGAAACTGAAGTTTTTTCCAATCATTTGAGGTGTTTTTATGACTACGATCGGTCAAAGGAGGATTTAGAACTTGAGTGAGTAAATAAAGACAAATTTGACTCGTGAGGAGATTAATTTTGAGCCAAAGGGGGATTTGTAACATCTGAATCTTTAGCACGGCTGTATGGTGCTTTGGTACGAGCCGAATGAATGAGGAGATTAAACAGCAGGTGTGGCGCTAATCTCAACAGGCCAGCTTCTAATACCTGCAGAGCAGTACAGGGAGGAGTCGTAGCACTGCAGGATCCCTCTTCTGCCCATTTTCTGAAAAAAATCTATTAAAATTTGTGACTCCACTAAAAAGAAGGAAATATTGGCAAAGTAATTCAATGAGTTCAGGTAGAGAAACAAATTGATTCTACATGTCTGGATAACATGACCTGACCTTTTATCGCAGGACGACACCACCTTTGATACAGAATATTGATCATTTTACAATCGTCCTAAAATACTGTTTATTGATATTTGACATCAGCACAGCGGCACGGAGGAGAGAACCGTGTCTTTCTTCTCGTTTGACTCTCAACTCAGGAAATAAGCTCTAACAAGACTTGGTGACACCTCGTATCTGGCTCGACTCCTGGTCAGACGGACGAAATGTGGCCATATAGCTGCACAGATCAGCGTGTTCTCTGCAGTGGTTCAGTAATCTTCGTCTTTGGGGAGTTCTAGAGCAGCAGAACACAAAAATATGATTCGGGTCCAGATGTTTTAAATGCAGTATTAATGTAAAACAATCTCAGGAGGGGGTGAGGGAGGACAGAAGTGCCCCACAGCCCTCCTGGGATCTGAGCCGGAGGCACCGTGCCATGCTGCAGGAAGCAGCTGTGCGACGGAGCGTCTTTACAGCGCACCAACGAGCTTGCCGTCCGATGCAGGAAGTCATGGTGACTTGTTCACTCCCAACAAATTCCCCATCTCACCGCCTACAGGAGACAACCGGTCTCTCCTCCTACCACAGAACACAGCTCCCCTAACTTTGTGTCTTCACTGCTGGTGACAATAAAAGTCTCAAATGTCCCCCACCTCCCAGGACCAAGAGCGCACAGCTGGTCATCTTAATATTGTATTGGCAGAGGAGGTGTCGTGTGCATCACAGGAGCACCAGATTATAAATATCACCTGGCCGTCAACCCACATTCCAAATGGCATAAACCCACTGAGGTCACTACTCGGCTCCAGGCTGGGCCGTGGCTTTGGTCCCAAAGGTTACAGGATTTCAGCTGTTAAGAGTCCAGCAGACTTAAAACTCAACACAAAAAGAGAAACAACATCTCACACTTCAGAGCCATTTTAGCTTCAGCTGTCTTCTACTCGCTGGTGCATCGCCCTCGGCAAACATAGAAGACGACGTCGCTGTAGATCCTGGGCAGGCGCGTTCTAACGTTTCCACTCACCTCTCCTCCCTCTCTCTGTCCTCCTCAGGAGCACGACAGACAGTACATGCACATAGGCACCATGGTGGAGTTCGCCTTCGCTCTGGTTGGGAAGCTTGACGTCATCAACAAACACTCCTTCAATGACTTCAGACTAAGAATTGGTGGGAAAACCACATCACATAAACGTACACAAGCTTCACTTTTTGCAGCCATTTGATGTGTGTTTTCCTTCATCCAGGGATAAATCACGGGCCAGTGATCGCAGGGGTGATCGGGGCCCAAAAACCTCAGTACGACATCTGGGGAAACAGCGTGAACGTGGCCAGTAGGATGGAGACCACCGGGGTACTGGGCAAAATACAGGTGGGACGTCTTCGAAAATGCAGGCACGTGACTTCTCACAGGAAGTGATGCTGGTCATGCTTCTTGTTTTGTGTGTTCAGGTAACAGAGGAGACGAGCCACATCCTGTCAACCCTGGGGTACATGTGCTCGTGCCGTGGCATCATCAACGTGAAGGGTAAAGGAGAGCTGAAGACCTTCTTCGTTCACACGGAGATGACTCGATCTCTGTCCCAGGGGACGGTCATGCCTTGAGCACAACACCCAACAAATAGACTTGAGAACCACACACACACACACACACACACACACACACACACACACACACACTAAGTGGCATTAGACGTGATTTGTCATGCTCCCTAAGTAAAACTCATTACCAGCAGTACAGTGAATAGACAGGAACGTAGAGCTACACTGGCCAAGTCCTTCAAGGCTGCACTGTGTAGGTTTTTGTCACCTCTCAAGTGTATCAAAGACTTCTCTCAGGGGAGTCTCTTCTGTCTAAAGAGTGCCTGGCTTAAGAGAGGTTGGCTAAATTAGTGCAGCTCTCAAGGACCGCAGTCAGCCATCTGTACAGTACTCGTGGTGAGGAGCTAAGTACCCATGCCAGTGTTGCAATGCGTCAGAGCCTTATACCGGAGCAAACTGAGCTGCCTGGCCCTATTTCATATCTGCCTCGTTGGAACTGAGCCGGATGTTCCAATAGCTTATTGTCATATAGAACACTTGATGCCAAACGATTTCCAACGTGAAGGGGTAGTTCGCCAAAACCTGTGAATTGTATTTATAGCTTTAGAGCAGCGTTTGTGTCCCACTAATGAGTAGGCAGACTCAGGCAAGGATTCAAGAAGAAAAGTAGATGATTCCTTTTTATAATCCATCTGGAAGCAAACCAGCGGCGATGTGTGTAAATGTTCCTGCCATCCTTTTGTTATTCATTAAACGTTTGTATATAAATGACAAAGCCTCTGTCTTTGTGTGGTTGTCTCGCTGCTCTAAGTAAACATAAAGACCCTGTAATTGAGTCCAAGGCTTGTAAGATCACGAGACTGAATGACTGGAGAGACAAGAGAGCCAAAACTGGGGTACATCAAAAGATCTGTGGTGTCTTTTCCAAATGCTCCATCAAAAATACCAGCGTTTTACGTTTGTCCTGCTCATGTTCTTTGAAAATCTACAAAATTTCTCCACGGATTGGCTGCACGTCTCTTAACAAAAAATTGGCACTAGGTATTAGCCAATCAGAGGCAGACTATGGCTGTGGAGTGTGGATGGCTCTTATGGGTTGTACCCTCCTAGGTCAAAAAATAGGCACCCAATATGTTGCCTAACTTCCTCAAAGACAGTTAAATGGTCAAAATGATCCGCCCCATGGGAGCATCTGCTCCAGGTCTTCCAGTACCAGAGCTAGCATTAGCGTTCGCGGTGCTAACTTAGCCTCCCTAGAGTCAACATCAACACTTCAGATGAACTGATGTGCGTCATACCTTTTATTTTGGGATGAAGTAGGAGATGAGATGCTCATGGGGCTGAATCAAGAGCAAAACCTGTTAATAACAGCGGCATCTCTTCTAGCGAGGCACCAACTTCATCGTTGTGATGCTTCCTTTTCATAGCAGGCACACAAATATGTGACATATGCAAACTGTAGCATTTAGGAGTCTGCGTAGGTACAGGGGGACATAGCAGGAGTATGAATGTTTCAGGGGGACTGTAAAAGTTTAGGAACCACTGCAATAGAGGCAGTTAAAGGGTTAGCTTTGCTCTAGTAACGAACCACCAGCAAACACAGTTCTTTTATCCAGTATGGTATTACAGTTTTCTACCAACAAATAATTAATATTGTCATAATCATTGTTGCAAAATGTCAGATGACAGGAGACGTACAGTTTCTCATGGGGCTGTTGGTTAAGACTGCAAATACAAGCCATTTTGCTAAGCATAGAATAGAGACTGGAAACAGTTGTTTAGCTTAGCTTAGCATAGAGACTTGAAACACTGGAAACAGTTGTTTAGCTTAGCTTAGCATAGAGACTGGAAACATTGGAAACCGTTCTTTAGCTTAGCTTAGCATAGAGACTTGAAACACTGGAAACAGTTGTTTAGCTTAGCATAGAGACTGGAAACATTGGAAACAGTTGTTTAGCTTAGCTTAGCATAGAGACTTGAAACACTGGAAACAGTTGTTTAGCTTAGCTTAGCATATAGACTGGAAACAAAATGTTCCTTTCCACAGTGGCCTTGCAATGCCTTGAGTCTGTAGATAAATGGATGGAAGGGCCAGCTGTTTCTCTCCTACTTTGACTTTGACTTTAAAAAGTTAAATAATAATAATAACAATAATAATAATAAAAAATAAAAACAATAATAATTCATGCTGTACAAGAGCCAATATGTGCATGTGACCCCGACAGCTGTGATAGTGATGTGTGGTGCAGCATCTCTTTACTTTACAAATGTGGTTTTCATTCATTAACCGATCATACATGGAAATGAAGCAAGTGTTTATTTTAAATTGGCACGTAAAAGCAACAGAGATATATGAAAACGTTTCTCTAGTTCCCCCAAATATAAGCTGAATCCAATAAAAACATCAGGGAATAGCAGATATGAGGAAGAATCTCACATTTTTATCATTTCATATTTAATTCATTCTGTGTTGCAGTCTTTGCAGTTCGCACAGCTTTTTCCTCTCCACTTTTAAAACAAAATCTGATGTATGAGTTCCTTATCCTCTTAAGAATAACAGTGCAGTTCTAAAATGGAATGTAGAAAAAGGATCAAATAGAAAAGCAGAGCAAATGAGATGTCTGTGTCCAAAAAGAAATCCTCTTATACTTTTCAGAATTGAAATGCAAAAGGATTCAAAGAACTCAGTGATGCACAGGAACACGAGTATTTATGGCTGGTAAGAGTGAAGTCACAGAGGGGAGATTAAGTCCAAGTACTGTACCACAGAGCAGCCAAATGACTGTTAATAGAATTCTTTGTAGCTGTTACAGTTAATACAAATAAATCTCAGTCCTCCTTTTGTCTGCTCTGACATCTGCCCGACTCTAAATCTGGTGAGTCATTGTTGCAAGAGAGGAGCTGTTTTGAAAGAAGGGATAGTTCAAATATCCAGCAGAGCAGTTGGCCCATAGCTTTGGCAGCTGTCCCAGTGTTACAAGATGTTTGCTCAACAGAAACACGCAGCCACATGATTCCTGTCATCCACACGTTCACTCTCAATGAAAGCAACTACCACTTATTCGTTAAGGGTTGCGGGGAGGGCTGACACCCATGCCAGCTGTCACTGGGCGAGAGGCGGGGTTCACCCTGGACAGGTCGCGAGTCCAGTGCAGGGTAGTTTGTATCCTTGAAATAAGACACCTGTTTGAGAGTAAATGACTTGCTAACAGGTGAAACTGGTTGAAGCCAGTGATTAGCTCACCGTTGTGCTCCAGACAGGAGCATGAAAACACGAAATTCAAGCACCAGCAGCAAGCTACAGTAGCACTGCGAGGTCCAAGTGCAAGGCTTCACATCCCAGCAGAGTTACCAGTATGTTCCTGGAAGCAGCAAAACAGGCCAGTGACTGATGCAGAGGGATTTAAAGGGGTGATGGGGACAGTTCAGGAGGAACAAGCGACTGACAATGGATGGAGGGTGTCATTACCTCACTGAAACACTTGAGCAGGTTGGCTACCTGCTGCACAGACACGCTGGGCCTAAAACTGTTGCTTTTTTGCAAATAATTATAGGTCTCATTACCACACTAATCTGACAGGTCATTTGTCATTAATGGGGGGCCAGTTACACCGTTGGACCCTGTAGGAAGTGTTTCCACAACGCACTAGAATCAAATCACTGTGCAAAGGTTCCATGTTTCTATGACCACAATAAATCAGCAAATATATGACAGAGCACCGTCGCCCTTTTGCTTTCTATCTGTGTCTTCCTTTATGATTGAAACCCTAACCCCAACCCAAACCTCCACCCTAACCCAAACCTCCACCCTAACCTACTTGGATGCTGTGCTAAATTTGGCCCCATCTTTGAATCTAACCTAATGAGAATTCTAGCCTAACCCTAGCCTCATAACTAAAGCTAGCCTGTTATTCACTCGAGTTAATCCCTGCCCTACTTATTTTCATCTAAATCAATGCCTGCTATTTTTAAACCCTATTTGTTACACACTATGTTAACCCAAATTATCAACCCAAAGAAATATAAGAAGCCAAATGAAAAAACAAAGAAACAGGGTGAACTTAAACACAAATATGGACCAACACGGAAACATTAGTGAGGGAGTAAAGAAAGGCATAAGACCAGTGAGATGGCTACAAGGAAGACTGGAACAAGTAGGGGCAAGGGAAACAGAAGAGGAAAATGGGATGTAGGGGAAGAGAAGATGATGGGGAGTGGGATAATAAGGAGTAGAATTTAACCAAAGGAATCAATCTAACCAAAGGAATCAGACTAACCGAGGCAAAGTAAAACTTAGAAAAAACAAAGTAAAAACTAAATTTTAGACACAAACAGAATGGGAGGCAAAAAAAAGGACAGACAGAATCAGTAGAACACATTGGAATAAGAAACATAAGGGGAAGATTGGATGGGAGACAATTGGACAAGGGGGTATATATTCAAAAAGAAACTACACTAAATGAATAAGACAAAAATATATAAACTAAATTAATTAAGGGAGAAGTAAAAGGGAAAATAAGAAATTAAACTAAATTGACAGGACAAAATGAAACAAAAGGGAAGGGTAATGAAAAGGGAACTTAGGAGAAAAGGAAAAGGAAAAACAAAAAGCCAAAAGGATAAAAGGTGTGAGGAAGACCTGCTTGGTGCCACACTTTAAAAGGCTGGTTTGCCTGAAGAAGGCCTGAAGAGGCCGAAACGTCGCAGCAAAGTCCAGTCATATATTAAGACCAGAGTGTCTAGTTTTTTGAACCACCACCACTGGGTTAGGGATAGGCTTAGGGTTTGGACCCTAAGCCCCCAGGATGGACTGTGCATCTCCACTTCCCACCTTGGTGGGTGTGGAATCTATTCCCTAACCTAACCTAACCCAAACCCCTACCCTAACACCTAACCCTTAACCCCACCCTAACCATACCCCCTACCCACCCTCATACCTACTTACCAACCAACCTACCTACCTACTTACTTATCTGCCTACCTACCTACCTTCCTATAAACCTACCTACTTACTTGCCTACCTACCTACCTACTTACTTGCCTACCTACCTACTTACCTGCGTACCTACCTACCTACCTACCTACTTACTTGCCTACCTACCTACTTACCTGCGTACCTACCTACCTACCTACCGACTTACTTGCCTACCTACCTACCTACCTACTTACTTGCCTACCTACCTACTTACCTGCGTACCTACCTACCTACCTACCTACTTACTTGCCTACCTACCTACTTACCTGCGTACCTACCTACCTACCTACCTACTTACTTGCCTACCTACCTACCTACCTACTTACCTGCCTACCTACCTACTTACTTGCCTACCTACCTACCTACTTACTTGCTTACCTACCTACCTACCTACCTACCTACTTACCTGCCTACCTACCTACCTACCTACTTACTTGCCTACCTACCTGCCTACCTACTTACCTGCCTACCTACCTACTTACTTGCCTACCTACCTTCTTACTTGCCTACCTACCTACCTACCTTCCTATAAACCTACCTACTTACTTGCCTACCTACCTACCTACCTACCTACTTACTTGCCTACCTACCTACCTACCTACTTACCTGCCTACCTACCTACTTACTTGCCTACCTACCTACCTACCTACTTACTTGCCTACCTACCTACCTACTTACCTGCCTACCTACCTACTTACTTGCCTACCTACCTACCTACCTACTTACTTGCTTACCTACCTACCTACCTACCTACTTACTTGCCTACCTACCTACCTACTTACCTGCCTACCTACCTACTTACTTACCTACCTACCTACCTACCTACTTACTTGCCTACCTACCTACCTACTTACCTGCCTACGTACCTTCCTACCTACCTGTCTGCTCTAAAAACCTCCCCCTACAGTCTAACCCTTGGTTCATTGGTCAGTTTAAGACTGCTTGGGAGATCTGAGATCCGCTTCAAAATCCAGACTTTCTGCCTTTCTCAAGATTCTTCCACTCTTCCATATCTGACTAAAACAAGTCTGCCTCCATCTCCTTGAATGAGTCATTGACCTCCCTGGTACCAAGGGCCGTTTGATATGTGTCACTGGGGCCAACTGGGACAACTGGGGCCAACCTACCCGATGAACTGGGAAGGATACATACCTGAGAAGCACTGCTGGATCCATCCCAGTCAGATTCTGGTTCCCACCCTCATTCCTGACTTCCAAACTGGACCCGCTCCAGGAACAATCCCATTCCCAGTCACATCCCCTAAGACCTCTTGCTGGCCTTTAGTCTCCAGCAGCAGGATGTGATATTTTACCCTCTATTTCACCGGTTATCTCTAATTATACCATCTCCTATTAATCTGCTTTATATGTCACCAATATGATAATTACAGCCCTGAGGTCAGAGTATCGGAGGTCAGGAAGTTCTTACACATCCTTTCTCGAGATCAACGACCTCTTGAGATGTTACTTCATATCCTCGGCTGGAGACTCATTCCCAGCCCCCAGACGCTGCATGCCAGTCAGCCTGCAAACAACGAAAGGCACGGCAGCTCGTGGGGAGCCACTCATCAAAACAGAATCATATGGATTGGACCCAAAACCACCACCCTTAAACAGGGAGAACAAACACTCTTCATGTCTTTATGTCTGAGGTTTTCAAAAAGGGGCAACTGACCCGTATCCCTCTTTGAAATTCCAGATGATCCCCTGTGCCTTGTAAAATTCATATTTCACTTGCTCCACACGCGCAAACGGCCGGTGAGCTTGATAGAGGATAGGATCGATGTGGCGGCCATATTCCGAGGAGGATAGCAGTGGAACATCTCTGGCTCGTTCCTGTGGTTGATCAGGATGACAAGGGAGAGTTACTTTTTACAATGCAAGTTCTGTGTTGCTCTTGGTGACTGTGTGTCTTGTTGAGGTTTATGCAATGCCACTGACTCTACTTCAAACTGTACAGCAAGAAATCCCTATTCTCGGCCTCTGTGACGTGATTATTTCAGCAACGAGTCATCCAGTCAACTGTCAAATTTTGCCCGAGGAAATGCAGTGCCAAGTTTGAAGTCAGAGGTCCGAGGGGTCGGGGGTCTGAGACAATCAGAGTCCAAATTGCAGACAGGCTTCTTGATAGCGTTTGAGGTGACGGACTGATGTTGGAGGGTTTTGATTGACCTCTGCGCTTTCATGAAGCAGGCTGAGCCCAGAATATGGTAGTTTGTGTCTCTTGCTCAAGTTTCATGTATGTTCCATACATGTATTTATACTTGCAAGGAGGAAAATATTAGCTAAATTATGAAATTGTGAGTGGAAAAGAGCAGAAATAACACACTGACGTTTTCCTTTGAATAGTTTATGCAATAAATAGCTTTTCATTTTATTCAGATATGAATTCTGATCCCGACAGGCAACCACTCCACTCACTGTAATTATAAACTCAGCAGTGCATGTGTGTGTGTGTGCGCACGTTGGGGTGGGTGTGCGCTTTGTTCACATCCCCTCTGCTTTCAGTGACCCAGAAACCGACTGTGTGCTAGTTTTCTTGACATGAATAATTACTCAAAGGAAGAGAAATGGCTTCAAAAAGAACCACAAGCAAATGTCACAAAACTCAGTAAAATATTTCAGGATTAATTTCTCCTCCATATGTCCTGCCCTCTTATATGACATGCTGCAAAGCTTTATGAGTAATGTGATCCAGAGCTTTAAAGTTTCAAGAATAAACATGTCATTTTATATGTCAGATTACTGGTTATGTAGAGAAGTTAATCTCACTCTGTGTTTAGTTAGTCAGTATGTCAATATGATAATCTGCTGGATCCACTTTTGAGTATTATTATCACTGGTATACTGCTTATTGTTTAAGGGGCTTCAGCTTGGCCTCCCAGAAGCTACCTCATAATCCTTGCTGTCATGTCAGTCAGGCTGGCTGTCATGTCAGTTATCCTGGCTGTCATGTCAGTTATCCTGGCTGTCATGTCAGTTATCTTGGCTGTCATGTCAGCTGTCATCTCGGACACCAGACCCCAGAAACTCTTATATCCCAGATGTATAACGTGGCACTGCGCTCCTCCAGGCACCAGCAATGCACTCGTCAAATCTGACATGGATTTCTTGCATTCGCAGTAAAAATGGTTATTACAGGAAGGATAAATATAAAACCCAGCATCACAAACCATTTGCCTGGGGTGACTTCACTCGAGTGTGTTACCTGCTCATAAGTGTGTAGCCCTCTCCCTCTGGTGTGTTTACGATCATCGCGACGTATTTTGTTATCATAACCCTCAGGCTGGTGGAACACTTTGTCGTAGGTGAAGACTTCGGGGGCCTGTGGGTGAAGCGACTGATCAGTTTGATGTTTAAAAGCTTTGGTCTGAAGTTTTACTCTCATCTATCTATTTATCAGTGAACGGTATTGCCTCGGATTGAGGATCAACGACAGTTGAACAAAGGTTGAGTTACCTTGGAGCTGGAGCCGTTAGCTTCGGAGAGTTTTTGGGGCTCCTTCTGTTGTGGTTGTGCGCACGAGGTAGAAGGTGGTTTCTTTTGTGAGTCGACTGACATATCCATCTGTGTTAATGTAAAGCTGCTTAAACCCTGGAAATGTTATCAACCACTCCTGATAGATGTAATATTTGGGGGCAAAGCTCTTCATAAAGCCACGTGGGAAGTTAAAGGGCCTTTATGTCCACCTTCAGATGACTGAGATGACTGTCAGTGTGTCTTTCATCTAACTGTCAACTCAAGTTTGAGGGGCATGGCGTTCTTTTTAATGCGAAAACTGCATGACAGACAACGTGAGAGACACACAATACAACATAGACGAGAGGCCAGACTAAACAAAAGTACAATGGCATGAGATTATCACAATTTATTTACTGTTACACCATGATGACTAATGCCCTGCCTTTGGAGGAATGAGGGGCGAAGCAGGGCACCAGGGGCAGTGGGTAGATAGACTCCCCACAAAACCTCCAGCAAGCAGAGCCAGCTCCCACATGGAGACGGTCAGGGCAGATGAGCAGTGGGGCATCATGTCAGTGTCCTAGCTGTTCTTGGGACTGCGCTCTTAACCCCTGGTTCTTCTACACCTTCTTTTGTTCCCTCTTCCTGATGTTGGCATCAGCTGGTATCACCACATCTGTCACCACTGCCTTCTTCTGCTGTTTGTCCACTACTATGCATATACATCTACATATCCTGTACATATACATATACTGTACATCTACATATACATCTATATCTGACTATCTATCTATATATATATGGACAAACAGTAGTATACAGTATATACATGTATATGTATAGATATAAATATACATGTGTATAAGTATACGTATGTATATCAACATACCTGTATATGTGTGCTGGTGTTGTCAGAACAGCTGCCATCAAAACAAACACATTTTTTGGAACCAAGTGTTGATTAACCTGATATTCAGAATTTGTTGGTTCATAGACGTATCATTTAGTCGACATCTGGGTACAGTAAATCTCGCTTATAAAGAATTACTACATGGGTACTATATTACTGCATTTTTGAGAGGAAAACTTAAAGTACCTGATAGCCACTGAACCTAGATGGTTAAAATGCAGCACACCTGCCAAATAGTGTTCCCGCATTATTATGTGTAAAATGTGGATAGAAGTCACTTACCACTGTTAATTAATGCTTTATGATGTGTTTATAAGGTAGTAATAACACATTTAACCCTTTGTAAGGGGAGACTCATCAAGGAGTGGTACAGACGTCAGAGCTCAGATGAGGAGATGCCTCTGGGATGGAGGCAGAGAGGAGTCTGGACAGAATCAGCGCCCTTGATGACATCACATTTGGAGCATGAGAATACTCCATCTTGTTGCATGGGTTCGATAGGTTTCAAGGAAAAAAATCCTCCTCAAAAAAATACCATTGAGAAATCCTGATTTGTTGTGGAAGATCAAATATGGAGGATTTCACTGCAGCAAGATTTATGGGAGACGAGGAATGTTGCACAATCAGACTTTTCTCATAAAATTTGATTGATCAAAAATGTGTTCAGGCTTGTTTTATTTTTAGCTGGAGAGCTCATGACCACTAGGAAAATTCCTACATTTTAATTTCTATATGATCATGTCTTACATGTTAGTTGCTTTTCAAAACATACGCGTGATCAGACCTTTCTGAACCGAGCTCCGGTGAATTCATCTTTAATCCAACAGACTGGCAGCAATGGCAGTCAATTTACACCCGTTTTGAGAAACTGAAAGTCCTTCAAGTTAATATTGTGGCTGCTGAGACCCAGTTGAATAGCTCCTAAAGAGATATGCTGAGAGTCAACTGCAGCCCATCATAATGAGGTGACGGTACATCTCGCCCAGCTGCACCAGTGTCTTCCTTTATGCTAATAACACTTGTCCCTTCAAGCCTTCAAGGTCTCGCGCTGCATCTGGAGTGTTGCTCTGACAGCAGAATCAATTTAGAACACTGGGCAAACTTTTGCCTCCAGCACTGAGAGGAATATTGTGCTTCCGTTATGGCTGACAAGAAAGTCCAGCTGCTGGGGCTTAGCTTAAAGTATAAATAACTGCTCAGTTCTGCACTGTAGCCCCAGTCCAATGGGAAAAAGGAACTTTTTGAAAAACCTCTTCTTTATGCAGACTATTCCACCAATAAATCCAAGCTCAGACAGGATTGGGACCGTTTTCTCCCTCTGTTTTTTAAATGTTTCATCCTGCTGTAAGAGCATCAGCTGTCTTTTGTCTCGCTCTGCGCCGATTTTCTGAAATATTCAATAACAGGATGATCTGAAACTAAACCCAGATTTAAAATGAACCAGCGTGATATCAGAAAATTGATTTTCATTTAAAAAGATGGCACATTTGTAAAACATTATTGTTTCAACTGTTATGTAAAAAAAAGAACGGTTCAAAAGACCCTTCATGAGAAGCAGAACAAGGAGTCTGTGTACACGGCCTGGAGGTTACCGGGTCACCGCCCTGGAGCCAGGGCCAGGGTAGGGGCCCGTGGGCGAGCACCTCCGCCATTGTTGAGGTGGCTGTCGTGACCTGCAGCCGTGTGGTAATCCCCGAACCTGCTGGCGGACACCAGAGGTGACAGGAGCCGTAAGGCTGAAGAAGGAGGCCTTACAGGGCGTGGCTGGTCTGTGGGTCTCCAGAGGCAGCCAACCGGCAATACCGGCAGGCCAAGTGGTGTGCGGCCATGGCGGTTGCCAAGCCAAAAACTCATGAGGCTGAGGCCATGAAGAATGACGATTGGTCAGCTCCGAAAAGGTTCTGGCAAACCGTCCGTCGCCTCGGGGGGGGGGGCGGCAACTTGCCCAGACAGGAGGCTGCTCACGTCAACTGGGGAGATAATTGGACAGTGGAAGGAATACTTTGAGGAACTCCTCAATCCTACCAACACGTACTGCATGGAGGAGACAGAGTTGGGGGAGCACTTGGGTCTCAATCTCCTTGTCCAGCTCTGGGGAGGAAAGCAAATTAGCACATTTCCCCAAAACTTTGCATGTTCCTTTAAAGCCGTTCATAAAAACATAACAAATGGAATTATGTTGTTCTTTTTGACAAAAAAAATGTGACTAATTGTGCTTTTATATTGTGGCAAACATGCTCAAAAGGTAGAGAGAGTTTTTAGAGTCAGTTAATAATATATGTGACTGGTCTCCAGCACGCACGCGCGCGCACACACACACACACACACACACACACACACACACACACACGTGCGCGTGTCATCTGGTGATAGTAGCCTGAGAGTTTGCAGTCCCGTTAACCTTTCAGGTTTTTTGCTGCAGACAACAACTGTGAGGCCACTTGTGGTTGTGTGTGTGGTCTACGTCCACCTGCTGTGCTCTTCTTCCATGATATTATTATGGAGCAGCGGGGGGGGGGCACTTAGAGGACAGCACACATTGCTCTATGAGATGACCCCAATAACTCACTGAACCCCGCCGCCAGAGCCTGAGCCTCAGCCGGACAAAGGAGCACAGATCTAAATGCGTTTCAGTGCCTTTCAGGGGTTTTCACCTGTGATGACGTGGAGGAGACGTGGCTGAAGACAGGAGCCGGTGGAGGTGTAACATCGTCACCTGCTTTCTCCCGTTTCTGAGGACGTCTCAGTGTGCAGGAGTCCTTACAGCTGACATGACAAGGACAGCGGCACGAGTGCACCTGAGGGTGGGGTCAGCCTGTCACTGCTCCTGAGTCAGTCAAGGGAGGTAGAACTTGGTTCTTATTTGTATACTTATACTGTGTCAGTGTGTCTGAAGTAATATTACTTCAAGGAGATTTAGGGGATGATCTTGGTGTAAAAGAGAACCTCTCACAGCACGTTGACTTTGGACACTTCCATTATTTCAAAGTTCCGATGAGTTGTACATCACTTTTGCTACAAGCAGGTCAGTGAGCTCCTGCAGGTGGAGGGGAGCTGTGGGTGCAACCTCCAGCCTGACGGAGCCCCTGTGGCGGGCACCTTTATCTAGCACCAGCCTGCCCTCTGCTGGACATGAGCTCATAACTGACAGATGATCACAAAACTAGTGGTACCGTTAAATGGGACTGGAGGAATCATTAGAATGATCGGAAAAAAATCAACCCAACGCATTTTTCTTGCCTGTCTGCCAATCATCCTCACGCATTTATCAAGTCCACAGAGGCTGAAACTCTTTTCTCAATTCCTCTCAATGCATCACGGCAGGATCCACACACTCACACATACACAGGGCTGCACGCTGACACACACGTACACACACACATACACACACACACATACACACATACACACACACACAGAGAGACAAAGCCCCTCTGCACTCTCACTCCCTCTTTAATTCTTCATGCTGACAAGAGAGGAAAAAAATGGACACTTGAGCCACACAATGTCATAAATATCTGATATTTTTTACTGCAGTGCAAAAGCAGAATACAAACTCATCTACACTGGAGGTCCATGTCCCCCAGTAATATTAAAAAAAGAAAGAGATATGAACTTCAACTTGATTATACAAATGTATTCCAACACTGAGCAAAAAATTACAAGATAAATAATTATGAGATTTTTAAAAAGTTATTATAAAGTTATTTTATTATTTCGGGTTTTGAACTCCAAATCGATGAAGCCACTTTTATGCGTGCCAGAAGTCTCACCATCACTCAGCACTTTATCCAAGAATTACTTTGTTTTTTAATTTCAAACTTTGAATCGTACTTCTGTGGATGACACTGACTTCTTACACACCTTCTCAAATGTGGATGATCGATATGAGGCATTTGTTCTTATTTTATACTTTAATGAATTTACTATATTTTGTAAATCTTTAACAGATGATTAAAAATCATTTGATTTGCTTCACCCCTAAGAGTTGAAAACTAAAGCACTGCTTATTCATCCATCCATCCATCCAGCCACCATCCAGCCACCATCCATCCCTCCATCCATCCATCCCTCCATCTTCCACCTCTTCTCCTGTTCAGGGTGGTGGGGGTGGAGCCTATCCCAGCAGCCTTCCCCCTGGACAGGTCACCAGTCCATGGCAGGGCCAACACATAGAGACAGACAACCATTGGCTCTCCCAGCCACGCCTACGGTCAATTTAGAGTCTGGATTAACCTGGTCCCTCTTGATGTCTTTGGACTGTGGAGGAAGCTGGAGTACCAGAGAGAACCCAGCAGGAACAGGGAGAACATGGAGACTCACCCAGAAAGACCCCGTGCTCCAGCCGGAACCTTCTTGCTGTGAGGCTACGATGCCGACCACTTCTCCACTGTGCTGTCCCTGTGTAAATTTTTAAAGAATTTAAACAATCCACAGAGAAAGATGCCAGAAATAAATGCTGGATCTCTAAATTTACTTTACGAAGCACTGAGACCCCTCAGGTCACCTGGGATGGGCTGACTCAGTGTTCAGGTTCAGAGCCGGACTCGTCAAGCCTCTCCAGCTGGGGCTCCACCCACAACCTTCTTGCTGGGGGGCCACAGTGAGGACCACTGCTCCCCCACGCCGCCCAGCGCTGCTTATGTGAGAACTTTACACTGATTCTCAAAGTCTCTGGAACTCTGCTGGATGTGAACGGCGTCCTTCCACAGGGAAGAGAGACGTTGACACGTTAGTCCAGAAACTCCCACAGCTGTTAAACTGGGTTGAAGTCTGCTGGACTGTGCATCTTAGTGTAGGTTTGTGTCTTTTTTTATACTCAGCAAACCGACAAACTATCTCCATGGCAATGTAACAGATCAAATGAATATGTTCGATTATCAGCGATAAATCCCTTCACACCCCAAAATGTTCCACGTCTCTCCTTCATTTGCATAATTCAGCTTTTCAGGCTCGGCCCTGCTTCCTCACCTCTGTCTCACTCTCCCAACTAAACTACTGACACTCTTGCAGTCGATTAAAAGTCTTGACTCTTTTTCCAAGTGGGTTTCATTCTGGCTCTTCACTTCAGTCAGACACGATTCAAACACACAAGCCTCTAAGATACTAACATACATGAACTCAACACGGCCATCAGCAGTCGCACCACAGTTTCTTTAGAAACTACATTTTCTAGTTTTAGTTAAGGACTTTCTAGCTGACAACACACACACACACACACACACACACACACACACACACACACACATTTCTAACTCTTTAACAATCACGCTATTATATGAGACTATCCATCATCCATCCATTTTCTTACTGCTTATCCATTAAGGGTCGTGTGTGTGTGTGTGTGTGTGTGGGGGGGGGGGGGTTGCTGGAGCCTGTCATTTGAAACAAAGCTCTACTGGGACTCAAAGATTAGTTTTAAAAGTCGTGACCTTTATTGGAGGTTAAAGGTCAAGGCCACTGCACATGATGCTAATGTCTCAGGAAAACCATGAGGGAATTTGTTAAAATTTGAGAGAAACATCTAGAGGGACTCTAGGATGAGCTCCAAATATTTTGGTGGTCAAAGGTCACAGGCGATACGACCTGGGACCACCACTTTCAGCTCTCTACCCTAAATGTTGCCACCTTGTTGCTCTCGTTAGTTTTCGTTGAGAGAAACTCTGACGAATCTCCTCTTCTCATCTAAGTTCACTACAATGGAGAAACAGGTCGCCAGAGAGTGTCAAAGTGTCCTCGAGCGAGATCAGGAGCCCCCCTGCTGTTAAAGTCACGAGTCAAACGAGATAATGGTTTTAAATTTGAAGGATAAACAATCAAGAGATGCGTCTAAGAATGGATTGTGATGCGTAGCCCCTGCACACTGACTTGTTTCATTGGAACCATATTGAATATTCGTTGAATTCTGCAGGGATTATCAGTCTCTTGACTCTGGCCGATGGTAATGTCTGTCTTTCTGGATCAGCCCTGTTACCCAGAACAAAGTGCAGCAGAAACACAAGGCAGGGAAAGTGTAGAAGCAGGCACAGCTGCTTCCACCCCACCCCAGAGACCCTCTGGTGCACCACCACCAGAGAAGCAGGCCAGAGGGTCTGACTGCCCCCACAGGGTCCGACTGCCCCCACAGGGTGAGTGTCTTCACAGCTTCTTTTCCTCAAAAGGCCATAAAGAACAGCTTATCACAGCGTTAAACTGCTACGATTGCTTGTCATGACCTCGAGTGACTTTTGCTATAGTCGCATCCCAGACCAGCCTTGCCATGGTCAGCCATGATGGAACCAGAACCATCAAGGCCACAAAGATGGGGGAGGTTCATGTGAAGACCCGGGCTGAGATCCTCAGTGAGGTGGCAGCCAGGACCCAGACACAGCGGGTCCTGCTCGCAACAACCGGCGCCCTCGGAATGAGGAACAGGCTGCTCCAAAGCATCTTGGAGAGCAGATAAAGAGAGTAAGAGTCTACGAGTGAGACAACATTTCCCTCTTCAGAGCAGGTTGATGCAAGTGAGCCACACAGAAGGTTGTCACTGGGGCAGCAGCGCTCGGAGGCCCTTCAGTAAGTTTTTATTTAACTTTTCCATGTCTGACAAGTGTGTGGTAACTCTGTGCCGCTCAGTGGCAACAGGCGTCAAAATTTTACCAGTTGATTCTTAAACTTTTCCTGCTCGGAGTGAGCAGAGCCAGGGCAGTGACTGAAGGCCAGCTGGTGGTACAGATGAAGCGCCTGCATGTGGACAATAAGCGTGTCCCTCCGTCTCACTTATTTATAAAATTTAAGAAAACTTTGCACTGACTTGTTTCATTGAAAACAAACTACTGTTGAATGTTCCACATTTCACACGTTAACAGAACACAGTTACTCACACGTGCAGTCGTCAGTGGGTGTGGAAAGAACAGAGGAGACAAAGGGTCGGAAGGGTTTTTTTGACAGTGGGGTCAGAGGGTGAAGTGTTCACTACTTCAAAATAAGCCTCACAAAGAGCATTAATAGCTGGTTAAGTATTCAGCTCTCCTCTACATAACACTGAGCCTTACCTAACTGTTATCAATGTGCCCTTGTTGTCAAGTGTTACCAAGTGCTTTCACAGGAGCAGGATTAATATCATACACTCAAAGGCTGCCACCCATGATTTATAGTCTTTTTCCAGTCCTCCTGATTAATTAATTAAAGGTTTTAGGTTGTAAATGCCTTTTTTCTTTATCTTTTACAGGGAAATACACTCAGCGAGGCTTGGTAATACACACATCTATAATGACGTAACCATCATGGCAATCATAACCGTTGTTTAACTCCTTGACAATGTCCCCCTGCCGTGACCAGGCGAGGGATGAGTGAAGTGAGCCGCAGTCCATTCCCGACCAGCAGGTGGCAGCAGTACACCAGCTCAGATCACATCACAAGAGAAAAAGAACATGACAGAGCCTCAATCAAAACAGCTGACCGTTTCTCTTTAGCTCGCATCCGGGAGACTGAGACCTACGAGGAGCTCAAAGTTATCGAATCTACGGCACAAATCACCGAAAATATGAATGAATAAAGCGCAAATGGATCACAGCCTGCCGAATATCCGAAATCTTTCCCAAGCACAGCCGGACAGCTCGGGTTACATCGAGCCAGGACGGCTGTCATTTACGTCAGTGTCACCGCAGCCGTCAAGTGTTCTGATTTTTCTTTTGTAGTTTTCTGTTTCCTGACTCGTGGATGTCTGCGGTCTTTCATTGCGTTGTAACTTGCTCACACGCACACAGTGACCGCCGTCGTTCATCGATAAGCCACCGTCTGTCTGCTCGTTTCCGAAAGCTTACGGAGATCCACCGAGCAGCGACCCGACCCCTCCCGCCCCCCTCCTCCGCGCTACGGCGACTCTCCCCTCGGCTCACTCCGAGGAGGAACCCGGTACCCCCGGCTCATCGTTTCCAATTACTTTAGCCCAAGATGGAGGTCTGCAGATGGCACTGCTAACGTCTACAAGCCATCTTTACGGCCCTTGTGTTTTAATGACGCTTTCCACGGCCACGGAAGTGATTTCGTTCCATCTTTTTGTCGGTTTTCGGGGGGATCTACTCGGGAGATACTAAGCTCCAGATTCGGCTTGTGGCAGCCATGAGCTCCGGGGAAGGAGCCGAGGAGACGACGAAGGACGCCGGCGACACAGCGGCGTTCTTCAAGACCGGTAAGTCCGAGAATGAGTGGGAGAGGTCGGACTGGTATCCACGGAGAACTGTTCCCTGTGGTCCCGCAACATGAGGGACATTGTTCCCGACCGTCTGTTCTGTTTGGGGTCTCAGACAGCGAAGGATGGGGGTGGGGGGGTGTGGGCTTTACTTGCTCGAATATCTAACAGTTGTGTTAACGATATGTTAAATATATAGCTATGTCTGCTCAGTTGTTTAAAACAATTGGATTGCCTCCTTTAATGTATTTTTGTTGTAACGAACGTTACAACCTAGCCCATCAGCCAAGCAACGCTAGCTGCGACGCTAATACTCCTACTTCCATTATCGGACACCGTCCCTGGATGTGGCAGGACTCGACAGGCGTTTCCGCAAATCCTACAACACAATTGTTTTTGTTTCCACCGACAGCAACGCAGTAAAGTCGCACTGGCCTGCAGTGCCACGGTTATGTGGGATGTGTTTGTCATTTAGCTAGAAAGGAAAACAGCAATGACACAGACGCTCATCCTACCGTTACACCAACGGGTTTCTAATACATTTTATAGGGATCAAAATCTTGTTTTGACTGTATATTGTCAGCAAATCCGAATTAAAGGCTTAAGTGATTCATTTAGATTTAGACAGATCGAAAATGGAGCAGGTAAAGGCGTGAAAGGGCTTAATTCCTAAGTAACCCGTTCCAGCAGTAGCTCTCGATATTAGCCTGTAAGCTAGTGAATCCTGGATACGATTGGGTGAATCCTGTCTGCTAGCTAACGTGCTAGTCAGTGTAGCATCGCTAGCTTTTCAGTGAGTGACAAAGCTTGTGTGTATCGAGTTAGCCCACCCTTGTTAGAAGCACACTAATGGCTTAAACGTGTTTTTTTAATATTGGCGACTCTGTTAGCTATTGGTTGTTTCCTGTGCTGTTAAAAATAGCACAACCGTGCAAGCTATGTAAACAATACATGGCGTGGCACATCCAGCCTGGGTGTGCTCTGGGCAGGATAAGCTAACTGCAACATGGCTATCAAGGCCATCAGGCTGCTTATAACGTTAGCGGCGCAACGGTCGGTCGTGGAAACGCGTCCAGAATATATCACTCATCTAATCGTAACCTCGCGTTTGCTTTGGGATCGAGGCGGTTCGGCTTGCTATGAATTAGATTTTTTAGGGATTGTAACACGGGCCTTTTTTTCACAATCTGCCACAATGGCTCATAAATTGTGAATTCCAGGGGTCTCAGCACAGATTTTTTTTTCTTCGTAGCGAAAAATGTGCAGGGGTGGCTGGTGTGGTATTATCCCGTGCCCCACCTTATGTACCACGGTTGGTACAAATGATCATTTTAATTGACTGTGATTGAATGAAATGGTGGAACCCTTGGGTGAAGGCCTGTTTATTTGTGGCTCTGTGACATGTAGAAGCTGGTGAGCCTGAAGGCTGCGCTGCACATGCCAGATAACCTTCTAGCTCTGCTCACTGGCTGCAGGCAGTGAATGGGATCCAGGGCCTGATGTCATGTCTGCCAGTGTCATCATCCACGCAGCCTGCTCTGGTACCTTATTAGAGAGACTGTTAAAATGTACTTCATTTCCCCATGAACCAATTGCCCCTTTGCCTTCTATTTGCCAGATGTTCTGTTTGTAATATTCCACATTGAACTATACAGATAGAAAGTACCACAATTGTGCAATGTAGTAGATGTAGCAAGTTGAATCTTTAGTGTGTATGTGATGTCCCGTTAATTGTGTGAGAGCAAGGAGCAAAGCTACACTGTGTGTTTTATGAGCCACATCGCTGGGTGCATCATATTGTAGGGCTGTCGAGCCAGAGCTGAGATTTGGAAGTACAATTAGAGGGTGTAAACAAGGACCGGAGTGCCTAGTATTGACATCCAGCCTCTTGCTCCTGTGGTTTAGTGTCTAGTGAGATAATAAGCCACAGAGGGAAGTTCAGCATCCATATTGAGCAGATCTGATGGCTTCCTCTTTGCGCATCCTGTCGCTCGCTTGCAAGTGAATCCAGTTTGTATCATTTGTTGGTGCTGCACAGCTGCCGTCGTTCTGCGCCATTGTTATTCAGATCTGTGACTTATTTGTTGTGTAATTAACATTTGGACATGTGTCTCCCTTTCTGGTTATTGCCGACCCATCTGCTTTAGCGAGATATCTCTTTATTTACCAATAGGGCGCTAGCACCATAATGAACTTGTCTGAGGAAGCTAATGATACAGATAATTAGTTTTCGTTGCACTTGCATTTATCTAGCAGTGATCAGGCCACTGCTGCGAAGTTGATAAAAGGATGACATCAAAACAAGTTTGTGTGGATGAACCAAAAGACACTTGATGGGTCATGAATGAATCATTGATGCTACTACATGCAGCTGGTGCAGTAAAAATGACTAGAATATTTCAACCCTGATTATCAGATGGGTTTGATTAAAATTTAAGGCCCGTCTGCCTTTGAAGCATCGTTTTAATTGCTACGCTTACAGGCAGATGACCTGCCCTCTTTGTGGAAAAAACTATTGAGACTTTAGTGGCAATGGTTGTTTTCAATTTAATTTTCAGTGTTAAGTATGGTAAAACTTAGAGCACAGCCCTCCAACGAGGCAAGCCTCTGGCCCCTGGTACTTTGGTGCTTGGATGTGTTCATCCTCTGTGGTGCAGACATTACTTATTTCCTGCACCAGGGGGCGCTAGAGAAAACAAACATGTCATAGATTAGGTTGCTGTACATCACGTGAAGACAAATGGGTGTCATTTTGATGTGGCTCAAATGGAGTCCTGGTCCAACAGAACAGTGTTCCAAGGGAAATACTAAAATGGGTTCTACAAAGAGTCAGTCCTCACAGTGACCCATCATCAAGTTCTTGAAGAGGTTCTGACCGCATTGCATGTACTCCTCCTCGTGGGTCAACTGGGATCCATCACAGTGTCAAAAACGCAATGTCTTCGTGCCACCAGGAAGTGCTGTGCCTAACCTGCCTCAAGATTTAATGGCGTCTTCCCTGGATTGTTCCACTCCGCTCCACCAGCTTTGGTTAAAATTGGTATCACAGTCTTGGTGTAATTCTTCTGACAGACAAAGAAACAACTGAAAACATGACCTCCTTCGCAGAAGACATGATAACGTTGTTGAGGACTGTACCAATCAAGCATGTTCCCTTATGTCTGGAGAACGTGATTTGAAGGCTGGAACTTCCCTGTAGCTCTTAACAAGATCATGAGTCTTGGAGTCGGGTCTCCAAACAAGGTTTTGTATCACGAACGCAGATGAGAAGGAGAATGGCAAATGACGTGATGTAAAGGAGTGGATCGTTTATTCCTGAGAAACATCCATCTTAGTTTTTCGTCTTTCTTTTTTCCTTTTTTTTGTTGTGGTTGCCTATTATGAGTTACTAAATGTGTCTGAGTCAAACAGTTGTTCTTCACTAAAAAAGGACCCAAATCTTTTCAGGTGGCACTCTAGAACGGCAGCTATAACGACATGCTGCCTGTGTTTTGTTGAGGTTGCCTGGCACAGCTCGTGCTGTGGCTCGAGGGGCTTACATGCACAGTTACAGTCGAGCTATGGCCACTAGCGACGTCGCCCCGGTGTACGAGAACAACAGGGTGGTATGGCACCCACAGCTGGTTGCAGTCAGACACTTCCAGTTCACCTTTCGCGTCACATATCAAACAAGGTAGCAAGTGGTTTCCATGTAGAACAGTGCACTTAATTCAAAGACCATAAGAAAAATGGTCAACTCTCCAAGATGGGAGTGGGAAGTTTGTCCCTTAGTCTGTCCAGAAATGCATTGCTTTTGTAGTAGTTATGCTAACCGTGGAGATAAGCTATGACTGTTGTCCAACTTATGGTCTAAACCCTGCAATAGGGGCTGATTTAAGCATATACACATGCTGGAGTAATGTGATTCTCCACTGCATTAGCTAGCCTTGTTAGTTCCACTTTGAATTGTATGATTTCAGTCAGACAAACGTGTTTACATCTATTTTAAACATCCAGTTGTAGACAAACAAAGATAACTCGATTTTTTTGTAACAACAGGGTGGTGATTGACAGGGCCACCTACTGGACGAGAGAATAATAACAACTGGAAAAGAAGTATTTAATGTAAATCCACCGTTGTTTTGCTGTAAGTGAGCAGCAGTCCTGGTGGACTTTTTGCCGCAACAGTGACATGGAGCAGTCGTGTCAGCAGTGACACCAGTCGTGAAATCACTGTAGGCCTGAGTATGGATATCCGACCTTTGGCTTTGTACAATAAGCTGCTTGGAAGGCTCGAGTGTCACGTTCAGGCTCTCCTCCGTTTTGTTTTGCACTCAGACTTCCTCCTCTATAGATTTGGGAATCTTGTTCCAACATGCACAGTTTTGAGTGTCTCGCCACAGGCTACACCCCCTCAACCACCACCACCCTCCATCCTCATCTCTGTCCTCATCTTTTTTTCCATCCTTTGGCATCGGTCCCTTTGTCTTTCCCATGTCCACCCTCTTCTTTGCTCTCTTCCCTACCGTCTGTACGTGTCTCATTCACCAGCGCGTGTTTTCTCCCTCCTTCACTCTTGTAACATTGTGTCGGGCTTTTCTGCCCTGATGTGAAATGACAATGTATACAAAAGTGAGCTTCCCCTCGCCGCAATCCCCTCTCTTCCAGACTGGAATTAATACCGAGGCCTCGGAGCTGAGAAACGGGGAGTTTTGTTGTGGCATGCTGTCAATCATGGAGTTATTTCACTCCAAACACATCTTGGGCTACACTGATGATTCACCGGATGATTGAGTGTTGATTTCATACAGATATTACAAGTTGCTATTATGCATAGTCTGCAGTCCACACAGCAAGGATTTAATGAATGGATGTTTAGAGGCAGAGGCAAGATGCTGGTCACAAGGTTGCGTCTGTGTGCTTGAATGAGCAGCGGTGTGTTTGTACGAGGACGTGAGCAGGAGAGAGATCGAAATCTGATCTGGAGCTTGCATTTATGACTCAGGCCAACTCAGCCAGGATGATGTGACGCGCGTGCACACACACACACACACACATACACACACACACACACACACACACACACACACACACACACACACTAATGGATATTGATTCAGGGGATGGAGACTGGGGTCCCTCACTAAAGGTTTCCTACAGTCTTTAAGTCAGACTTTTAAAAACTTGTTTTTCCCCACCAACTGTGGCCTGATATTATACTGACACACCTGCATGTACATTTAAAAAACCTTATTGGTGGATGTAGTTAATCCTCCTCTCCGTGCTGCCAAGAAGAGCCTCCCCTGCTTCAGCAACGTCATGGGCAAAATCTGCACAACTGCACCAAATGATTATTTTCATCATCAGTTCCATCCATCCATCCATCCATCCATCCATCTGCCCCTTCTTCTCCTGTTCAGGGTGGTGGGGGTGGAGCCTATCCCAGCAGCCTTCCCCCTGGACAGGTCACCAGTCCATGGCAGGGCCAACACATGGAGACAGACAACCATTGGCTCTCCCAGCCACGCCTACGGTCAATCTAGCGTTCATCCACCATTCAAATGCAAATGATGTTCTTCATATTTCAACAAATATATTTTCATCTACACAGTTTCCTGGAGCCCAAAGTGACATGTTGAGATTGGTACTTTTCTGTGTCCAACAGTCCAAAACCAAAGGCCCCCTAATTTTCTGTCATTAATGGGAAAAAAATAAACAAACACAGCAAATCCTAGAATTTGTGAAAGCGGAACCAACAAATGTTGGAAAGTTTTGTTTGAGAAGAAAATATTGAAATGATTAATTGATTACTGGATCAATACGCAATTCCTTTTTATTATTAACATTGTCAGCTGTATCCACACTGGCTGTGGTCGTAGTCGCTGAGTTTGGTGTTTAGGGCTCAGCAGCAGACATGCAGCGTTAGCTTTACTGCATGGACTGCATGTGTGTGGCGCTTCCATCCACAGCACCTGATGGTGCTCCCTGATTTACCCATCAACACACACTCATACACTGGTGGCAGAGGCTGCCATGGAGGGGGCCAACAGGCTCAGTCAAGTCATCGTTGCAAAAGTAGATTTCATTTAAACCCACTTTTAATGTTTAAATGTCGTTAATAGTCTTTTCTGAGAGTTTGTCCTGCGTTGCCTGCAGAAAGCATAATGGTTCCATTATTTGGAACCTTTTCTAGTTGCTGAGCAGACGGCAAGTCGTCCATGTTGACGGTTCACTTGCCTAATGCCTCCTGGGACGTAACTCTCCCTCCACAGCTACTTCTGCTGCCCTGCGAACCAGACTGGAGATCTGCGCTAACCACGATCAGATTGTTTGAAAATCCAAAACGAACGGACGAATCGAAAACCATTGTCCATCCTGACCATCTTCCAGTCATCAATTTTTTATTTTTTTTTTGCTCGCAGTTTCGAGGGCTGAAACAAACCCAAACTGAACAAATGAAAACAACAACAAAATGACAAGTCATCTGGAATGAATTGTAGATTTTGCCGTTGAAATGACTGAGAGGGGATTCCCATCACAATCAGCCTGGACCCCCCAAGCACAGGATCCAGGCACTCCTGACACCTGCCTTTATTTTATGTTCATTCTCTCCATGTTGCCTTTATTTTACCAACATGCAACACTTCTCTTCCGTGGAAGGTGTTGTTTCTGAGGCTCCATGTCCATGTCTAGCTTGTACCCTAGCATCTCCAGGATTCAGCTCGTTGCTCTAGGTATTGTAGTCAGAGCAGCATTCGCGGCCTGGTGTTGAACCTTGCCAGTCCAGTGTGTGTGTGTGTGTGTGTGTGTGTGTGTGTATATTATATACATGTGTGTATATATATGTGTGTGTGTTTGTGTATATATTAGGGATGCAAATTATCGAGTAATTAATTTATCAGTAGTTGTTCAATCTTATCGATCAATGATAAGCGGCAATTTAAAAAGTAGCTGAATTTCCCCCTGAATCAATTGGTTCTATCTACTGTATACGTAACATAAAATGCTATCTTCCTTATGATGTACAGAAAAAATGCAAATCATATTCCTTAAAGATTTATTCAGGGCAGGGAACAACACATTCATTCACGAATAGAAGAATGTAATAATACGTAGATTACTTTGACATGAAAATCAGCATTAGTGCACTTTAGCGCACTGTCACTTAGCAGCAAAACACAATCCTTAAGTAGTACATTCACAAATAGAGGGGAAATATACATAAATCTTTTTTGGTGTTAAAAGTGAGGAGTGGATTTTAGCCTTTCAACTGTGACACATGGAGAAACACTGATATGTAGCATGTCTGTAGTAACCATGTTCCACATCCGCTGGGTCAGACCCTCTGCTTTCGTGGAGTCATCCCCTTCTGCCAACGCTGTGGGGATGGTCGGCTGGGAGCCACTCGCTCCTTGTAACAAGCTGAATGCGACGTATTTAGGTGGTAATTCAGCCAAGTTGTGGAGTTGTATTTTAAAATACTTCCAGGTATTTTGCATTTGGCCTCTTTGTCGTCATTAATCAGCTTGAAGTGGCTCCATACTGCACTCCGTCTGGACCTCTTCATCCTACATACGTTCCCGCGTGTGCGTCAAGCGCGCCCTCACGTGGACTGACGGGGAATTGTTTGTTCAAAACGCAATTGATTTATTATAGTCGAGTAATTTCTTATTGACAATTGATAATCGATTAATTGTTTGCATCCCTAAGATATGTATGTGTGTGTATGTATATATACATATATGTGTGTATATGTGTATATGTACATATGTGTGTATATGTGTATATATACACGTGTGTATATGTGTATATATACACGTGTGTATATGTGTATATGTGTGTATATGTGTGTATATGTATATATACATATACATATGTGTGTAAATGTATATATACATGTGTGTACATGTACATATACATGTGTGTACATGTACATATACATGTGTGTACATGTACATATACATGTGTGTACATATACATATATGTGTGTACATGTACATATACATATATGTGTGTACATGTACATATACATATATGTGTGTACATGTACATATACATATATGTGTGTACATGTACATATACATATATGTGTGTACATGTACATATACATATATGTGTGTACATGTACATATACATATGTGTGTATATGTATATACGTGTGTATATGTATATACGTGTGTATATGTATATACGTGTGTGTATGTATATACACACACGTGTGTATGTATATACACACGTGTGTGTATGTATATACACACGTGTGTGTATATGTATATATGCATATATACATATACACATATGTGTATATGTGCATATATGCATGTATGTGTATATGTATATCATATGTATGTATATGATATACATATACACACAAACCCACACTATTTCTGATAATTTTTTTTTCACCTTATATTTCATTTATGGAAATGATCACATACACATAACAGCATGTGTGCGTTCCTGCTCTCCAAATGTAGATCCTCACCTAATAGTTTAAAATAGAAAAGAAATAATTCACTTTAAGCGTCAAAGCACAGGAACGAGTGCACGCAGCAAAGAAAATATCATTTTATAATTCTAATAAAATTAGTGGGAGCTCAGTCAGTTTTCCATAGGCAGCTGCTCTTCTGTCTTCCTTTCCCTCGCACCTTTCACTCGAGCTCCTTCACCCAGTTGCTGTTGACACTGACCTCATCCAGTCCTCCTCCTTGTCTGCTTTGTTTTGTTAAGGCCACAGTGTACAACATTCAGTCCCGCTTCTACACGACAAGCAGATATTTTTACATTCATGGTCAGGTACTGCACACACACACACACACACACACACACACACACTCACACACACTCACACACACACACACCTCTAAGCAACTGTATTGTTGTACAAAACAGGGGGATTATCACAGTAAATGGAAGCCTGGGGGGGGGTTATGAGATTTTAGCCTTTTACTGAGCCAGACAGCTTCAGTCACAAGCAAATGGGAGGCCTGGTAAAAGGTTTTTTTAGAATGAACTGGAGATTAAGTCAAAACATGAGGATAAAAAACCCACTCCATTTACTCCTAAATGCTCTCTCTTCCTGTGGCATTAACAGCAATGTCTCAGTGAGAGAAGGTATTCATCCCTTTTAAAATGACGCACAGATACACCCGGCAACAAGACCAGCAGCACAGGCACTTGGAAACCATTAGATGGACAGAAAGAGCCGTCACACATGCACAAAAGAGCACGGAGGGAAACCGAGGGGGTTTCATCAGCATGACAGCCATCTGCTGACCCACTCCAGTCATAATCTTAGCCTTTTTGATTAAAAACAATCTTCTCAGCAAAACACAGACACTTAACTAGTTTCTCACTAAATAATTTTAAGAGCTGTCGTTTTGTTGTACTTGTGTAAACACATAGTCCCGTTGCACGTCAGGTACGTTAATACTTAAAGGTAGATGACTAGCAGAGCAAGTCAGTCAGCGTGAGGGACGGTGGTCATCAGATCAGTGCTGGGGAAAATGAAGACGTCACAGTTGAAGCATGTGGTTTATCACAAGAACAACACAAGTTATTTATCTTCATTTTCGTGGGGAGATAAAACAAATACACGGTTGGTACTTGAATAAAGAAATGCATGCGATCTGTTTGTGCCATATAAGCTGTAGCGGCATAATGGTGCAGGGACCACTTGCTGCTAGCTTAGATATCGGTGCACATGGTAGCTGTCACTGCTGGAGGGGTCCCACCTCTCTCACACCACACTGAAGCACGACAGAGTCTTCGGAGCCAGCGACCAGCCTCAACATATAAGGCTGCTCTCAACTGGGACCATCAACACGAACACCCAATCAGAAGCACCTGGCGAAGGATGATGCTCTTTGGCATTCCTTGTAGCATTAGCATTAGCACGGTGGGTAGCAGTGCATGCTGGTTGGTTCAGTGCTTGCCAACAACAGCTTTAAGTAAGGAGATGATCCCGAAACTCACCACCAGCCCAGATGTCCTTGTGGTGAATAACCAGGAGATACACTGCATTTGATTTTGATGATCTTGAAGAGTCAGGGTCCAGCCTGGGGCCTTGAAATCGCAGCAATCAGCCTGTCTTCCATGTCAGACTATTTAAAAAAACAAAAACTAAAAAAAACAACTTTCTTGCAATCAGCACAACAACAGGACGTCAGTGACGCACTGAACAGCAATAGGCCTCCGTGTTTGAACTGAAAAATGAAGTTCATTGTGAGCACTGTGAAGCTGCGTGTACGCAACAATGACCCTGATGACGCACCACGTCAACTGCCAACATCTGTCCCTGGTCAGCGAGGATGCGTGCTCCTTGCCTCAACCTAGCATCATCTCAGTGTTGGTACAGACCGACATGCTGCTCATAGGTATCATTGAGGGCAAAGGTTTTCGAAATTTGCTCAAATGTGGTGTTCGTTTGCTTGATCTACTTGTGTTTTGGAGAGTTAAATTCTCGCAACCTGGTCGAGGGACTCCTCTGGTGGCTGAACTTCCAGCTCTGCTGTGGTTGCAGGACTGTGGCAGGACCTGCCATGACGGAGGGACGTAGGAGGGACGCTCTGCTGTGAACGCCTCGTGTTTTTGATAAGCATCCGCACTTGAACTACGGGTGATATGACTTGGTTGCATTTCATTAAAATGAATGCATCTAAAGCCCCTTTCACACTGCACCAAAAACGCAGGTCAACGCAGGTTTTTGGGCACTCTGAAAGGGTCGACTCGGCATTTTGACCCCAGTCGACCGACTCGCCAAGCAACCCAGGTGTTTAGCGGCTTGGCTCGCCTGCAGTGTAAAAAAGGCAAACCGCGTCGTCTCAGGTTTCACGCGACCTTCCTGTCACGTTCTGACTTTGTCACTGTGCCACCTGTCAGTCTTCGCCTGTAGCTTCTTCGGCTCCCTTCCAGACGAGCCAAAAGCTCCGTTCTCCTTCGCTGCATTAGCGCTCGGACATTCGCCAATCTGCACCGAGTTTGTATGCTTTGCAAAAGACACAACATTGCGATGCACGCAGCGACAACGCTAACGTTCGAGTTGGCGACGTCCACGTTGTTGTTTGTTTACCTCTCAGTGTTCCGGTGCACGTTTATGTGAAATGATGACGTTGTCAGCGTGATGACGTACGAGAGAGAAAAACACAGGCATGCAGCCTCACAGTGGGAGTTCAGACCCGGGTCTCCTGGAAGCTTGAATGCACCCTGATGCCGAGCAAAAGCAGGTCCAAAAACCCGCGTTGACACGCGCTTTTAGTGTGAAAAGGGCATAAGTTTCCAAGATTAAGCCCTGCTATTAATGCATTATCATTCACAGCAGTGTGTGTGTGTGTGTGTGTGTGTGTGTGTGTGTGTGTGTGTGTGTGTGTGTGTGTGTGAGTGAAAACATTTTGTCACGTGTGCGATGGCTTTGAAATGTCCATATTCCAGTGTGCTGAGTCTGTATTTGTCTGCTAAGCTACCGGGAAATTCAACCGGCGAATGAGTGAGAATGTGTTTTAACCAGTGTCAAAAGGTGAGCCAAGAGGTACATTTCTCATGGTGCGGTCTGGCAGTCACAGTTTCCTGTTAAAACCACACGAGGTTTAGTGGTCACGACCAGTCACACACATGTAAATGTGGATAATTTTATGAGGCCCTAAAAATGATAAGCACACCCACAAATAGAGGATATTGATGTGAGATCCAGTGTAAGTGGAGGGAGTCTTCGTGCAACATGCGGGGCTGCAAATGGAGGAAGGACAGATGCTGATGGAAGATTTTGGGGACGACCATGGTAACAGGAACAGAGGGGGGACATTAGTTGTTGTTGTACTTTTTCTGCTGCTGCTTCTCTGGTTCTGCTGCTGTATCAGTGCCAATTTCCTCTCTGAGGGATGAAATAAGGGTTTATCTTATCTTATCTTATCAGACTGGGGGGCACTGTTGAAACCCACCAGAAAGCCCGACTGGCTCCATTAACCTCTGTAATTTACTCAGTAAGAACAAGGCATGAGGTCAATTGAACAGCAGCACCAGAGCTGCTTGTTGCCCAAAGCACGTATGATGTCAACGTGAGCTTTTAAGCAAACTGCAGTAATATGAGCCTAAACCAGGACAAAAAGCAGCAGATTGTGTTTCCGAGCTCATTTCCCCGATAATCACATACTAGGCAACAAGTTTGGTCTCTCTCAGGGTTTGTCGTACATGAACGGTGGCATCTAACAGCTGACCAGTGAGGTCAGACGAGAGGAGCCTGCTGGAAGGGTCGCCTCCTTGGAGGCGCGCAGCATTGATGTCATCAGAGGATTAGATTACTACAGGTGTACATTGTAAAATGCTGTAAGAGGACAATGTAATGAATACTGTGTGTTGAGAGCAAGTCATTGACATTCATAAACTCAGCAGAGTGACCATCATACATGAAAGTGTTGGATTTCCACATTTTTATATTATTAGACTTCTGGAAGGAGGAGGCAATCCCAGGAGGTTTCCACTGACAGAGATTTCCATTGTTTGGCCATGACAATATTGAATTGAAAATAAAATGGTCAGACAAACTAAATAAATGCTCCCTTGATTTGATTGTGTTACCAATTAATAAGCTAATACCAGAGGGCTGACCTGCTATCAGACGTAAACAAATCAGTGCACGACCTTCATCAGAGGGTGACAACATCCAGGGTGGGTTGGCGAGAAGGAGAGTTTGTGCATGTGTATTTGAGAGGTTGTCAGCTTTAACAGCATTACTCATGTTAAAGGTGAGAGTTCATGGGATTACACATGCTGACCTCATCCAGACCAGTGTGTGTGTGTGTGTGTGTGTGTGTGTGTGTGTGTGTGTGTGTGTGTGTGTGTGTGTGTGTGTTCTCATTTAGGCACCAAAGAGGGAGATTGGTTTGTGGTCGCGCTGGAAAGTATTTTTACTCAAGTACCATATTGAAGCACATTGTCGAGTTATCTTCACTCCTATTTCTAAACATATTGACTTCATTGATGGAGACCAGTGGCTCTCAAGCTCGGTTAACCAAGTACCACCAGTATGACCGAAGTTGAAACTACCAGAGTGCAAAGGTGTCGCACTACAACTGCCATCGCTGCCACACAACTGTCACTCACCAATGGGCTGCCCTCCCTGTCGTACAGTCACACAGCCAGTGGAAACACACACACACTTACATGTACATTTTTAAATACAGATAATGTTACTCGTTGGCTGCTGGTTAGCATGTTAGCTTGTGCTATCAACTTTCACAAGCCCAAGGTGAAGGGAACCCTGCAAAATCTGGTTCAACTCACGTCAGCGCCCGTATCCTCCCCCTAGTGGTCGTCATCACAGCAGGCACACCCCCCAGTATCGGATCTGGAATCGCTAGTCGTGCTAATTCAGTGACATTGGCGCTGCATTTCTGGTATCCTGACAACGGTAACATGAGGTTATTACTTCAAGTCTTTCCTAACAAGCCTTTATATGTCAGGTCAGTACAGGCCTGCTCAGACAGACAAGTGGCCACCTCGATCTGGACTGGAGGAGACCTAAGTCCAGGTGATTAGTCCTAACAGCTGCTTCCTGTTTTCTTGCTGTGTGCTCGTGAGTTCAAGGATGATCGAGCACTACATTCAATGTATTAAAAGCTAAATGCTCCCTGTGATGCAACAGAAGGAAAAGAAGCTGAGATTTAACGTGGTTTCAGTGTACTGTTGAGTGGCAGGTGATCTGGGCTCAAGCTGCTCAGCTGCATGTAAGAAGTTGTAGAGTAAAATGTCATAAATTAGCCATGGAATCCAAGTATTAAGATGTTTTTGTCAGTGTCTTAGCCTTGTTTAGCTCTCCTCTTAGGAACAACTCTAACACCCTCACAGTTACACACACACACACACACACACACACACACACACAAACCTCTCGCCTCTGTGTGTTTATAAAAAGGAGCTTGTCCCACTTTTTTCCTGTGATTTGCCGTGTTCTCGTTCGGTAATTTCTCCGACGTGATCTCTAATTGGTGTGAGCGCGGGGAAAATTTGTTGCCCCACCACTGACTCCTTAAAACAAGCTGGAACGGGAGAGGGAAAAGAATCGAGGGGGTAAAGAAGAGAAAAATGGAGAGAAGATGGAGCGGAGGGATAAGACAGGAGGTAGGTGGGGGGGGCAGTCACATGTGGAGATAACCCTTTTCTCAGTGCATTCTATTTAGAGGCACAAAAACAATAAGCCTGAATTACTGAACTGTTTTGTAAAAAAGGGAAATAAGGGGGTGGATTGAGTGCAGGTGGAGGAGAGATTCTTGTTCCTGAAAGATAAAGGAATTCAAATCCCTCGCAGTTGATTAGGATCCATGTTCAAGATTTGCCAGAATGGTCTCTGCTCCTATTTTGAGAGTCGGAACAGACAGTGAGAGCGTGAACCAAACTAGGACAAGTCCTGAAAGACCATTGTACTCCTTTTTTCCTTTGGTCTCCAGTGCATTGAAAACTGCTATCTCACTGTTGCCCTCCCCGTTCCTCTTCCCACTTTCTCTCCTCGGTCTCCACAAATATTAACTCTAACCCTCTCTCTTTCTGTCCAGCGACCGTAACCAGCAGAAATCGATCCACTTTAAACGTCACAGTCAGCTTCCTTTTGTGTGTAAAAGCAGAGAGTGCTGCTGTCCTTGGGGGGTCCCGGAGGTCCCCAGGCCAAATGAGAGACTGTTAAAAGAAGTGGTGCTACATCCTGATCTTCAACATGAGCCAGGCTTCATCTTTGCTCCCAGTTTGGGCCTTTTACACTGGGGGAATATCAAGGGGGGGCCAACCCCTGGCACCTCGCCATCAGATACTAGCTTATAGGGCCACGATTCCTTTATGACAACCAGAAATACACGTGTTGGATTGGGATTCGTTTTCTGTGACGAACATTGACAGCTGGATTATTGGTAATAATGAGATGGAAGTGTACGCCGTAAGCTGATGTGTCAGTGGCTCCACGCTGCTGGCACCCTGCTGAGCATGTTCAGAGAAATAAATTACTCCTGACAGAGATGGTCATGCCACGTGAACCAGAACTGATAAAATACACATTGATTATTTGCACCTGGTGGTATTGATCAGCAGACCAGGTTTGTGGATGGATCGCTGTCCTCATCAGACTGCTGGTGGAAGAAGTTCCTCCTGTGACTTGTGTGGAGGGGCATGTTGTTGCTCTTGTGGTGTCTGCTGGCTCGTCCTGACTGTGGGCTCTGTCTGAGAACAGTGCCATATCTCACTGTTCTTCTGGGTTATTGACGGGCCATGAAGGCGACACGTGCATTACCCCAATATCACCCAGCTTGGGCTCCTATTACAGGAGGTCACAGTGTCGAGGAGCTGGTTTCAAATGTCTGATTATTGACCAGTTCTTCAAGGAATAATCCCCCAAAAGAGAATTGGGATGGATCTAAGGTTGACCTCCATCCACGACCTCAGCGCACAGAACACTGACTACAGTATGAGTATTAACACCACCAACAAGAGAGAAACAAACGTGTTTTTGTACGCAAATAACAAGCTAACAAATGCTTATTTGCTTATTTCAAGTTAGATAAGGACTGAATTTAACAATGGAATAACGTACATCCTAAAATAACAGAGCATATTGGACGATCACAGGTGACCTACATTCTCAATGTACAGGATAGGGATGTAATGATTACCGGTAAAAATGATAAACCGCGGTAAAATGGCTGACGGTTAGTACTACCATTTCAAATTTTAATTACCGTCAAACCGTGTTTGATTGCCGCAATCTGAAAAAGCTCAGGGATACTGCTCGCTGTATGAGAAGTGCAGCCGCAGGCAGCCAATCGGACACAGGCGCCCCGCGCGCATGCGCACTGCGCAGTAAACAACTCATAAACATGGCGGAGGGCAGTACTGCGGGCAGTGCTGCTGACGGGAGAACAGAGATTTTTCCACCGTCAAAACAAACTAAGTCCAAAGTCTGGACGTACTTCAGTTTTTACAAAGACGCGGATGGGAGACTGGTCAAAGACAGCAATCCAGTTTGACTAAAATGACACAAAAAATCTCCGCGAAGGGTGGAAACACGTCCAATATGATGTCGCATCTACGTGACCACCAGCCGCTACTGTGCAAGGAAGTTCATTCTGCATGTTATTTTGATTGTTTTTTTCTAAAATAAAACTTTGTTCAATGATATAAGTGCACCTATGAGTACTTTTTAAACATTTTGACATTTCAACAACACCGTGATAATTTTGATAACCGTGATCATATTGATAACCGGGATCATTTTGATAACCGGGATCATTTTGATAACCGTGATAATATTGATAACCGGGATCATTTTGATAACCGGGATCATTTTGATAATCGTGATAATTTTGGTCACAATTATCGTGGTGTGAATTTTTCATATGGTTACATGTCTAGTACAGGAGCAGTGTTGCTGCGGCTTGACGTGTTGAATCTCTGCTGAGGGGAGGGGCTCATGATCTCTGGTTTATTCAGAGTTTATTTGTATTTAAAAAGTGTGTGTGTGTGTGTGTGTGTGTTGAACTTGCACCAAATTTGATGCTGCAACTCCTTGGTTCCCCGGTTTCGAACTTCCTGTGAAACTTTTTACTTTGTTCCACACACACATGCAACTTCTAAAACATGGGTGACCTCCTCTCAACAGTGGACCTGAACACCTCACGTAGTCCACTGGTGGCTGATTGGCTGCTCTGTGTAAATGTACTGGTTAGAGACAGGTGGTTGCTGGGGTGAAGCGTCTGATAAGGAGCTTGCAAGGTCAGCCTGGGCGTCCTGCATTTTTTGGATCATTGATGGTTCAGATCTTGAGATCACACACACACAGGGATGTGAGGATGCATATTCTGAAACTAGAAGAGCTTCTCACCGCCGCTCCTCAGGTGAGTGCAAAAGTAGCAATATAGATTCACTCGCCAGTTGATTAGTTAGAGAAATACAGCATCATACAACAGACCTGCAAATGGTTACAATATTCCGCTTATTTTGTCCATCTCATTTATAAGAGATGTCAAACCATTAGAACTCCATCAGATAAATGGTCAAAACACACTCACCTGACAGGCTTTGCCTTATTCCTCCATGCAGGCACCAGCCAAATGTCTGGAAGATAAAATACTGCCTAAGTCTCACCAGTGGAAAACAAATTCTCTGTCTGTCTGTCTGTCTGTGTGTCTGTCATACTTGCATGATAACAGATTCTGGTGGGAAAAAAAGCAGTGGTCAAGCAGATTGTAGGGTCCTAAGTATACAGCAGTGCAGCTAAGCCTGATGACGGCTGATAACATTTTGATCTGATTATCAAGTAATTCATCTTGAACCCTCTGATTTCACTCTGCGATGTGAGTAAATAGAATAACATGACAGATATAATCACTTCAACCAAGGAACATGAGAAAACACATACAAACTTAAATAACCTTGCTGCCCTGTAGAAGAGATATTAACCCTGAAGTCCCTCCCAATTTTCCATACAAAATGATTTTGATTTTAGAGTTTACAAGGTGCTCATGAAGGCACCATGAAGTTGCTTGTTTGCAGTTGTGGCCAGCTGATTGTGGATGTTCATCCTGTCTGGTTTTGAAGAGGAAACAGCATGGCGACACCTCTCAGGTGGAGATGTTGTGATGTGTCCTGTAGGGTCAAAGAGTTTTTGTTCAGCAGGACAAGTCATGGGGCAGGTGTGTCCTCTCAGCCAGGGGGTGCAGCTCCAAAAATAGAGCACAACAAGGGGCCCGGAGATGGTCCGTGGCTGGGGATGGCTCCGGCAGTTTTGTTTCTGTGTGATCATGAGTTACATTTTATTACATTACTATTGGTTCAGATATTTCCCTGCCAGTTTGGAGATTGGAGATTTGCACGCTTAACTGGTAATCTGCTAATTGGGGACCTACATGCTCTCAAACAGGGATTTGCGTGGTCTTGCAGTGTTAAACTGAAAAAATATGGGCCGTCAGTCAGGATCAGTGTCTTCTTCTTCACCGTCGACATATAACGCTGTTGAGCAGATGCATGGATGTTGAAGGAACTGAGGTGGAATTCGTGTGTGTGTGTAGACATGAGCAGACATGGCTGAACTAACAAAAGAGCACGGACCACAGAAACACAGACGTCTGAAGCACTATGTCACAATAGCAACAGCATTGTTCAAATGACTTCATCGTGTAAATACCACAGGAACCAACATTTGGCACCAAGGACTTCCGCTATCACCTCGGGTTCCGTATTAACTTCCAGTTCCACAGCTTGACATCCAACAAGTTTCACTCCCACCAAGCAGAACAAACCCTCTCACATGAGGGATCCCTGATGTATTTTGTAATGTTGTGCACGGCCCTTGACCTTTAAATGTTTGCTAAACCCCAACAGAAATATCTGCCACTACACTCTGCACGACAGCGCTGACAGCAGGGTATCGCTGCTCTTTGTTTTTGTGCCTCACATCTCATATTAGTCCGTGATTGAGACAATAGGTATTTCTAAATGAAAGGGGTCTTTTCCTTTTTGTGTGTGAGTCAAGCGATGACTGTGCCTGCCGAGAAGGGGAAGGCAGGGGCCCATAGAAAGGGTGGTCTTGTGTTAATGTGGGTTCTGACACAGAAACTGTGTGTGTCGGGACAAGAGAGAGCTTTACAAGTGTGCTCAGTGTGGGACACAGTATAGCCAGTGTTCAACGGAGCTAAGGTGAGTTCACTGTATCCAAGGGAGTTCATGTTTGGGAGAGAGGGGATGTTTTATGGGTCCGTTACATTTTGCCTTGTCACTTCCTCAACGGCCGTTAGATGTTTGCGTGTGTCACCAGTTAAAATTTTCCAGACAGTGTGGCTGATGAACTCACGGTAGGCTTATCCTACTATGGTCTGTAAGAAGCTGGCTCTGTGTGTGTGTGTGTGTGTGTGTGTGTGTGTGTGTGTGTGTGTGTGTGTGTGTGTGTATACAACTGCCTCAACCGTTGCAGCTCTGTGAAAAAGCCTCCATTCTTGAGTGCGTGCGCCTTCTGCGTACTAAGGTTGTGTTTTATCTTGGTTCTGTCCATGGATATTTGACTTCTGGCTGGCTTACAGGTCTTATTGTTTAGATAGTGATAAGATGTGGGCAACCACTGCTGTAGTCTGGTATTACGTTGTTGCACTGTGGATTAAGTGGACATCTTTGGTATTGCAAATATGTGAAGTATGTGGGTGTTTGGTCTTTCTTTTGCCCTCCTATTTTCCCTTCTTCTTCCTTTATCCCATTCATTTAGTTCTCCCAGGTAGACGGCTTTAGAGAAAATTCTCTTAAGACCTTCCTGTTCGTCTCGGCCGCCAGACTCTTCTTTCCCATCCCGTGTTCATGTGAGTGAGTGCCTTATGTGCACAGGGCACGTGGCGTTCATGTGTAGCTTTATTTGCACTTGCCACAAACAAAATGCTACCAGCTCATGGAGTAGTTGAATCCTGCAAGTACAGAAGAGCGATTGACCCTGACACGATAGCAGGGTGAGTTAATGTGGCACAAGGATTCATGCAGGGAAACATCTATTCTCTTGCTATTGGGGGTCAGAGGTCACAGATTGTAGTCTGTTACATAAGAAGCCAGAGGGAGCTTTAGTTTCCTGCCCAGGACCCCCTCAGCTATCCAGCTAAAAGACTGCCTCCTACTTGTTATGTATGTCTCCATCTTGGAGTCGCCATAATTAAAGCTTCACTGGTGGTGCATATGTTTGCATGAGGCTGGACACATCGTCCTAGATCAATGTGAGGTCTTGATTGTCACATTAACTTTTAGGCTTTCAGTTTAAGTAATAGGGTAAAAGATTAGAGTGATTATACGATTTTTTTCCTGTTTTCAGTATTGCTTCTTTTGATTCGGTGATGATGTACTAGAAGAAAACAAACATGCAGGAAAGCCTGCAGGGCACTCCTGATACTTTGATGTTCATCTAAAATGTATGTCATAGCAGGAATTTTACTAACATTTTCATCATTAATGTTCAAACTTTGCATTTGATACTCTTTAGAAATATGTGTCATATGTCGTTTATATAATTGCTCAAACGACTGAATATCAGCTGGTCATAGGCCCCTTTGACCTGTGAATCCTTGGTATCAACCTGAAGATACAACAGTGGTTGATCCCAAGTCTGTGTGATAAACACTCTGGCTGCTAGCATTTAGCATGCACTCCCCTGTGTGAGCTTTTACATGATGCTTCAGTACATGGAAGTTGTTAATGTATACAGAAGAAATCAAATACGGGAATCAGTTTTTGTGGAGTTGGCCTGAGTCACAACAGCAGGATCATGTGTCACTGAGTCAACCGGCAGTCGACGGTCTGGTCTGTTTACATGTAGACAGACAGCGCCTGACGCTGACCGTGTCGTCCCTCAGTCACAGCCGCAGCCTCACTCTCACACAGGCTATAGGCTGGATCAATGGGCTGATTGTTGTATTGGCTGAGCAACCAGTAGGCCTGGGTCATGAGTTTAAGGGTGATAAGGGGGAGATGAGTCCTGCATGCACTACTAAGTGAGTAAGTAGAACACGGAGAACGGTCACGTTAGTTGTGCGTTGGTATTTGCACCGGGAGTTCGAGACTAGTGGGAGTTTTTTGCCTCATACTGATCTTGATCATATTTCTGCAAACAAAAACCTCAGTGATTCTTGTGATGAAGTTGGATGTTTGTTCGGTTTCACTCAAAATATACAAACTGCCATTAAGATTGCCAGCACTGATCAAATATGAATTAATCATGAGTGTCTCCATCAAGGTCATCTGTTTTCGGCCGCACTTGTCTGTCTTTGTTTGGCAGCAGAATTACGTTAAAACTGCGGGGCCCACTTTTCACCTAAGTATAAGTATTGGAGCCCAGGAAGAGCCCGTTCAGTTTTGGGCCAGATTAACCATGGTGCCACTTGGTGACAGCAAGAAATGACTTGATGTACGTTTTAGTTGGCCAACCAGATCATCTCAGTTGTGGTCAGAAACACCTTAACTTGGTGACACTCTTCTGTGAATAGGGTTTTTGTTGTTGTTGTTGTTAAACTAAATTCATCACTGCTTGCAGCTTTAATCAGAGCCAGTCAAACTGCAAATCTTCCACTGAACCAACCAACAAACATCTCTTTTTATTCACATTGGTGAACCGTTTCATCAGGGTTTCAACAGTTGGGTTAGCAGCAGGGAACAGATTAGGGTGGATGTTGAATGTCCCACCGGAGGAAATTCCAAACCACCTGATCAGGATCTGCTCTGACCCGGACGGCCACTTGTGTCCGTCAACCTTCATACCCACTTGTTCCTGGTGATCATGCTGTTTTTATGTCTCTGTGATTGTTGAAAGTGCGGTCATGGTTGTCTGTCCCAATCTGCTCATGAGGCCTGGTCTGGTCAGCCCTGAATAACTGCCTGGGGTTATCAAGATGGCTGCCCAGTGGTGAGACCTGCCTAGAAAGACTTTGACATCACTTACCTCAAAACATGTTATGTCCTCAATTTGCCTCAGTGCCTCAGAGGCAGCCAGGAAACTATCAGAGAGAGAGAGAGAGCGAGAGAGAGAGAGAGAGTGTGTGTGTGTTCTTGTACTTGCTACATATTGAGGACTAGAATACGTATTTAACCAACAGAATGAGGACATTTTTGGAAAGTGAGGGTATTTTAGCCAGTCCTCACATATTCAGAGGGCCGTTTGAAGGTCAAGACTTGGTTTTAGGGTCAAGGTCAGAATCAGGTTCTGGTTAGGTTTAGGGTCAAGGTTAGGGTCAGGCAGTCAGTTGAGATGGTTAGGTTTAGGGTGAGGGGCCAGGGAATGTATTACATCAATGAAGGTCCTCACAAAGATATAAGTACAAGTGTGAGTGTGTGTGTGTGTGTGTGTGTGTGTGTGTGTGTGTGTGTGTGTGTGTGTGTGTGTGTGTGTGTGTGTGTGTGTACACGGGTTGACGGGGAGAGGAGCAACAGTCCAAATCACAATGTTTGAACTCCTTGAGTGTGTGTTGTGTTGTGTAGTGTATAAATATTGTTGGTGTATTATTATGAAACTGTGGTGACTGAGACTACATCTACGGTGGCTCACCGCCCCAATACCAAAACAACCTGTCTGCCATGTTGTCACCAAAGCCAGTGGCGTGAAGTTGACGTCTTAGCAAGTGCCATAGTGACGGGTTTGTCACTCATACAGTGACGTCACGGCAGCCTGGGACTGTGTGCTACCACGGACCCCTGTCCCCCTCTGTTCCCTTGGCTTTCATACTCATTCAAGGCAAATCTGCTCTATTTTTAATAATTTCTTTCTTCCCTCCTCTTTCTGTGTTATCTGCAGATGGATCCCTCCCTAAAGAGCCAAAAGGGGATGTATCGAGTCAGATAGCAGGTAAAACAGCATAACATTTGGAAACACACTGCACACAGCAACAGTTTCTGTTGGGTCGGTGTGTTAAGAGAGTGGAGAGTGTGTGTGTGTGTGTGTGTGTGTGTGTGTGTGTGTGTGTGTGTGTCTCTCTCTCTCTCTCTCATTCACTCACACTCTCACACACACACACAGGTCACTGTCACTGTAATATCTCACTATCACATCACCTTGACTCCTCTTTCCTCTCCTTCACATCACATAACCATATTCTCCACACTGTCATTGCCTGCCTGTCTCTAGGCCCCGCCTCCCGTGTTAGTCGACTCTCAACAACCAGTTAAAGTGACTGTTAATTGCATTCTTTGGCTGCCACCGGGATTTTTACTTATCAGAAAAAGGCATCCCAAAATGACATGTATTTGATATATTTACTCACACTGGGTTTGGCTGAGCTGGTACACGCTTGGTGGAAGTAATCACTCTCCAAAATGTGTTCCTTGTAAGCTGTCAGAATTTAAAAATATGAATTATTATGTCTAACAAAAAGAACCACTCCCACAGATGGGTTTGAACCTATTCAAATATGTACTTTTCAGGTTGCAGAGGGTTCATCTGCAATGCATCTTATAATCCACAACAGGACAAAACAATGCAACAGGAGCCATAAAGTCTGTAAGGGAAATATTTCCTTGACAACTAACAATAAGTATTGCCTCACTGTACAAAATAAAAAAAAACTTCAACTCATTACATCCCACCATAAAATGTGTGTTCGATATCTGGCCTGCAAAAGTGAAACCCCTCAAACCCACCGTACAGATAAAGGAGGACAGTGCCTTGGCAGGTTGCTCCTGAGCCCAGGGGCCATGATGAAGGCGGTGCCAGCATCCACAGAAAAAGGCGATGACAACAACATGAATGCGGTTATTTCGAGATAATACTCGGCTTCTGCTTGCCAGTTATCACTTCCTGGTTCGGAGGGTGTCGGGGATTAGGTCTCTCCATCTGTTGGCCTGGACTCCTCAGCCACTGGTCTGACTGGGTTGCTGAATGCGGTCGGTCTTGGAGCGGGGGGGGGGGGGGTGCTGTTATGTAATCATGTTAATGCCTTTGGACTTTGACAGATGTGCAGAAGAGTGCTTTTACATTTCCTTCACTATGTTCCTCCCTTCTGGTCTCTGGGATTTCAAACTGCTCACAGATAGATTCTATCATGTGAATTAAGTTGCATTCAGGCTGGGAGGGAATGTCGCTGCTACCCCCAGATGGCGTATTTGTGCAGATTAGAATAGCAAGAGCAGAGAAAAGGTTGCAGCAGGCAGGAGCAGCAATTGGCTGTCAACAATGAAGTGCAGCAGAAGGTCAGCAGCAGCTGTGGGTTAGCCACTGAGTCTCAGCTGGTGACAGGAGGAAAGTGTGAAGGGTTTTACAGCACTTGAAGGGGAAGTAAAAAAAGATTGTTCTCTTTAGAAATTGATTTTTCTCTGTCACATCACCGTTTGTCAGAAGGAGATCAAGTGGCGTTAAAAGACTCGAGCTAACCAACTCCCAGTACCAATAACAAGCCGTCTTCTCTCTCTCTCCTCTCCTTTTTTTGTCCCTCACTCCTCCCTCTCCCTTTCTTCCCGCTGTGTTTGGGTCGCTGGGGTAACCCTGGCCCGTTTCTCTCTCAGTAAGCCTACCCTGTTATTAGAGGTCTGGGCCAATGGAGAGAACCGAAGGAGGTGAAGGAGAGATCTCTCACTCATTCTCTCTCTCAGTCCAAAACTCAGATTTGGGGACAAAAAGACGAGAAATGGCGAAGGACATGGAGAGTCTGCGTGGCTTGAAAATTAACACCCAGGCAGTGCTGTTTAATCGCTTAGGCTGTCAGCTTGGTGCTTCCAGATAATGATACCGTGGGTATGATTTAGCATTAAATAAGTGCTTAAGATCTCTTCTTAAAGCTGCGTCGTGTAGTCTGAGCTCTCGCTCCCTCTGCCTCCCTCCCTCCCTCCCTCCCTCCCTCCCTCCCTCCCTCTTTCTCTCTTTCTCTCTGAAAGTACAAGATGGTTGGCCTGAGAACTCATTCCAGTGGTGTCAGGGAGGATTCTGCTCAAAAACAATGGGGTGGCAGGCTGTGAAAATGTAATGAAATCTACTTTAAAGAGCTGCTTGTGAAGTGTTTTCGAGTTCAGTCCTGCAGGCTCGTGAATGCCAGGGACACTCACATTTTGCTTAACATGTTTTGGAGTGAAATGGGAACATTCGTAGCTCGTGATAGGAAAAGCTCATGGACTAATGTGGGTACATGTTGGTCTTGATGAAACAATAGGATGCAATTAAATGCTCTCTATCTAAACTTGTTTGTGTGTGTACAGTAGCATTGTCAGTGCCAGCTGTAACACAATAGGTGCATTGTTAGAGTAGCAAGGCTGTGTCTGATCACAACAACCAATCAGAACAGTCCTTCCTGTGTGGTAGGATAACTCCTTCCCTTGATGCAACCAATCAGAAGTACTCCTGCAAAACGACAGTGTGTTGATGGCCATTCACACAAGAGATCGTTTGTCTCGTAGAGGTACCGGCATGGCGTGGACCCGAATGGGTTCTTCTGAAGAAAAATGGCATGCAGGAACATGGGAACCCTCTTGTCTCCTCCTAGACTAAATCAGTGTGAGCCGGTGCCTCAGATGAAGAAGAGGGAGACACTCTCACTGCTAGCTGTTGGTCGCCTCCTGTATTTTAACAGTGTAGCCGTTTAAATGCGGTGTTACAGAGCGGCAGCAGTGTATGTTTTGGCACTGACGAGGGTGACGGTGAGGCCGTCTGTAATGAGTGGAAAATCACACACTCCCTGGGCTCAGATCATTGCCAGCTTCTAGATGCATTTCACCGAGCACCAAGTCGTGTATACGTTACTGAAGAAGTTCCACCATGCAGATTAATGACACCAGAGCTGGTGCAGACTTCTACTGTGGGCAGATATCAAAGAGGGAACAGCAGAGTCGTTGCCCCTCTTGATACATCATTGAAACACATCTGTGTGGTAGTATCCTCTGAAAGGACTCATTGTCGTAGCATGTCATGTAGCAGACGTCCCGCTTGGGTGGTGTTTGTCTGTTTGTCATCAGGATTACGCCAAACCTCAGAGGCCATGCAGGTGTCTAATGACATTTCCATCTAGACACAAAATCACCCCCTTCTTTTAAAAGAGAGGAAAAAGTTCATCTTGTTAATGTGTCACAGACACTCATCCATGTTTGATTTATGAGGTTGGGAAATGATTGATAACTGGTTAAAGAGTTTCTGTCCTGTTATCAGAAAGTTTGAATACTAAACTTTACAACAAACTTTAGTGACTTTCCCTTCGTGCTGGACAGTTTGACTAAAGCTGTAGTTCTGTTTTTTTCTAAATTATTTTGATGTCGTGGTATATTTTTTTCTTGTTGCGTGGCGTGACCTTGAGGCATTTTATACTTTTTCCTGATGAATCAATCACATTAATTACTCAAGGAGCTAATTGTGTGAGGTGTGCGACAGTGTAGCATCGTGAAAGATGCCTCCACTTGGTGAAACTCTGAAATCCCAAAACACAGACGCTAGTGCAACACACTGAGGACGGCTGGTTTATCCACCTTTTTCCCTTCCAGTCCTGCAATCGGCAGATAGCCCCAACTAAACTTGAGCGGTATCCTTCTTTCCATACCGTCCCAGCCTCCAAACATTTTACCAAGGTATATGACCGTTTTCGCATATGATGATCGGAGGTTTGACATGTTGGCGGAGCAGATCTCACCAGACAGGAAGCTCCCACGCAAACAGCATAGTGGAGCCAGTCAGTTTTCAAAATAAAACACCACGTGCCGACACCTGATCACCAAAACAGACAGAAAAGGACCCGATGCAGCCACGAATGCTATGTAGACATGGTACAAACACAGGAACTGAGAGACAACCGCCACATCAACAGAACCAGCACAAGTGATGAGTCTGACGAGCTGCCGCTGGAACTTTACACTGCACGGACAGAGGACGTCACAGCTGGAACATGGCGGAACCATCTCCTCTGTATTCTAGCTCAAACCTTTGCTCCGAGTTGGCTGGCTCACCTTTATCATCTGGACTAAAGCCAAAATAATCCCAGGCAGGGGCAGACTCATTTGTTTCCACTACAAGTTCTCCTGAGCCGCTAGCGCAAGTTCCCATCATGCTACGCACTACGACACATCAGTTTATTAGAAAAGGAACATGGTAATTAATGGTGTGTTTGTTTTGTTTTGTTGAATACCTTGGTGTACTGTGACACCGTCATCCCGCCCAAGCCCACCTGTGACACACCTACAGTCTTTACCCTTCACAGGCAGAGCACTTGACACGTCTGCTGTAAAGGACATGTTCTCTGTTCAAGTTGTTAGTTTAAATATCTGCTGAGCACAGTCAGGTTGGCCAGAATTCATCATTCCATTTCTCTATTCTTTGATTTTATCTTTTATCTTTTAAAACGCTCTTTAACCTCTGCAGTTCGAGTCTTCTAACTTGTCTGCTGTGCTGTGTGTGTCTTCAACTTCAATTCAGGAGCAAACACCATCATAGACGCAAATACAGGTTTCTATTTGGATAAGATTGTTGTCCATGTTGCCCAGCCTTAGTAGCTTAATGAGTTTAATGAGAGGAGTCAATGGTGACCGAGCGTAGGAGGGAGGGTTAAATGGAGGTGGGACCACTTGTATATTAATAGATCAGTCAGCCCTCACCACAAGGGAGAAGTCTTCCTCAAAGGCCCTCTGCAGAAAGCCAGCCAGGAAGATTAATACGTAGTTAACATTGTGAAAGGTTAGGTTTCTGTTCCAAACCACCGTGTTCCTAAACTTATTAAGGGGTTTTGGTGCTTAAACCGAACCAAATGGCAACAGAAAACTAAAACCATCTAAAAAAAAAAAAAAATCAGAATTCAAGCCTGTCACAAACGATCACTCAGTTGCTCAGCAACAAACCAGTTTGTTGTTCCTGCTGGTTACTGGTTCGGCCAAGAAAAACACAACTGTAATTTAAAGACAAAGGTGAAAGTCAAACTTACCTGTACAAGGTGAGAGCCCTAACCATTCACCAGTTGACTGAGCCGTGATATCCTTCAAGTTTTGGCATTTTTCTCTCTAAGATTAGGCATTAATTCTGTTAGCCATGGCAGAAGGAACCATCTCTCAGAGTTTCAGACAATTTTGAAGCATAAATGTGTTATTAAAAAGGATGCATTTTTGATTAACAGATGTGAGTTTTTAGAACAGAATTGAAGCTTTATTTGTCATTGCATAGGAGGAAAGGAAATTCAAGTTAACACTCCTGATCAGTGCTTTAAAAAATGATAAATAAGGAATTAATACGGCTTGCGCCAGGAGCGGGTCGTCTTTGTCGTGTCATTTGGCCAAATCAGCAGTTGAGGATTAGACCTGAGCAGCCTGCTCCTGTCGAGCGCAGCCACTAAGCAGGGCTGGGCTTTTAGGGTCAGTTTACTGCTGTATTTTGGCCTAGTTTAGTTTATTTTTATCCATGTGTGAGATTGACAATTTAGTTGTTTTCTACTGTAAAGGAAGGAAATGCCTCTAAATCAATGTGTTGACGACAGGAGACATGCAACATGTTCATGCATAATTGAATAGAATCAATGGAAACTGTAAATGAAAGGAATTCTGTTCAAGAGTTCCCCCTAGGATGGATAAATAAGGAGTCCTTCATGTCGTTCTGCATCATATCCATCATCACCACTCCTCACTTTTGTGGATCGTGTTTTTCAGGAAGTAGGTCAGGGTTCCAGGTCACAGGCACCCTGTTCCTGTCCACTCCCTCGCCCTCAAGGAATTCCTGCTATTCCCACACATCCCTCAACAAGGAATTTCTGGCATGCTGGAAGTTTGCAGCTATGTTGGGGACGCACGCGCACATGTGCACGGTATTGGTTTCTGTCGACCTGTAACAGCTGGCTGTGAACGTTTTCATCCAAGTCAGCTGCTGGGGGGCCATTACGAGATTACGGCTGTTTGGAACTGCTCTCAAATCAGATCTGGGAGCCGCTGTGTGTAAAAATGTGTGCGTGTGCTCATTTTTTGGTATGTGGGCAACTATTCCCCTCCCTCTGCTGACCGTACCACCCATCCCATCTGTCCTGGTCTCAGCAGCCGTTACATTCTCTCTCTGTTTAGCTTTTTGTACCCACAGAAGGACTGGCCGGGGGTGTTTGTTGCTGTGTCTTGCAGTTCGGTTGCTGAGTGAACTGCTTTGTAATATCAGCCCCTCCTAATGCCCACTTGACCTCTCAGTGGCCTCTACGATTCTCTAGCTTCCAAGGTGTGTGCTAAGTGTGTTATGCTCACACACGCACACACACACACACACACACACACACACACACACACACACACACACACACACACACACACACACACCCAGTCCTGACCTGGAATGATCACTGCCTGTGTTGTGGTAGTTTCCGTACGGCGAAGGATGACGGTCATTTCTGGCATGTGGCTCTCATCTGCTGCCCTCTCTCACTGAGGGGTGTAGCCGTATCAGCGGTTCACCACCACCCACTTCATACACAACTCCTCATCAGAGACCAACTGCTGGCTAGCAAAGATCAGTCCCGTTAGTGCTGGGTTTTATCGAACAGACGAGCATACACACGTCCTGGAAAACAATTCCTGTCACATTTTGGGGATTGAATCCCTCGAGAATGTAGAGTTTGGCAGTGGAAGCGGATTTCCTAAATTACTGAATTAAAACATCATCAGCAAGGTAATAATGACCTTCTCAGTTAAGGCCAGCATTTCATGTATTTCAAATTAAATAAGTATTGTGATGACATGTTATATTCTTGTGTTCCAGGGCGATCATAGTTTTCTCCTTTTCATCTCGTGCACCAGCGACTTGAGTCAAAAACAATCCCTTTGAACCTGAAACAGAAAGTTCCTTGGTGAGCAGTATTTACCTGCTTGGGCTGTTCCCTTATTTTTGGGTTTGAAATTGATGTCTACACAGGTGAAAATGAAGTGTGAAAATAAAGTCAAGTCACGACCAGCGACCGTCTGCTCAGCACAGGTGTTCCTAACTCTGACTTTATTGGAGAGCCAATGAAACATCAATCATGTCATCAGGAATATGCAAAACTTGGAGGCCGGAGAAGAAGATTAGAACGTTAAATTTGAGGACGGCTTCGTCAGAGCAACACCCGCTGACACGTGTTTTTTTAGGTTTGGGGTTTGTTTTTTGTTTATTTTTTACTTTAATATTCTCCTCATAATGGGTCGACCAGGTCAAAATTTGGCCAGAGATGCCGAATGGTGTCACCTCGGCAAGGCAGCCATATTCCCTGTAGAACAGTTGTTATTGTATGTATGTGATTGTAGTCGCCTCCCTCTCGCTTGCTGGAGCAGCCACACACCTTGACGCCCACTCATCACTGTCCACAGCTTTAATTAGGGCTTGCGCACCAGTGCTTCAGGATCTAAACTCTACTCAGGCACCGTTGTGAGTGTTGTGTCGTCTGTTTTATTGCATCCTCTGTGTTTCCTGCTCTGCATTCTGCCTCCTTTTATCTCTCTTCTCACTACTGCAGAGACAAATTAAGGTTTGAATTAATTTAGTCAACCTCAAAATCCTACAATGTCCTCATGTTTATTGTGCTATTACATGAATGAAACCTGCAAGTATTCGTTTTGGATTTTCGCTGGAATTTAATATTTTGCCAGTATAATTGGTATGATTGCATACCTGATAATGGTCAGGATTAAGAGTTAATTATATCATATCCGCATTTATATTCTTACTGCAAAAATACCATGAAATATTCGTTCCAGTTGTGTAACAAATCTGTGTAGCCCACCTCTAGTCAAAAGACTCATGTTGACCTCTAGATTAGATTATTAACTCCAAGCCACTGAGGATAACGAGCTAATCAAGTTGTAACCTTGAGACAGTGAGCTGATCGGGTCCTCCGTTGTAGGACCCTGCATAGGTAATGAGGTCATAGGTCAGATCCAGTCATGCATCCTGTGAGAGTGGCTGCAGAGACGCATGGAGACGTGCCGAGGTGTAAGCTGTGTAATGCAGCCGTGGCTGTTGGACACAGAGAGTGACAGCAGGGAGTGAAACGCTGAGGTGTGCTGGATTTTCTCCCCAAGCCCTCCATCCAGTGGACAGGTATCCCCCGTCCATCTCCGTCCCCTGTCTCCCTGCTCATGCTAAGCCGCTTCTCCGGGTGTATAAATGCAGTGCAGGCATGTTACGATTACAGTGCCTCCTTCACAATAGGGATTACCTCCAGGAACCTGCCTTTCTCATAGACGGGCAGATTAGCTACTCACCTAATGCCACATGAGATACACACTGATAGCGTGCATCCACTCAGCACACTAGTGGGTTTGAAAGTGCTTGGAAATGTTTGCTCCTGCTTTTCCATACGGATGTGTTGACGGCACCAAAAATGGGTGGTTTTGGTTGTCTGCTGGATTGGAATATCTCCACTCAGGAATCCTGGGATTAGCAGCAGCTGCTGCGACTCTGCCCACAGTGCTCCTCAGCACATCGTCCCACCAGTCTGTCATTAGCTGATGGTGACAGTGGACCGCGTCTCCCCATCAGCAAACAACAAGAACCAGCAATTTATGGATTTTTTACATTTTAAGGAAGAATTATCGAGCATGGCTTGCTGGGCAGCCAGTCACAAGTGGCAATGTGCTCAGAAAGACTCCACCCACATCCAGTTGACAGGTACAGCACTGCGTCGGGGGGGGGGGGGGGGGTTGTGGGTGGTTAGGTAGAGATCTACCATGAATGAATGTGTGTGAAAATGACTGGCTCATCTATCATTACCATTTCTGTCTCTTCACCTCTCGTTTCCCACCATCTCTCCCTCGTTCTCATTCGCTCCTTATTTTTCTCCCTGCCCAATAACATGAGGATAACCTGTTTTTTTCCCACTTTTGACTGAGAAAAAAAGACTTTCTCCAGTGTGTGCATGTTGTGTGCGAGTGTGGGTGTGGGTGTGACCAGGCTACTCTATATTTAGCTGCTGTGCCACTTTCTCTAGTCCCAGAGCACTGCAGAGCACAGGGAAGCGATGTGTCACACCTTTTGTGTTTGGTAAGAGAGGAAGTCAGAAAATAAACTTCAGCGATACTCTAAACTTCTGGGCTCCGATCATTGTCTGGCCAACATTCCAGACACACCGCCATCATGGTGTGGTTACAGAGAGGTCTTTGAGTGACTGAGTTAGATCACAAGCTATCCTTGCTATTCGTCACTCTGCAAAATAAAGTGAACCCAACAGGTAGATGATGTCTACAGTGCTGGACTATCATGGGCTTTGTACATTCAACAAGATATTGAGTTGTGACACAGCGGGGATATTTCTATCTTGGAGTAAACTGGAACACAAACCCAGTAGGAGTTAAGCTGCAAAAGAGCAGAAAATGTCGGTTAAAAGTGTGTGTTGGGGCTTCTGAGAGGACATGTGTCTGGTCACTAACCCACTAAATTATTGTACAGCACCACAATAGCTGCAAGTCATATAAAACACTCATTGCATGCACGATTTACACACACACGCTCTCACACACACACGCACGCTCTCACACACACACGCACGCTGTCACACACACACACGCTCTCACACACACACACACGCTCACATTGTGTGTTTGTGCTTGTCTCGATGTCAAGATTTGGTTTTTCATTGACCTTTGATTATCATGGGGTTCGGTGGCAGTCAGCCAATCAGACAGCACAGTTGAGCAACATCAAAGATCGTCTGTCATGACAGGATGAATCACTCCGCTGCCTCATCCGTCAGTGCGCAGACTTCACCAGCCACCCTCCACTCGAATGCTGCTTCTATTACTGATCCAGCCGTGAGCAACTTTCACGCAGCTAAAGGCTGAACAACAGCGAACCTTCTCTTGCCTGAGCTCATCATTGGCACATACATGCGTGCAGGGAGGGCTTTTCTAAGCATGATATGAGGGCGGAGCTTGTCATGGATACTGATTGGCATTTTACAACAGCCAATAGTACTGCATGTGCGTAGTACTCCCTGCATGATAGCACATGCAGACCAGAGACCTGCACCTTTCGTAATGTACTTGGCTCTGAATGTGAATCTTTCTTGTAATCGTGGGCCCCTTCAGACGTTCAAGATGGTGTCAGACCAGCAGATCAAATTCGGAGAGTTAAACTATGTTGTATGATGCTCAAATAAAGCTCCACTCCACTCCATTGCAGACTCGGTGTGAATGAATAAATCACGCCACTGCTATTAAGACAAGGGTCCTAAAGATGCCCCAATGTGTGAGGCGAGGCGACATGACCTCAAGAAACCTGTGATGGTAAACGCTGCAGTAAAACTGTGGGCAAATGAATACAGTGCTTGGCTCGTGGGTGTGGTTGATGTGATGCACATGTTTCATTTTGTCATGAAAACTGCCATTGTTGCCCCCCCCCCCTTTTTTTTGGCTCTAAATGATGAAGCATAACTAAGGATGGATTCGCCCATCCATAGTCAAGAAAATCACTCTTGTAACCATCACCCCTGCTCTCTCTGGCCCATCTGTGGCTCCCAGAAATAGAGACGGAGCAACTTCCCCCTGCACACCAGCATCCTCCCATGCATCATCCAGTCAGAACTACAAGCTCCCTCCCTCCAGCAGCGCAGTGGGAAATGTAGTTGATCATACTCAGTTGTTATTGTGGCGCCCTGAGGGAGGGCAGGAGAAAAATGAGAGGAGGAACGAAAATGGAGACAAGTTCTGATTCTCATCCATCTCCTGTGGTAGAGGAACGAATTAGCATATCAGTAGCATTGTAGACCTCATTGTGACGACATGCTGAGAGCAGTGATTGGAGTGTAATTCACCACAAACGCCTGAGGCGCGTGTGTCTGGGTGTGTGGCTTTGCATCGTTACAATTGTAAACAGCTGACTGAGGTGTTGCTCCTCCCCTTTGAAGGCTCCTCATTGTCTAATACTCAGCATCAGTGTGTGTCTTCAGTCTCATTTGTGTGAAACGTGCTCGTAACAGGAAGTTTTTGTGAGCTTGTGGATAAACAACCTGGCAGGTGTCTATCTGACACAAAAGATGAGGATGAAAAACAGGAGACAGACAGACAGACTTGCGTAATATGACTTGTCTGGGTCATTCGTCGAACAATCCAGGCCTCCCTGCCCTGGCTGAAGGACAAAATCTGGGCCCATTCTGTCCAAGTTTTATGTTCCCCCCATCAGGGATGTGTGCGATTGTGTGTGTGCGCTTCGCTTGTCGAGTATGTCTCGACAGCCCCTCGCTCACTTGTGACAGAACATTATCAGCGCGTCGGGGATCTTCAGTGCAGTCACACCCATGGGAGCCTGGGTGATGGTTTTGGAGTGACAGTCTATTGTTCAGGTTATTGCTGTGGGGGGTTGCGTCAGCCCTCATGCTTAACTGCTCACTTCAGCTTCCATTTATTGCACACAAACTGGTACGTAATATTCGTCCCTCCTCCCGTGCCAGAGGAGTGGGATTCCTCAGAAAGATGATGTGAAAGCTCCTTGTACACGATTCACCAGAGAATACAAGCAACTGCAAGCAGACGTTTGTTAGGAGGAAAATTTCGCATATCAGTCTAAGTGAAGGCAAACAGTTGGAGGGAGTATAGCTTTTTTTTCGAAACTGGCAGCTTCTTCTCTAAAATTGCCTTTGAGAAAAATCTAACTGCGGTTTGTACAGAAGGTGCAGGGAAATATTGAAAGCTGAGATGTCTGAATTCTTAAATAGAAACCATGCAGTTAGTTGATGCCCAAGAAAACTCACCATGGGGTAGTTGAGGTCTTCATTGTGCGTCTTCACCTCTCAGGCCATTTTCTCCTCTCAACCCTAATCTGTGGACTCGGGGGTCGTTTCTCTGCCCTAAATTGCGAACTGAAGTTGATTCTGTTCAGTTCTCCTTCAGGAAGAGCTGCAGCAGTGACATTTTACCCCCTAGTCTCACCTCCGCTGGTCACATGACCCCGTGCTTCCTCTTTGCATGTTTGTTTGAATTAATGATACTCTCTTTTTTGAGCTGCTAGTATTGATATTACATCACGGCACATTGTGACCACCTCTGTTCCAGCAGCTAGTTTTGACTCAGTTTGTGAATATTTCAAGTCATTTGATATGACATACATAATATTTGATCACCCAGGTGTGACACACGAAGTTGTATTTGCTAAGAGAGTATTGCATTATGTACTATTTTGTATTGCAGTATATCATGACATGTATATATATTTACGGCATGTATACTTCATATGAGGTCCACGCCAACATCCAGCCCTGATGCACGTGTCAGTGACCTTTTTTCCCTCATGATGCAAGCAGTCTGAGATGAGGACTTAATTCCCTGCGTTCAAAAGCTGCAGATCTCCATCCAGATTAAAAAAAAAAAATCCCCCTGCCCTAAATAATCTGCCTTCAAGAAAAAAGTCGCAGTCAATCAACTGGAAAAGAACCAGGAGAAAAGAACCATCAGTGTCCCAGCCAGACCTCATTGTGTCATTTTCTCCTCTTTTTTGTCTTTCTATCCAGGTTTCAGGAGAAATGAGGAGATGAGAGCGATGGAGGTGCTTCCCATCCTGAGAGAGAAAGTCGCCTTTTTGTCAGGTAAAGCGCGCGTGTGTGTGTGCGTGTGTGCGTGTGTGTGTGTGTGTGTGTGTGTGGTCCTCCAAATCTCGTAACCTTCGCTGGCTAATCATGGCAGAAAACAACATCCAGTTCTTGAGCTGTGCTGCGTCTCTGCTCTTGCTGTCCTCTGTCTCTCCCTCAAGCTCACACAGTCACACTGTGTGAACATAATAATGAGCCCTGAACTCTGCCTGTAAAAACTCAAGGGGGTGAGAATGACGCTCAGACACTTAACCCTTGACCCCCCATGACACACATCCACGCAGGCAGAGACTAAACACAACACAGACACTCATTGTTTAGCCATCGTCAGCAGGACTACAACTAAAGAGATGAAGATGCCTGTATCTTTGCCCCCCCCCCCAGCAGCTCAAACATGTCTGACACACACACAGAGACTCACACTCACACTCACAAGTCAGAGCTGGAGATATGGAATGTCAGGAACATCCAGCAGGATTATGTGTACATCATCATTCAGTGTCTATGAGTATGCAAATGGAAAACCCTTCTACACACAGCCAACAGCCAAAAGCAGTAACAAAGTGAAGTGTGTGTGTGTGTGTGTGTGTGTGTGTGTGTGTGTGTGTGTGTGTGTGTGTGTGTGTGTTAATTGCACACTCCTCTTTGGTCCCCTTGTGTGTTTGTGAGGAAGGTCACAGACAGAATTGCGATGATGATGACGATGACTCAGAAAAACACATAGAAATCGAGAGAAGGAGAGGCAGGGCAGCGTTGCCATAGAGATGACTTACTGCCAGCTACTGCATCCCATAGAAGTTGCTGGCTGAGTAATTGGCTTTGATGTGGGGGGGGGGGGGGGGGTAGTAGAGGGACTGCTGGTGAAAAGCAGGGTAAATGAGCTCTAAGCCTATTACCCCGAATCCATCCCTTAATAAATCGGCCACGTCCGCCTTCACTCATGTTTCTGTGTTTGCCACGTGAGCGTTTGATTTTCTCCTCTGAGCAGCCCGGGGGGGCCTGCAGGCGTGCAGCAGCAACCCAACTGAACTCACTCATTTGTGGGCTGAGCACAGTCAGCCTGTGTTTACAAGTGCCCACGTGAGTGGAGCAGCTCTCTGCTTCTGCAAGCGCGCAGGAATATGATTATGATAGTGGCAGAAATTCATGACTGCAAACGTTACCCAGCTACTTGAAACACTGACAACATGGTGCTCCGACGGTTGGTTTCATGCTGTCAGTCGGAGAAATACAAAAACGCTGTCCTATATTGCTCAGGTTTATTATACAACACATGTTCCCAGGTATTTAGCATCCATGGTTTGAGTGCAGTCTACATGGTTCCTAATGTTGCGTCCACCCTTATCCACATGGATGTGGACGGAGGGAGAGGGAGGTCACCCATCGCCAGATGCATCATCACTCTTAATTGAATGGTTGAATGAATAATGTGGAATTTTTGTTCTCTCACGCCAACATTTTTCAACCAGTGGGGCTGACACAGATGATTCTTCTTTTTTTTTTTTAAAAAGGCAACGTATACGATATTAACATTTGTTCATACTGAGAAACACATTCAAACATTACAGATTCTTCCTCATCTGCGGTTGCAACTGTCAGTTTTAACTGCGCTTCGTTGCAAGTCTTTGTTCCTTTTTTGGGGGGGGGACAAAATGGACATCGTACTGGATCCAAACATTAAGATTATTGTACGCAGACATGCTCCTTTTCAGAGTGTCAAAATGAAACAAACATGGAGTCCAGAACAAGCAGTGAGGCCCTGATTGCGTGTGACGTGTTTGCTCCCGTGGCAGCTTTCCTAAATATGGCGACGTTTACATGGAGCGCAGTAATTTGGGATTGACCCCATGAAAACAATCATCACTCCAAATTACAGAGAAAAAAAAAACACACGCCGATGTAACGTGGGCGGGCATCTTCAGTCATTCCTCAGACTGCTCTGGAATACGTAAGCAGGAAGGAGAATGGAATATTTAACAAGACTCTCACGTAAAACACGGATGGAAGTGTTGTCTATCGTAGGATGGGCCAACTGTTGACTTATCGCCGTCCATGTAAACGTGGCCAGTGTCCTTCTGTATTCATGACGGGCCTGATGTCCTCTTTAATCTCCTCTCATTTATTGTGTGAACAAATATGACTACGGTGCAATGAGCTGAGCAGCAGACATGTTAGCCTAGCACCAGAGCAGTGCGGCTGATATCACTGGCGGCTTCATTCTGCTCAAGAGCCCAAGGAAGACGTTGACAGGGTGACCACGGGCCAAACGGCACGACGCCAGACGCAGAGAAGCTGAAGCAGATAAATCCTCAGCTAAACTTCATTTAATTATGTTCCCACGCGCTTTTCCTTCTGCGACATGTCAGAATGTTCTTCATGAAAAAAGAAAAGGCGAGTTGGGAAAAACTTTTCCACACAACATAAACTTTTATTCAGGTTGTCATAGATTTGTGCATTTTTTCTGTCGTGACTGTAACTCACTCCCGCTCTGTGTGTGTGTGTGTGTGTGTGTGTGTGTGTGTGTGTGTGTGTGTGTGTGTGTGTGTGTGTGTGTGTGTGTGTGTGTGTGTGTGTGTGTGTGTTTTGTGCCTCAGGGGGCAGAGACAGACGTGGTGGCCCGGTGTTAACGTTCCCATCACGCAGCAACCACGATAGAATACGATCAGATGACCTGAGGAGACTGATTGCCTACCTCGCCAGCATCCCCAGGTTACACATTCTTTACATATGCTGCACTGTGTGTGTGTGTGTGTGTGGGGGGGGGGGGGGGGGGTCGGTTTCTTCTTCAGAAGGAAAAGCGATTCCTCAAACCAGAGCGAAGATGGAGAGAAATGTTTCGGTTAGCTGGAGAGAGTGTGAGATACAGAGAGGGAAAATCCTTCCCTGACAGAGGGATGAATAACAGCCAACAAGAAAGGAAAGGAAGGAGGAATCCACAGGGAGACAGCAGTTGTGGGGGGGGGGGGGGATTAAACTGACAGAGACGGAGAGCGCATGTGTGAGCAGGCGAGCGAGAATGTGTGTGTGAAAGCAAAACAAAGTGTCGCAGTAGCTGAGGCAGTGCAGCAGCAGCAGTTAGTGTGGACGAGTAGCTTCTCCCCTCGCAGGTAAAACACGTCTCCAGCTCTCTGTTTACATCTCCATCTCTCCGATCCGGCGCTCATCTCCTCCTTCCATCCATCGCCATCCCTGCCTCCTCTCTGTCCACTCATCTCCATCACCACATTAATATGCAAAATGGGAGAGAATTCAATGTAAATCTGTCTCTTTCTGTATGTCCCTCAGACACTCAGAACCACGGACATCGCATTATGCATATCCTCATATGTGGCGGCTGTGTCGTTTTTGGTGACCAAAGGTGTTCTATTTTAGGAAAGACAACATCTGCATGCTGGCTCGCTACTGACAGGCTGTCAGAGAGAGAGAGAGAGAGAGAGAGAGAGAAAGGTCTGGAAAAGCTGATGTTGGAGGAATATTAAAATCATGTTTGTCGTGGCTGTGACAAATGAAGAGCCAAACGGAGAATGTTTTATAAATGCAAGCGATCAGAGCAGTTTATGAACAAGAGAAGTAAAACGATGCCAAACAGGATGAGAGATGGTTTTACACGTCAGATTTGAAGGAAAAGAGGATAATGATGTCGTCTGTAGGATCGGGGAGAGAAGCGACGCACAAATGTGCTGATGCGTGTTTTTATGCTCCTGCACTGATCTGGGGCTCATTGGCTGCAGGTGGGGGTGTGTGTCTGCGTAGGTGTGTGGGAGCTTTGTTTGCTGCGTAGGCGTCTCACGATATAGAAAATGCGCCATCTCAGTGGTTTATGCTCCCATTTTTTCTCCTTCTCATATCCATACCCCTTCTTTTCCTCTATCCACTCTCATCCTTCCCCGCGCCTGTCATCTGTCTCTTCCCCGGCTGGATTATGCTCTCTCTCAAATCTGCCCCTCCTCTCTCCTCTCCTCTCCTCTCCTCTCCTCTCTGTAATACCTCCCACGCCTGCTGACCTCCCTCCATCCCAGCGAGGAGGTATGTAAACATGGCTTCACAGTCATCGTTGATATGCGCGGCTCCAAGTGGGACAGCATCAAGCCTCTCCTGAAGATCCTGCAGGAGTCGTTTCCCTCCTGCATCCACGTCGCACTCATCATCAAACCAGACAACTTCTGGCAGAAGCAGAGGACAAACTTCGGCAGCTCCAAGTTTGAGTTTGAGGTAAGATCCTCTCTGGTTTTAAAAGAATAATGAGCCAGACAATCATGGAAGCTGTTTCTGTTCGTCGAAGCTGCGGGTTACATGTCACAGTAACAGCTTTTTTGGTTAATATTTAATATGTGACGCTCACAGAAGGAGCGATCAGGCTGTGATATAGTTTTAACGTTGTGTGTTTACGAGCGGTTCTTTCCAGAAAAGTGCTATTTTATATTTTTATATAACAGTGGATAATTTGCTGTCAGCTGAGTTGTGATAACAGCTGCTATATCCCCCCCTGAGCTGCTGGTTGTCAGCACATGTCATTATTGCTGCTCCCCGCTGCTGTGGACGTGCACATCACCAGCCTGTTTGGCAGTAGAAAGTCTCAGCACATTCAACCCAAAAACAGCACTGAGTGTTTGGGACGCCATCGCTGAGCGCCGCGGCACATTTTGACCGCTAATTTAGTGAGTTAGCTTCACGCTTGGACTATTGCACGGACAGAAAATGGAGTCTAAATTATACACGTATCCATTTTCTGCCTGCCAACAGATTCAAAGCTTGTTAAAGGAATATGATTAACTTTGAACTATGGAAGGAAACTTGTTTACTGTGATGCATCTTGGCCAGGAAATTAAGAAGTTCCATCCCAATAAAATTCTGCTGTTTTGAAATCTTTGAACATATTTCTCAAACAACCTTTAATATAATCTCACCCAGCCGCTGGAACCGAGCATCCTCAGTGGATGATTTTTGCCTTTACAACCTTGTGTGTGTGTGTGTGTGTGTGTGTGTGTGTGTGTGTGTGTGTGTGTGTGTGTGTGTGTGTGTGTGTGTGTTTAAATCCATTATTGTGGACATGCCCACACACACCCTAGCCCCATTGTCGTCAGATGACACCCTATTGATGATGTGATCGGTGAAATAGCCCGATGTCACAGAGCAGGCTGAAAGTAGGCAGAAGCTGCGCTGCCATCAATACGGTCTATTTCTCCGTGTGTTCCTGCTGCCTGACCTTTGACTGTTCCAAAAGGAAGAAGGAAGAGAACGTTTTCACCTTGAGCTGTTCACACGTGATTCTGTTGCTGTACAACAGAAGGATTAGAACACGGCCTGGCAGGAGTGCCGAATGTGTGTCATACCATTTTAATCAAGTATTGTGGTGCTGCGGTGATATCTCAACAGACCAGGCTGGAGCGACAGTGCGCCATCGTTCCATGTAAAGGTCTGCATGGTAGTTCTGGTTTTTCCTGTCAGGCATTGACAAACAAAACCTTGGCTCAGATTTAAATGCATTTTCGTAGCGATCAGTGTCAGTATCGTCTCATCATATGAATTTGTTTTTCTTGAGATCACATTGACTGTCAGCCGTATCTGTTTTTAAATATCAGCATGTTGAATATCAGCCAAGAATGGGACATTGCGCTTCCCTTGCGTTTGATTGCTTTAAAAACGTCAGCTACTGCACCCGAATGCTAGCATTTGTTGCAGCTAAGCTAAGTGGCAGCCGTCCCGTGGTCGTCGGCCGCTCCGTAGCCCGCAGAGAGGAGAGAAGGGCTCCAGAAACGATGCACATAAAGTGACCTCCCAAAGAGTTGGCATGAACCTCATCGCCCGTCACTGCGCATTCTGTTCCTGTATGTGGGGACATCCCCATGAGGTTTTAATCATGCGGCACTTGTAGAATTCCCAAATGTTGGCAGGCCAAAAGATCAAATGCTGATAATTAAAGAAGTCCTTTCATGGGGTGTTGTGAGAACAGTAGAGCCTAAACAGGGATGAGCCGACGTCGACCACGTCAGCTGTAAAACAGCGTCCTTGTTTGCTTCAAATCCACATCTGGTGGACGTTGTTGTTTTTTGTTCCCAATGTTGACACTGGCATTAGAAATATGATTCCGTCTGTGATTGTAAATCACGTGTAATTTCAGCTCTGTTGATGGAGAGGTGTTGCTAGGGCTACAGTTGTGACGAATGTGTGCAAAATTGTCCACGGCTGATGAAAGTGGGCCGGCATTCTCACCCCTGGTCAGCCGGCAGCGTATAGATTATTCCGTGTTACTGTGGCAAGTGGAGCTGAAGGATGTTGTCCTGGCTCGGTTAGATGACGGGTTCCCTCGCTCCGCTTCCTGTTGAATTGAGTCAAAATAGCAGCACCCTCAGTGGAGATGTGTGCGTGAATTATGTAGCTTTGTGGGAGAAAGAAAGGAACCCAACAGCCTCTCACACTACGTGCAAATCAATAAACTAGCAACAAGAGCGACCGTAGTGATGTCAGTATTTCCCCTGGCGAGAGCCGCCGTGTGTTCATACCCAAGGACACCAGTGTTCCTCGGCATTGTTTGGCCTACACAACACTACCCAGCTCTGGTTCTGTCTCCCTCCATCTCTGGCCATGTGTGTGGGGGTGGTGTGTGGAGGTGGCTTAGCAGAAACACAGAGGCACTGAAACCAAACAGGGAAGCTTCTCCTCACGCCATCTCTGATATTGATATTGTAATACATGCAGAGAGGATTTCAAGAATAATTAAAGAGAAACGCTGCTGTGGGGGTTTAAGTGTTTAACTGTGAGTTGAAAAGTCGTGAACTTTAAAAGATAAAAAAAAAAAAAATTCTGAAGAGAAGCTGCTGCGCGCTGAAGTGACAGGATGCAGCGGATCAAATGTGCTCAAGTCATGTGTTACGTTAATTACATGCCTGCCGTGTTTTCTGCAGAGATGTGCTGAATATTGCATCTCACATCTGTCCTTAAGAAAAGTTCCCTTTCTCGATTTTTGGAAACAAAAGGTGGGTTGTGTGTGCTCTAAATAAAGATTTGAACAGCATCTGAGGGATCAAAGGATCAAGCATCAAAGGAACACAGTGGGAGGAAAGGAGAGATTAGAGGCAATTTGGGCTCAATCGACTGAAACGAACTAAAATCTGTCTTAAACCTGCTTCAATCACCTCTTGACTCAGATTCTGCTGGAGCACCGTAACAATGGCACCACCGACATTATTACGCCTCGATTTTTACACAAAACCAACCGGAACTGTGAAATGTCGCTCCCGCTTGTGATTTTCCAGTCTTTTTGAACAGTGGTGCGATGTGTTCCTGTTGCTGCCTCTGCCGCTGGCTCGGAGGTGAAACTGTCTGCCCCCCCCCCCCCCCCCCCCCCCCCCCGCATGCATCTGTTTGCTTCAATGCGGACGGCGAGGTGCACGGGTCGCGTTACATCCCAGCATCCCAGCTTGAAAAGACGTGTCAAAACTGTAACTTTTTTTCTGCTCATGCTCCTCTAGACCACCATGGTGTCATTAGAGGGTCTGACGAAGGTGGTGGACCCCTCCCAGCTGACTGCGGACTTTGACGGCAGCCTGGACTACAACCACGAAGAGTGGATAGAGGTGAGATTTGCCCACCCACCTCTCAGGCCTGTCCGCCTGGTGTGAAGGGCGAGCAGGAAATCGTTCAGTTCCCCACGGACTTTTAAATTCAGAACTGAGGTCAAGAAAGAAATTAGGAAAATGCAGGTGTTACCTTCACGTGTGCACTCCATCATTCAGAAGGGACTTGTCAGCCATTTTATATCATCCACCCTTCCAGCAGGACTTGCTGCCCCAAAATCTGTGTTTTTCTTTGTTTTGCATTCAGGTGCGTGTTGCGTTTGAGGAGTTCTCCGGTCACGCCACGCAGATGCTGGCTCGACTAGAGGAGATGCAGGAAACTGTCTCCAGAAAGGATTTTCCCCAAGACCTGGAGGGAGCTCGGAGAATGATAGAAGAACACGCCACACTGAAGAAGAAAGTCATCAAAGCTCCTATAGAGGAGCTCGACACGGAGGGACAGAGGTGAGCCCACATTTCAGTCCTACGTATTCATGCTTTGGTCAGATCACATAAAAGCTCCTCAGATGCTGCAATTTTTCTTCTTGGTTGCTCGACTTCAAGGTGAAAAAAATCCTTTGCAGGTTTTTTTACGCAACCATTCATTCTTTGAGCACCCGTGAATTTTATTCCAGTAAATGTACTCTAGAATAAAAACTGAACACCTAAATACCTCTCCATTAAAAACCAATAAAAGCACAGCATTGCTAACTTGGTATTGAACCCTGAACCACTTTCTCTAGGTTGCTCCAGCGAATCCAGAGCAGCGAGTCTTTCTCCAACCGCAACGGCAGCAGTGGCGGCAGTGGAGGAAGTAGCAGTAGCAGCGGTGGGGTCTGCAACGCTGACACCCAGGGCCTGGTGCCACGAATCACCCAGCTGCTGGACAAGCTTCACTCCACCCGACAGCACCTCCATCAGGCCTGGCATGTTCGCAAGCTCCAGTTGGATCAGTGCTTCCAGCTCCGCCTTTTCGAACAGGACGCAGAGAAGGTCGGTGGCCGGCGGGAATCGGGGGTGGGTGCAGTGTAGGTCATTTAGAGCGAGCAGTGATGCAGGGGTAATCTATGACCACAGCTGGTGATCAATGTAGGACAAGCAACCTCCAATATAAACGAGTCCTAATTATACCCACAGTGAAGCATGGATTTTGTGCTGTGCAGGCAGAGCTCATCAATTCCTGTCCTTTTTTATTATGGCCTATAAACTTTTGAGCACATCCTATAACTTAAACCTCCGACTGTCAGGTGATGACAGCTACAGCACAAACAACGCATGAGACAGGCAACATTCAGAGATCCATGTTAGAATAGAAGAGCAGGCTGCAGCAGCAGAGTGCTGCGGTCTTGGATACACTGCAGCAGTAGGAGCTTGTTGCTAGGACACCATAGGCCACCAGTTGTTCTGTAGAGGAGCCGAAGAGGAGACTCTTAATAGAGGCAGATCATTTCTCAGTGTGCTGGCCTGGATAGACGACATCTATCTCAACACTGCAGCAACACACACACACACACACACACACACACACACACACACACACACACACACACACACACACTGGTTCAGCAGTGATGGGCCAAAGCTAATGTTGCATCTGTACCTTCAGTGTGTGTGTGTGTGTGTGTGTGTTTGTGTGTGTGTGTGTGTGTGTGTATACATATATATACAATATTTTTTTTGGGGGGGGGTGTCTTCATTTGTCAAACTACCATTAATTCACGTGTCTCCCTGTTCCTCAGATGTTTGACTGGATCATGCACAACAAGGGTTTGTTCCTGGCAGGCTACACAGAGATTGGCAACAACCACCCCCACGCGGTCGAGCTGCAGACCCAGCACAACCACTTCGCTATGAACTGCATGGTAAGACACACATACTTGCGCGCACACACACACACACACACACGGAGCAGGAGGATTTCTGCCCACGCGGGCTATCAAGTCCGTACCCTGCACTGTATAATCATATAGTTATTGCACTTAGCATCAACCTCTAGCACTGTGTTTGTTTGGAGCTGCATGTGCTCATGTGCACCTGCTGGTCGACTGTGTGTGTTGGACGCAACACAACCTGGTATTAAGTAATCCTAGTCTTTATCCACTGTCAGCGTTATGTAACCATTATGAAACTGTTGAGAGCAATCAATCTCGCCGCTAAGAGTTTCTATCCCCGCGTGAGAGACTGTGGTGGCGGCCCACGAGGCCCGAGCTGCTCCGTCCTCACCGCGTAGTCCCTTGTCTTAATAAATGTCTTAAAATCTTGAATTTGTCTGGTTTTTTGCAGAATGTGTATGTGAATATCAACCGCATCATGTCAGTGGGCAACCGGCTGCTGGAGTCAGGACACTATGCCTCCCAGCAGATCAAGCAGATCTCAGGTCAGCTGGAGCAGGAGTGGAAGGCCTTCGCCGCAGCGCTGGACGAACGCAGCACGCTGTTGGAGATGTCGGCCAGCTTCCACCAGAAGTGTGACCAGGTATGACGACGCACAAACATGCAAATAGATGCTCAGTCTCCATTATGAATATGGTTCTGCAAGGACGTACCCTTGAACTGAAGACAAACCAGGCTCAGAGAGCCGTCTCTGTGAGGCGAACAATGCAAGCCGGTTCTCATCTGAGAACCAATATATCATCATCTTTTTACCTCATTCCTTATGAACTGGGAACCACGCTAGAACGACGCTTAGTGATCCCCTTTCAACCACCATTGCTAAGCTAAGCTAACCGGCTGCTGGCTGGAGCCTCATAGTTACTTCCACTGTTCTCATCTGAGGACCAGAAGGCCAGTGAGGGCGTCTTCCCAGTCAGGCTCAGTAGGAGTCGCATTCAGCAACTCTCACGTTGATGTTGCTTTGGAAGTACCAGATGTGCTGACCCTCACTGCACTAATGGATGACACACGAGCACTTATTTCAGATTTTAAAATAACTATTTGGCTTCATTAAATCTATAAAGCCTTAACATATGCACCACATTAACATATATTTACATAAAAATATGCAGGATGTGAGTAAAACATTTGTTATCTGCTGGTATTTTTGTCTCAGCTCATTACGGAAGGATTCATGGTACAGTAGCAGAATTCCTGACAAGGGAACATGGGCGGTGCCACTTTTCCAACCTGGAATTCTACCGTCATCAGACCAAGCTTTCATGTTTGTGAGCTGAATTGGAAACACCTCTGTCTCTGAGAGTTTTCATCCTCATCGCTCCTCACATACAGAGACGCTCTTAAGTCTTTCGTGTGTGTTATTCCAATTGTCGTGGTAGAGGTAATGAGATGGAGATCATGTCATGACTTCATATCCCTGTGAGCTAGAGTCTTTGTTTTGCCCCCCCCCACCCCACCCCCCACTCCCGCAGAGTTGAGGGAACGTTCTAGGAAGTCATCACCACCGTACTTGAACAGCACACTCAGCCATGGTGCCATAATTCTTCAGAAAATGTCTTCAGAAAGTTTCTAACGTGCAAGGAAATATCTGCAAGTTTAAGCCCAGTAAAAGAAAGTGCCCCACAGGCGACTTTCTGTACGCTCGCATATGTGGAGAACATTTGAATCCTGTGGCGAGGAGGTAGACATGCCGCGCTTCCTGTGAACTGTACAACATCTGAGTGACAGCACGTGTTGATGTAGGCATGTGTTTCTCCTCCCTGCAGTACATGAGTAACGTGGACTCGTGGTGTAAGGCGTGTGGTGAAGTGGATTTGCCTTCTGAGCTTCAAGATTTGGAAGATGCCATCCACCATCACCAGGGCTTGTATGAGCACATCACCGCAGCCTACTCTGAGGTAACACTGGCTTCTCACGGAGATGAGGAGGGAGTCTTGCTGTGCAGGATAGGCTAAACTCAAACATTAGGATTTATTTAGTAGCTGGTTAAGGTGTTAACCCCAAAAACTGTTTTTCACATTGCAAGTACTCACAGTCTCTTGAGCTCCCTCCTGCATCCCGTCTGTGACTCCAGAATGCAGAAAGAGCCAGCCACGTATGTTGAGCTTGAAGCTAATGCAGACTTTCGCCTTCCAATGGCTGAGCTGTGCAAGAACATCTGTTTACAAACACTCCGGTGCATTGGCTGGATTAAGCGGACCTGGATTATACCGGATGATGCACTTGAGAGTTGTAAACAAAGGTTTTTGGACAGTTTTAATGGTGATTATTGTTTGTGGCTCTGGGGCACCATAGTCCTGCCATCCCGGTCTACTTGTTATTATTGGCTGAAGTAAAAATCAAATCCATTTCCACCCTCAGGTGAGCCAGGATGGCAAAGCCCTGTTGGACAAACTGCAGCGACCTTTGACTCCAGGCAGCGCTGATTCACTGACTGCATCAGCAAACTACTCCAAGGCAGTGCACCACGTCCTGGATATCATCCACGAGGTTCTGCATCACCAGAGACAGCTGGAAAACATCTGGCAGCACCGCAAAGTTCGGCTGCACCAACGTCTGCAGCTCTGCGTCTTTCAGCAGGACGTCCAGCAGGTACACGCACACGCGCGTGCTTCATGTGTGTTGTTTATCATGCAAACACATTTAGTTCGAACACGTGGTGAAACTTAATTGCCAGTGTTTTTGAGTGCAACTTGAGAGGGCTGGACAGTAATTTGAAAATAGCAGGTTTGTCTTCGGGTTAGACGGATTCTTCTCTTAATAGAGGGTTTGATGAGAGCAGCAGCCATGTTTCCTCTCAAAATGTCCTTGAGGATGTTGCTTGGAAGCGAGTGTGCTTACTCCTCACACGTCACCGTGGAAAGGAACATTAGATTCCTAAAATGTAAATGTGTTCCTCAGACGTGAGGCCCGAAACACAAGTACAGTATAATGAGCAGGACAAAATCAAATGGTTCAGTGTGATAATGTGGTTGCATACTGTCCAAAAATCACGAGCATTGCAGAGTGTGTTGACATGGCAACCGTTGCCATGGCAACTGAATTGGGTCCATGCAGATGCTGTTCATCCATTAATGCTGTGAAGGCCAGAGTGCAGAGAGAGGCTCAATGCAGCGCCTCACACAACACTCAGCATCATTCCAGCCTCGCCTCGTCTTCACTCATTCTTTTGACTATCAGCATTACTTGTAACTCACCCTCCACTTGAGAGCGCCCCCTTATGGTTCCCTAACGTGTCTGTTGCCCCATCATAACAGGTGCTAGACTGGATAGAGAACCATGGCGAAGCCTTCCTCAGCAAGCACACAGGCGTGGGGAAGTCCCTTCACCGAGCTCGAGCCCTCCAGAAACGGCATGAAGACTTCGAGGAGGTGGCACAGGTACTCTGACGCTGTTTCACCACTTTATTTACTTACAATTTATTTTTTCATGAGGGGGATGTGTCATGATCACTAAACGAGGACCTCCGGTGGTTGTTTGCGTCTTGTCACATGACAACGATCGTGTTCACCACAAACGACAACCCCACATTTGTCGGGGAAGGCATGTGATAGTCTGCAGTGCAGCAGAGGGGGTGGAGCAATAACAGAAAATGCTGTGCTTCAACCCACGAACATTCGCATCTGTTTGCAATGGAAAGGGGTTGAATGCACGTCTGCCCTAATGACCCTGCAGTAGACCTGCGTCTTCACCATATTTATTGGTGTAAACACACAACTCCAGTGCTGAAGCTGTCCACGTTGGAATTATTGTGTAGCGTGTTTCTAAGTTCGTGCATTACATGTACTGAGCCAGCAGAAAAGAAGAACAGAAATATCACAAAGGCCACTCGTCTCCTCACGATGGGAAATGTGGTCAGTCAGCCGGACAAGCACAGCGCCACTGTATCATGTGATCTGTGTACTTATATGCTTGGACCATCCTCAGAAACCTTGAAATAAAACTGACCTTGGGACGGCTGGGACACCTCCTCCTGCTCCACATCTGCCCCAAAAACCCTGTGTAACCTTGTGAGGCAGCTGGGTCCCCGAGGTCACTTCCTTACCCCCCCGTGATTTGCAGCCTTTGCAGTACTGCTTTTATGTTTTTATTGCTTGTTTGTTTTTATGGTCTTGTATGATTCATTCTTGTGCAGCTCTTTGTGACGTATATTTCTGTGAAAGGTGCTGTGTGAAATAGACTTGTTGCCACTTTGGGGCAGCAGAAACAAGTTGTCAACATGTTCCATTTGAACTGGCAAACCACTGAGTACTGACACATCCAGCACTTAATGAGCAATGGTGTCTTCCACTCAGCCATGTTTCAGTTCATCTGGTCCCAATCCAATTCCACGACCTGTGCATCCCTAAGACCACTCGGTGCCGTGGACTGAGAGCCTTTCCTCTGACAGTCTTGGCCTGTGCTGCCAGTATCAAGACAGTGACAGGGTGGGAATGAACCAGGACAGCAAAGGGGAGAGCTGGACAGCTGAGCAATGAGCTGAAGCCCCATAAGGCTGAAAGGAGCAGTGGAGAGTAGTGGCACTGCTGTGTAGGGCTATCAGGACAGAGTAATGCACCTGCCGTTAAACAGTGCCTTTCACTTCCTCCATATCTCACTTTCAGCATCTCTGTTTCACTCACTGTGCACCTCTATTATCTCGTGATCACTCTAAGTTTCTTTTGCATATCCTGTTTTTCGTTTTCTGCCTCTTCTACCTATCTCTCTGCTCATGTTGATAATGTATTCTTGCTGTGCCGTGTCTGTCCGCTTTCATCTCTTCATCTGGTCCTGGGTGTAGAATACATACACCAATGCAGACAAGCTGCTGGAGGCGGCAGAGCAGCTGGCCCAGACGGGAGAGTGTGACCCGGAGGAGATCTACCAGGCCGCCCACCAGCTCGAAGACAGAATCCAAGACTTTGTTCGCCGCGTTGAGCAGCGCAAAGTCCTGCTGGACATGTCTGTCGCCTTTCACACGCATGTCAAAGAGGTATGCTGGGAGGATGATGTAACCCTGGAGTGGATGGTGGGCTGCGTGTTTGTGTGGACGAGGGTTTTTACAGTGCTCTCTGACTAAGAGAGCAAAATAATTAACAGATGAGATACAATATATGTGTATTTGCTTGTCCTAGTTTGATGGAATTAGTCACAGATGAACACAAGTGCTGTTTATGACGACCCAGTTCATAATATTCCTGTGTCCTGTTGTGATTATTTCTAACAAAGCTGTAGTTTTGTCTTTAAAGTCCTCAGAAAACACACACTATACAAATACTGACGTTGTCTTCTCTGTAGCTGTGGACGTGGCTGGAGGAGCTGCAGAAGGAGCTGCTGGATGACGTGTACGCCGAGTCGGTGGAGGCCGTCCAGGATCTGATCAAACGCTTCGGCCAGCAGCAGCAGACCACGCTGCAGGTCACCGTCAACGTCATCAAGGAGGGAGAGGACCTCATCCAGCAGCTCAGGTAGACACAACCATGCCTGAGTGACACTGAAACGAGAAACCTGCTTCAGTGATAAATTCAGATTCTCGCTTGCCGTCGCATGTTGATACGCTTCCATTCATAGCCGAGGACACCGGGTTTGCAAAGCTCCTTTTCAACATTTAAGTTGCAAGTTCAGAGGCAGAGAGCAGCAGTAATGAGATGATGCAGGACAGGAGGATACAGATGGCCCCCACAAACCATGGGCTGAACTCTTTTAACCAGTTAGCTGCAATATAAATGTACAAAAGGCAGCCTGTTGAGTTTAAAACAAAGCTGAAACTGTTTTAGCTCTATTTATGTAATCGCCTTCCTCTCAGCGGCGAGTTATTCCAGGCACGGACAGCTTGGGAGTTAAAGTTGTTTAAATGTGTGATCATTGAAGCTGCTAAAAATGTTTAAAACCCACCCAGATACACTAATGATATGCGCAAAAGAAAGATGAGTGGATGGGAGGAGGTGTTGGAGAGGTGGATGCCGTTGACCCTCATTCTCCAGCTCTGCTTTATACAGAGGATGTTCCAGTCCCTCTTCTTCCTCCCTCCTCATCCACCCCCCCTTCTCTGGTTTTTGTTCTCTTTTCCTCATTGGTTCTCTCCATCATTCTCTCCCCGATGCATTGGCTCCACGGTGTATTCTTACATAAGTCTGCTTTTATAAGTGCATGTCTAATTGTGTGGCAATCTGCCTGGTAGGTGTGTGTGCATGCATGCGTGTGTGTGTGTATATGTGTGTGTGCGCGCGTGTGTGTGCATGCATGCGTGCGTGCGCGCGCGCGCGTATGTGTTCGTGCATGCATGCGTGTGTGTGTGTGTGTGTGTGTGTGTGTGTGTGTGTGTGTGTGTGTGTGTGTGTGTGTGCGTGCGCGTGCGTGCATGTGTGTGTGTGGGAGCATGTCTCACTAATTAATGACCCAGAAGCCAATCAGACTCTGTCTCTGCTTACTCATGTTGTGCCTCATCACTTGTGATTTTCCTTTCTACCTGTCAGGTTAAATCACCTGACCAGTGGGACTTGGTTACGTTTCCCACTCACTGCTGCGTCTCAGTGCTCAGCAGTCTATGTTGTGAGCACATGGGGGCTTTAAAACACTTCTAGAAAGAAATGATGCAACTAATTAAAAGTACGTTCTTCAGATTAGAGGCTGAATTTAAAAGAAAACATGATGAATAATAAAAATGTATGTACTCTCTCTCTCACACTTTTCCTACCAAAAGCATTAAAGCAATCAAAGACGGCGTAGTAAAGTTTGAGGTTTACTGCTTGGCCGTCGTCTGTTTGCCGTTTGTTCCACTTTTGGGAAGCATAAAAAAATAAAGCCAGCTTCACTTTCTCCAGTTTCATACATTTTTATTGTCTGTAGAGAAAATTCTTTTTCCATCGTTCATCCAATTTCTATACCTCTTATCCTTTAAGGGATGGGGGGGGGGGGGTGGAGCCATCTCAGCTGACATTGGGTGAGAGGTGGGTTCACCCTGGACGGGTCACCAGTCCAACACAGGGCCATCAGGAGCAGTTAGGGGTTCAGTGTCTTGCTCCAGGACACTTGGACATGGTCACCGGGGGAGGTGGGGATCGAACCAGCAACCCTTAAGGTGCTTGACGGCCGCTCTCCCTCTGAGCCACACCGGCCCTAAAAATTCATCTTCATTGTGCATATTAGGTTGTGGCTCTAGGAAGCACATCCGAGTGGTTAGTAACTTGTGAAGGTTCTTTTCACCAAATCAGTTTAGTGATTCATAGCAGCAGATACAAGCCTGAGAAGTGGAGCTGTGTGCTGAGGGTGGGGCTGTTATTCCAGTCCAGGTCACAGACGTGAGCCTGTAGACTCCAGCCTGCTGGAGAGGAGAGCTTGTTCCCCTCATCAGTCTTGGACATCGGGCCTGTGATCGTTTCAGTGTGTTTCATATCGCAGAAGGTATTTAGAATTTTGTTACCAGTTCAATGTGACTGGAGGAGAACTCCAAGCTTCCTCGCTCGGTTTTTACTCCTCATTGGCAGTTATCGTGAGCACAGACGTTCTCAGATGGCCCCAAAAACGATGACCTCACTTCTGTCCTCATTTTAAGTAGAGAATATTTGGAACATTGTACTACTAACATGTTTAATTCTCCGTCTCACTGAGTGCTCTGGGGTGGTTACTTCGCCATATTTTTGTGTGTCATATGTGCACATCGCACCAGCACATTTGACCTTCAGCAAAGAGGAACATGTAAATTAGCAATTAATTTATTTCCTCTCTTCTGCTGAATGATGTGTGTCTGTGGCAGGGACTCGGCCATCTCAAGCAACAAAACACCCCACAACAGCTCCATCAACCACATTGAGAGTGTCTTGCAGCAGCTGGACGAGGCCCAGGCCCAGATGGAGGAGCTCTTCCAGGAGAGGAAGATCAAACTGGAGCTCTTCCTCCAGCTCCGCATCTTTGAAAGGGATGCCATTGATGTGAGTCTGCTTGAGGGGCAGAATATTTATTTTTGCTGCTTGTATTATAGGAAGGGTTTTGAGTCAAACCTTTTAACAGTTAGAGGTCAGAAATTCGCATCTTCACCAACATTTTCTCTTGTAACGTTGGCTTTATTGTAGCCTGCTCCGTACGTGGCAGTCACACCATTAATATTCCTACCAAGACTGACATAAAAAGACGGTATAATTTGTGTTTTTCAGTCGTTGAAATTTTGAGTTGTGCTGCTCTGCCTCAGATCATCTCGGACCTGGAGTCCTGGAACGAGGAGCTGACGGGTCAGATGAACGATTTTGACACAGAGGACCTGACACTGGCTGAGCAGAGGCTGCAGCACCACGCCGACAAGGCCCTGACCATGAACAACCTCACCTTCGACGTCATCCACCAGGGACAGGAGCTGCTGCAGTACGTCAACGAAGTTCAGGCCTCCGGTGAGTCCAGTTAGCAGACTCTGACCCGATAAGTACACGAGTCTGGATGCACTCCAGGTAAGCGGATCAAAGAACTCAACTATTACACGCCATCTCCTCGGTGGAACTTTCTAACACCGAAGCCGGAGATGTTCGCTCGTCGCCTCGCTGCCACATCCTCATTCAGCAGAGGGTTACATCAGGGCCGCCGCCACCGCTGTTGACTGTTTTCTGTTGCACAGAGTCATGTGCTGGCAACATGAGTTTAATATTGACTCATGTAGGTGTTGCAGGTTCAGCTTTTGTGATGAGAGGCTCCCACTCACGCACCATAATAAGTCACCTGTGATCTTCCATGTTAATAGGTTTTCTCTGAAAGTGCACGAGGAACCGTTACATCACCACGCACGTATCGCGGGATGAGATCAGCGTTTCATAATGAGGTTTACAGGTTAGATACAAGTGTGAGTCAGGTGTTTGGAATTAATGGTAAAATCCTGGTGGACAAATAAATGATGAGGTTTCGTCACGTCAGAACATAGTGGGCATAGCCATGAACGATGGCAGTGTTGCTCAACCACTGGCTGCGTTCCTCGGAGCATTTGAGGAGCCGCCAGCTGTTTTACAGTCCACAGAGCAAAGGTTCTGAATGTGTTTGTCCAAACATCCCCTCCTGGCTCCGGTGGTGTCATCAGCTACCACTCACGTTTGTATCTCCGCTTCCACCAAACAAGCCTGAAAATGTGCTCTTGTAGTCCAGTCATTGATTTTTGTTGCTAGCAAAACCACGTTCGCCAGCTAGCTAGCTAGCAAGTGAGTCAGAGAGCACCGTGCAGTAATTGCTCAAGTGTTCTGTGACTTCAGGTCGGATGCGGCATGGTTTGTCTTTTTCGTGGTCAAAACAGTGACAGCGTGGTGTTTCCTCACACATGTTCAGGCATTTAATTTGGCACGCTGACTGCTAATGTTTGGCTATGGTTTGGTGAACAATGCCAAAGTTCTCACCCTTGAATTTTCTTTAATTTCATTAATACATTTCAAATAATTCATGAGATCAGATTGGTGTAGAATAATGGGTCCTGATCCGGTACAAAGTGAATGGGTGTTTGCTCAGAAGCACACAACAGGAGCCGATCTTACAGTGTGTCCTTCCTCCAGGGGTTGAGCTGCTGTGTGACCGGGATGTCGACATGGCGACGCGGGTTCAGGACTTGCTAGAGTTCCTCCATGAGAAGCAGCAAGAGTTGGACTTGGCGGCTGAGCAGCATCGCAGGCACCTGGAGCAGTGTGTCCAGCTGAGACACCTGCAGGCTGAAGTCAAACAGGTAGGGCAGTTCATCACACACATTTAAAAGTGCTGGTTGGCGCCACCTTCAGGCCGAATTACTGCAGCTCCACCAGGGCATCTGATCTTCAGCAGCCGGTCAAATCTGTCCTCTGTGTCTCCAGGTTCTGGGTTGGATCCGTAATGGCGAGTCGATGCTAAACGCCGGTCTAATCACAGCCAGCTCCCTGCAGGAGGCTGAGCAGCTGCAGAGGGAGCACGAGCAGTTCCAGCACGCCATTGAGGTTAAACATCTATACGTATCCGTCTCTATCAAGAATCTGCTGTCAGATGTGTCTCCAGACGCTCTGCACCTGTGACTTCACACTGCTGGTTGCTTGACTTAGTGTGGTCTAACCATCCACAGAAAACCCACCAGAGTGCCCTGCAGGTTCAGCAGAAGGCGGAGGCTCTGCTCCAGGCCAACCACTATGACATGGACCTGATCAGAGACTGTGCTGAGAGCGTGGCGTCCCACTGGCAGCAGCTCATGCTGAAGATGGAGGACCGGCTCAAGCTGGTCAACGCCTCTGTGGCCTTCTACAAGACCTCTGAACAGGTAGGCGACACCACAGACGTCACCTCTGATATTTCCACCCCAAGAGAGCTCCCGAAGAAATAAGAGTGAATTTCCGTGCAGGTGTGCAGCGTGTTAGAAAGCCTGGAGCAGGAGTACAAGAGAGAGGAGGACTGGTGTGGAGGAGCTGATAAGTTGGGTCCCAACTGTGAAACGGACCACGTCACCCCAATGATCAGTAAACACCTGGAGCAGAAGGAGGCCTTCCTCAAGGTATCACCTGGAACTCAGTCCAAGCACCACCTAAAAGCGGTGTCTGAGGGACATGTCTCATCTCAGCATGTGTGTGTGGCTCTTTGTACCAGGCGTGCACTCTAGCCAGAAGGAACGCAGACGTCTTCCTCAAGTACATGCACAGGAACAGCGTCAACATGCCGGGGATGTTGAGCCACGTCAAAGCACCAGAGCAGCAAGTTAAGAGTGAGTAAATAGGAAAATGAATTGAGTTGCACCACAGAGGGTTTGTAGAAGCTCAGTAGAGACATTTTTGAATTCACTATATTACATTTATTAACAGGGCAGTTGTTGGTGGAAAGTAATGATCAATATTTTTTAGATATGAGAGGTTTAAGAGTTCAAATCAATGAATAAATGAAAGAGCGAATTTACTCGAAAAACAATTTCGATAATTGCTTGTCTGTTAAATTATTTCAGTTCATTTTTGTTGTATCAAACCACAAAGTAGTTTGATACGCGCTGCTACATTTGATGTTTCAGAGAACGCGTGTTCATGAAGGGGAGTGGAAATCATCGACGTTTATCAGTGAAACGTGTAGGAACCCTGGCTTGTATATTAGTTTGAGGAAGGTCCTCTTTTAAAATAAGAAAATCCACAAAACAAAGAAGAAAAGATTGACGTGAATTATTTGAGACTTGTACAAATGATGAGTTTAATGAAATGCTTAATGGAGATGTTTCAGAATTTCTCCTCAGTAATCAGATCGGAGCCTAATGAGCTTTTGTTAATCAGCTGAATTGTATCCAGTGACTCGAGGACCTCCAGTCTGGGGAAGTCTTCAGCGTACTGCAGCCTTTCTGTGTTTTTGTTGTTTCCAGACATCCTCAATGAGCTGCTGCAGAGAGAGAACCGTGTCCTCCACTTCTGGACCATGAGGAAGCGGCGACTGGACCAGTGTCAGCAGTATGTGGTGTTTGAACGCAGCGCCAAACAGGTTAAACCACACGCTCACACACACGCACGCTCACACACACACATGCCTAACTTATCTTGTATCGTGTCCTGCAGCCTGACGGTAACTGTATCCTGGTGTGTTTCTCAGGCTCTGGAGTGGATTCATGACACAGGCGAGTTCTACCTGTCCACGCACACCTCCACCGGCTCCAGCATCCACCACACCCAGGAGCTGCTGAAGGAGCACGAGGACTTCCACATCACAGCCAAGGTTGGCCCCTCACACACCAGCCCACATCAGGGTTTATAAGGTAACCCTGCAGGTACCTAACACACTGTGTCTTCACCCTCAGCAAACGAAGGAGCGTGTGAAGCTGCTGATCCAACTGGCTGATGGCTTCTGTGATAAAGGCCACAGTCACGCCGGAGAGATCAAAAAGTGGGTGACGGCTGTGGATAAACGCTACCGAGACTTCTCCCTGAGGATGGACAAGTATCGCTGCAGCCTGGAGAAAGCCCTGGGCATCTCCTCCGACTCTAACAAGGCAGTGCGTTTGAGTGGTTGAGGCTGCAGAGAAAAATCTGATGAATCGTATTTGTGCTAGCCGGTGTAATGACTTGCCTCACCCTCCTCCTCTATCAGAGTAAGGATCTCCAGTTGGACATCATTCCAGCCACAGCGCCAGGGTCAGAGGTCAAATTGAGGGATGCTGCCCATGAGCTCAACGAGGAGAAGCGCAAGTCTGCACGCAGAAAGGAGTATGTCACTTTGAACCGATGAAGAGGAGCTAGCTCAGACAAGCACGTGGCCTGCACAGCTGCTGCGGCTACGCGCTCTGCATGCAAGCTAAACACATAGCAGCCAGTCAGCATTTCCACAGCTTTTTGCTCTTGCATGAACTTTTTATGACCTCAAAGCATGCGCCATCAAATCACTGGCTTGCTGCCCACAAGTTGAACATAGACAAAGCAGAAACACCTAGTGGCTACTTGGAGGGTTTGATTAGACGAAGGTGCAATGTTTAATCGCTTCATCGCTCCTCGTCTCTGTCAACACCAAGCGCCCTCTTGCTCGATAGTTATAGGAGGTGCTGAATAAGACATGAATTCCATGGAAAAGGCACGTACTTAATGGATTCGCATGATTGAAGTTTCCTCCTCTTTGCTTTCTCAGCACGAGAAGTGCGCACACAACAGTCGGAGAACAAATGAGTTGCCATATACGCACAGGAAGAGAAGACTGTTGTTTTGTGTGAGCGGCACAAATCAGAGGCATGATTTCAGTCATTCATGGCTGCTTTATGACCACATTTATGGCCTGTAACATTTTCATAATTCATTAGCGTAAATGGACGAAGAACAGGGGCTGAAACGGTGCTGTGGGTGATTCATCATTGGTGGGTGAGGACAATATTGCTAATTTGGTGTGTGTGTTTTTCTAGGTTCATCATGGCCGAGCTGATTCAGACAGAAAAAGCCTACGTGCGAGACCTGCGGGAGTGCATGGATGTGAGTGCAGCTTCGCAGCCCACCACTGCTGAACCGTTGTGCAACAAGCCATCGCAGAAATATGCAAATGCATCAGGATCCTGTTGAATGTGGCGTTGTCTTATCTTGTCTTGTTTTGCCGGTGTAGACGTACCTGTGGGAGATGACCAGCGGGGTGGAGGAGATCCCTCCAGGAATCATCAATAAGGAGCACATCATCTTCGGAAACATGCAGGATCTTTATGAATTCCACCACAAGTAAGCATGACCTTTGTGTAGAGCATCTGTGATTCATATAGAATCACCTGTTTCACTGAAGCTACATGCAATGTTTGTCCTACAACATATCGTTCTATCTGCTGTGCAAGTACTTGTCCTATGTTCTCATTGGGAAAAAAAAGAAGAAGAAAATCAAAGACCATTAAGAGATATTTTTGTTAAATGAGGGCTTCCCTGAGTGAGATGATGTAAGGCCCCTAAGTCACCCATCAGAGCCCGTCCCTCTGCACCCTCCTCCTCACTCACCTGTTTAGTTTGGTTACTGGAGCTCTGGTGTGTGATCCGTCTCTGTTCAGTCCCTCTGGCAGGTATCAACAGGATTATCGTACTCAGCCACCAGTGTACTAAACAAGTCCGAGCCTAAACACCTGTAACCAGGTGAACCTTGTATTTCTGGACACGTTAGACGAATTCCCAGAGAAGCTTCTTCCTGTAGGAGCTCTCCTGCTCCTTCCAGAAACATCTGACCTAGAAACACTGAAGGTTTTCACACGGTTCTTCTTTAATTTGTTTATTGGCCAACCGGCTTCTGTGCTCTATAACCGCCACCGAACGTGGCTTTTAGTGACACAGTTTGGTTCGCTTGGATTTTTCTCTGTGTGAGAGTAAGAGGTAGCAAGGGGGGAGGCTCCAAGTGGACAGAAGCATCAACAAACTCCGGGGGTGATAGTGTGACAGCGAAACTCAACTTTTAAGCTAACATAAAGCTAACAGTGCAGCACATTAAACAGCCAATCAATCAAGTTCGATTTTGCTCTGTAAAATCTCTGCGAGCGACACGCTGTCACCCATGATTGCTGGTGGCACTTTATGAATGCTTCTTATTCATGTTAATAACACACATCTATAACGATGTCTTCTATCCTGGTTGTTAGTATTTTCCTCAAAGAGCTGGAGAAGTACGAGCAGCTGCCGGAGGATGTTGGGCATTGCTTTGTTACATGGGTATGTACATGCATGTGTGTGTATGCTATGAAATCAACAGGAAGATCAGTGTTTTTGGAAGCGTTTATTTATTCTGTGGCCTGTTTAACAGCGGCGTGTCACCGTCATCATCACTCACAACCATCTGAAATACTGTGTCTCTCCTCCAGGCCGATAAGTTCCAGATGTATGTGAACTACTGTAAGAACAAACCTGACTCCACTCAGCTCATCCTGGAGCACGCTGGCAACTACTTTGATGTCAGTAAAGTCTTTGATGATCAAAGTGAAATTCAGTCGTTACACACTTGAGTGTCCAGTTCCAACGCTGTTCCTCTCTCTGCTGGCGTTGACAGGAAATTCAGCAGAGGCACCGATTGGCCAACTCCATCTCTTCCTACCTGATCAAGCCTGTGCAGCGCATCACGAAGTACCAGCTCCTGCTGAAGGTACCCAGCGTGCAAGGCTCCCTGCCGTGGCGGCCGTCTGCAGACGGTCAGGTAGTCATGCTTTGTGTGTTGTTAGGAGCTGCTGACATGCTGTGAGGAGGGGAAAGGGGAGATCAAGGACGGTCTGGAGGTGATGCTCAGCGTTCCCAAGAAAGCCAACGACGCCATGCACCTCTCCATGCTGGAAGGTAATTAACTCTCACTTTTGAAATCTTAGTTGTCCGCGACTCGGAAGAAGTTGGCTGCAACTATGTTCTCCATCCTCCAGGGTTTGATGAAAACATTGAGTCACAGGGCGAGCTGATCCTCCAGGAGTCCTTCCAGGTGTGGGATCCCAAGACTCTGATCCGTAAAGGTCGCGAGCGCCACCTCTTTCTCTTTGAGATGTCGCTCGTCTTCAGCAAAGAGGTCAAGGACTCGAACGGCAGGAGCAAATACATCTACAAGAGCAAACTCTTTGTATGTTGTGCTTGACTTTTGACAATTTATTCTCCAAGAATTTGATCGGATTTATGCCTGACATTGTCCATTTCGACCTTCCAGACCTCAGAGTTGGGGGTGACGGAGCACGTCGAGGGAGACCCCTGTAAGTTCGCTCTGTGGGTGGGACGCACCCCGACTTCAGATAACAAGATTGTGCTCAAGGTGAAACTCTCCTCCTCTTCTCTGCTCCTTAAAGACATCATTCAGGGTTCAAACGATATCAGAGTCTGTCACCTTTATGGTTGGAGCCCTAATCATAACTTTCTAATTCGCCTGGATGTCACTGACAAACCGAGATCCAGATGTGTTCTAACGGCCTTTACTGGGCTCAGTACCAGGTTTCTCCTTACCTTCGTTCTTATATTCTAATCTTTCCTGTCACTCTGATGTTTGGTTTGATTGCATGAGCAGCTTCAAGGTGGGCGAGAAGCTTTCTGTAGTCACGATTTCCTCCTTTTCTCTCTCTCTCTCTCTGTCTCTCTCTCCTCTGGGTAGCTTCTGCTTTGTTCTGTCTGTTCACACGCACAGGCACATCTGTATATCTGGGGCTGTGTTTTCTGTGGATGTTTGTATCTCTAATACTCTCTGTGGGCTGACATGCTTCCACCAACGCTGCTGACACTGATTCAGCTTCTGAACGCCGACAATCCCCCATCCTGGCTGTGTGCCACTCAATCAGGATGACAAACGAGCCCTCTTTCCTCTCTCAGCCTTTTAACGATTCGATCATCTCTGAGAGCTGGAAATAACTCAAATGATTCAATTTTAAGGGTAAAATGTTTTGTTTTCCTGTCATCCCAAATGGATTGAAACTTGTCTCGGCCGTTGGAACAGCACGAAGCCAAAAACCCTAACACTGACCAGCAGTCATGTGGTACATGCATGGAAAATGAAGTGTGTCTCATTACTAACTACAAATGTCCACACACACCATTCATTGCAGTCTGCTACACTGGTAATTGGGCTACACTGTCAAGGGAGATTATTAGTGTTGTACGTTTCTATCATGTCAGTCCATTCTGTCAGCATAAGAAAATGTCCTGTACATCTTCTAAAACCAAACCAGTGAAATTCTCTATTTCATATTTCAAATTTAAAGCTAAGTCAGGGATCCAAACACGGAGCGATGGTGAGTACAAAATATCCCGCAACACAGCCCTCAGCAACTTCTCACAAGTCTGAAACACAAACTCTTAGCACTTCTTATCCTCGCTCTCCTGGAGAACCACGAGTTTCAGTATCAGAGAGCCACTTTACTGCAAATATCTGGAGGGGCTGAAAGGTCGTGAATTTTAAAGAGCAGTGATTCCCAACCAGGAATACGTGTTACACAGGGGCGCCAGGCGCTCTGACTCGAGTCAGCAAGAACAGAAATGGAGGAATTCAAATTGAATAAGATGAATATTCCTTGACAGTTGAGTCACAGCTGATAAGAGATGACAAGAGGGCCGATTCAGACTTCTGTGAAACAAGAATTCCAAAGGAAGTTTATTACCAGACACCTCTAACCTTTGACCTCTTGAACCTCCTTGATCATGGAACATCATCAGGCCTCCAGCATTGAAAACAAGCAGGACTGGATCAAGCACATCAGGGAGGTGATCCAGGAGCGCACCATTCACCTGAGAGGGGCGCTCAAGGAGCCCATTCATATTCCCAAAGCCACCACAGTCAAGCACCACAAGGGCCGCAGGTACACGACCGTCTGTGCTGTGCTTGTTAGATGTACAGGGACGATTGATCAGGTGGACTTCAACATGTGCAAGAAGATCCTGAATGAATGTGTGGGTGTGTTGCAGGGATGGAGAAGACCTTGACAGTCAGGGTGAAGGCAGCAGCCAGCCAGACACCATCTCTCTGGCCTCCCGCACCTCACAGAACACCCTGGACAGCGACAAGGTGACACACCTGCTCACACTCCTGACCACAAGCGGAGTAATTGAGAGTAGGACCACAGTAGGATGGCCATTTTCTGTCAGATGCTGATCCGATAGGGGCTTCCTCCCTCTGGGGGACAACTGAGCCGTTAATAACACATTTGTGTGGTCACACTGCCAAACACCTGCAGCCCGACTCGATACTTGACACACGCCAGCCGCCACTGTGACCACGGACTCCACTGTCGCAGCATCTTTACTTGAGTGTTTGCATTGGAATTTGGGCTCATAGATCCGATTATGTTTGGGCCAGCATCAGACCGACACGAGCACCGTGTCAGCACATCCGGTGTTCCTGCCTCCACATTTTCAGTCGTTTTGGGAAAATCTCAGCTTGTGTCTCCCGTGGCTCCATCTTATGTTCTTATTCTGCCGGCATTCTCCCTTCCCTCCCCGCAGCTCTCTGGTGGCTGTGAGCTGACCGTGGTGATACACGACTTCATGGCCAGCAACAGCAACGAGCTGACAGTGCGTCGGGGCCAGACGGTGGAGGTTCTTGAGCGCTGCCATGACAAGCCCGACTGGTGCCTGGTGAGGACCACGGACCGATCCCCAGCCCAGGAGGGCTTGGTGCCCTGCTCCATGCTCTGCATTGCCCACTCCCGGTCCTCCATGGAGATGGAAGGCATTTTCAACCACAAGGGTACGGCTTGTCGACAGTCGTCTGTCTGACCCGCTCGCCTCAGAGAGAAGAGCGGCACTCATTTACTGTGCGATGTTCTGCTGCATCATGAAAACTTTCTAAGCAACATTGCTCTGTTGTGCAGACACGTTGTCGGTGTGCAGCAATGACTCCATCATGCCCGGGTCGTCAGCGACGCTTCAGCCCGGTCATGGGATCGGTTCTCACACTTCACCAGGGCCAAAACGACCAGGTATGGTTCTGCTCTGACATCCTGTAACAGTCAGCAGCAAGCACGACTCTCAATGGTTGGTTGTCATTCTAGCTTCAGTTTTCCTCAGTGGTTCCTGCTGCTCGTGGTAAATGTGCCTGCTGAGTAGGTTGTAGTATTCTCTCCAACTACAAATACCTGTTGAGACTCTGTCCTGTCATGTATGGATGAAAAAGGTCAATTATGACGAATGGAAACCGGTGTTGGTGTGTTTGCTTTCTTTACTAGGAAACACTCTGAGAAAGTGGCTCACCAGCCCTGTGCGCCGGCTCAGCAGCGGCAAGGCAGACGGCCATGTCAAGAAGCTGGCCCACAAGCACAAGAAGAACCGTGAGGTGAGGAAGAGCGGGGAGATGACGATGGGATCCCAGAAAGACTCAGACGACAGTGCTGCCACACCTCAGGATGAGACCGTGGAGGAGGTGGATACGGTCACTCTCTGTTTAAACTTCCTGCTGCAGCTCCGGGACAAACCGGGATTCATCCTCTCCGTTATGCGTTGCAGAGGGTTCGTAACGAGGGGCTGTCCAGCGGCACCTTGTCCAAGTCCAGTTCTTCGGGCATGCAGAGCTGTGGGGAGGAGGAGGGCGAGGAGGGTGCTGACTCCGTGCCTCTGCCTCCACCGATGGCCATCCAGCAGCACAGCCTGCTGCAGCCAGACTCCCAGGATGACAAGGTGAGGGCCTGCAGGGGGCGCTACAGCAGGGACAGAAGACCAGGGGTTGAGGAGAGGCAATGGAAGTGGAAAGATAATGAACAGTAGAAGCAGAAGATATCAGTACAGTTTTCTGAATCCAAGATGAGTATAATTGATCAGTATTAATCAGTAAAAGTACCCATAACTGAGTGCATTTTTTTAGTGCTACTAAATTGGTTTGGAACTTGAGGTCTTCGTATTTTAGCCCACCTTGAAAGTCTTGTTGTCGTCCGGATCGGACTCCTTCAAAAAGGTCCAGAGGCTAACAGAGAACAACTCAGACCGGCTCTGAACGATTGCCATGTTTTTGTCTGAACTGATGTAGGAAAAACAGATCATTTCCGTGATGCGGTGTCCTGGCAACGGTTATGGTTCTAGAGATGAGCCGAGCTTCACACGCAGGGTCTTTCTCCTTATTGCTGTCAGGACTTTTTCAGTTTATCTGGCACAAAAACTACACTTCTGACTGAGTGACTCCTTAGTTTCTGTTATGCATTTGAACATTTTTATCTTGGCATGTTGCATCATATTCTCCCCTCTCTCCTCCTGAAGCAGTAGCCAGTGAAACCTCTCAGGCAGTCCACGTCTCCTCCTCGACTAAAACGGAGACTCCTCTGACACTAATTTCTGTTTCTCTTTTGTTTTGTTTCCTGGTTGTATTGTTTGCTGTTTGCCATGCCGTAGCATTACCTTGATTTATGTCCTGTCTTTGCTTTGTCTCAGTTTCCATACCTCTCCATCTGAAATGCCCCGAGCTTCCCCCTCTGTCTCTTCCCTCAATCAGTTCTCTTTTTTTCCCCTCTTGGCACTCTTCAGCTTTAAATGCTAATGTCTAAAGCCTTTGTGTCCTTGGTTTCTGCAACAGATTATTGGAAAGGAAGTACATTTTGAATTTTCCCTCCACATTTAGACTAAAACTCCTTTAAACATGTCATTTGTATTTTTAGACCTTAAACCCTCCGGAACAACCGTACTGCAAAATATGTCTCCTTCCATCTTTATTGATTTTACTGGTTTTAACTTTTTCTTTCCGCCCTGTTTCCTCAACCCATAGCTGCGACGTCGTCTAGCAGATCAGCCAGGACATTTTAGGAAACTCTAGAGGATGCATGTGACTCCAGAGCTGTAATTTGAGGGCAATGAGGTTTTGCTTTTTTTTTAGTCTGTCCCAGTACAGACCAGACGCATCATTTGCACCAACTTCTACAAACTTTGCAGCGCATTTTGTAATGACTCGACCCTGTCGGAGGACCACAGGTTTATTTTTCCTGCATGTTTTTTGTGTAAAAGACGAGAGGAAGACGTGGCTTAGCGAGATTTGTGTCCGGTGTAAACTATGAAGACTGATAGCCCGCAGGAGCCCCTCATGACAACCTAAATTATGACCCCAGGTGAAAATTCGAAAAAGCTCCTCCTTGTTCCCGTCATCCCCCGACCCCTACCCCGCTCACCAACCCCCTGCCCGCTCGTTCTCATCTCCCTTTTACACTCTGTGCGTTTAACCTCATTACCCATGCGAGTAATTGGCATCTCTAAACGCTGGCGAGGCCAGAAGCGCTCACAGCCTCACCCAGAAAACCTAATTGGGGAAAGTCTTGAAGCACAGCACAGCAAGGGTGAGAGTCTCCTGAACTATATACATATATATATATATATTTATATTTATATCTATATATACACATACCTCTCTCATTACCACTCTGTTAGCATCCTCTCTTCATTTCAAAGGCTGTTCTTCATCACCTCATCACACAACAGAAACCTTGTTTTTAACCTCCTCCCACAAACATTTTCTGACATTTCCCCCTTTTTTTCTTCTTTTTCTTTCATTTCATCTTCCCAACTTTCAGCCTCCATGTTTTTACCTTTCATTTGAACTTTTCTTCACTTCATGAACTTTTCCTTTTCACTTTTCTTTGAACTTATAGATTTAGAGCCCCAGATTCGGGCCTTCAGTAGAGCAAACTTCTTTTTGGATGTTTCTTCAGACTAAAACTTTTAACAGACATACTTGCCAAATCACTGCTTGCTCAAATGACTGAACTAACCTGTACTGATCAAAGATCATTAATACTGTGATCAATTTAACGTAACCTAAGCTCGACCTGCACCGAGGACTGTCACGATATCCCGTGTTGGCTGTGGGGTCGGCGTAGACGAGCGACATCATCAGGATGATCAAATTCGTCTCCTCGTTCGTTTATTGAGTGTTTTGTCTCCATTTGGTCGATGAGCTGCACTCAGAAGATGAATGTAGGGAGAGTCTGTGAGCCACGGCTGCGACTGCATGCTCACTGTGCGCATTTATAATATAATAACATGTATCGTCGGAGTATCAGTACTTCCTCCAGTGGTAACCGGTATATCGTGACAGCCCTACCTTCAACATGAACTGGTCCATACGTAACAGGCATTTAATTTTGCCATCCATTTAAAAACTATCACGAATGGGAGTTGCACATTTGAAGATTTTCATGTAAAAACAAGCAGTATGAGTATTTCTTTCATTCATTGAAGATGAGTAAGTGGCTGTTTCGGCGCCTGCGCCCACCAGATGCTTTTTTTGCTCGAAAAATGAACGTCTGTTTTCCAACCAAATCCCATAAACTTTGATTGGTGATGTGCCGGCTTGAGGGTGTGTGTTTCTGTCCTGGTCACGTAGATGCTGCTGCTGCAGCCGAGTTTTATGAGAACTGGAGATTATTTTTGCTTTGAAAGAAGAGCAAAGAACAACCCCGACTGTTTTTCTCGAAGGGAAAGATGTTTTCGGTCTTCCTCCGACCGCTTCAAGCTTCTGTCAGTTCCTTGATTGAAATTAGCGCGCGACAGATGCTCAGCTGGACGGCGGGCAGCTTCTCAGGTAGTCCGTTGAAACAAACCCCCCAACGCGTCATCTCACACTGATAAAAACTATTCCACTGAATTAAGTTCAACTTTTAGAACCTAAACCTTATTAGAATAACAGAGACTTGGTGTTTGCAACCAAGGAAGGCAGAAGTGCTGGAGGACCTACATTTTGTAAGGGAGGAACGATTACTGAGTCCGTGATAGGAGGTCGTAGGTGCCGCCAAGGCAAAAACACATCTGGTGGATGCAGGCCGTTAAGGAGCAAGTTTGCTTGTAAAAAGTGATGGAGTAGAATTTGTACCTGTCCAGAATTCAGAGTTCAAGCAGATTTAGAGTTTGCAGAATTTCATTTGTGATTCTGTCCGTTATTGGGCTCTTACGCATGCTTATTTCTCCGTCTACAGACTTCTTCCCGTCTGTCAGTCCGCCCATCCAGTTCAGAGACGCCCAGCGCTGCTGAGTTGGTGAGCGCCATCGAGGAGCTGGTCAAAAGCAAGATGGTAGGAAAATACAAGAGACAAGAACACACTCACCTGGTTTAGGCCTCGTGTCCACCAAAGCATTTCCATCCAACTGCAGGCATCAGGCGCCTTCTGAAAGTGTTCAGCTGGGAGCTCTTTTTCTTCTGCTGAGACGCTTCAGTTGCAAAGATACACAATATTCCTGGACGTTTAAATGCTCCGGATGAAATAAAGGCCGAACCACAGGGAGCCCGGTGTTGATCTGATGAGAAACCTGCCAAAGCGAGCCTTTTCATTTAAATTTATTGACCCTGGGTGTTCTTGTGTCTCCCTGCTGCAGGCCCTGGAGGACCGACCCAGCTCGCTGTCGGTAGAACAAGGAGACAGCAGCTCTCCCTCCTTCAACCCCTCTGATAACTCCCTCCTCTCCTCCTCCTCCCCCATTGAAGAGATGGATGAACGCAGGACCAGCATCCTCAAGAAGAGACAGTATGTCCACTTCCATCCGTCAGACGCGTAAAGACCACCTGACTCTTTCTTTCCACTTGCTCAGCCAAACATCTACGTTTGTCTTTTATTGAAGCTACGTTCTGCTGGAGCTGGTGGAGACGGAGCGGGACTACGTCAGAGACCTGGGCCTGGTGGTGGAGGTGAGTCCTGTCAGTGCGCGGCTCTCCTGAAGAACACAGGGTCAGTCCACCATGCCTCGCACCACAAATGGAGCCAGTTCTGTGGACTCATTTTGAAATAAATGGAGAAATCTGTGGTGGGACGAACGTGGTCACTTTCGCTGCTCCAGTTGTTCACATTGCTTATTGACAGCGAACACATTTCGCTCCACGCCACAGTTGTACTGTATGACGGAGGTTGGAAGGGGCTGATTTTCAAACAACTCAAGTCGACAGGAAGGTATAACTTTTCATGTGTGTTGTAAATGTGTGTTCAGGGCTACATGAGCAGGATGAAGGAGGAGGGCGTCCCCGACGATATGAAGGGGAAGGACAAAATTGTGTTCGGGAACATCCACCAGATCTACGACTGGCACAAGGAGTACGTATCAAACAGTACGAGCTCTCTCAGGGCCCTCGCACTGCTGCGCCAGCTCACTGTTTCTCTCTCCTGACTCAGTTTCTTTCTTGGAGAGTTGGAGAAATGTTTGGAGGACCCTGACAGACTGGGACCCCTCTTTCTCAAACAGGTCCGCCCTCTAAATGATTCCCAGCGTCTGAGTATGTTGTTTCACGCTGCGGCCACTTTATAATCATGTCTTTTTCCTGTCTAGGAGCGGAGACTCACCATGTACGTGGTGTACTGTCAAAACAAGCCCAAGTCCGAGCACATTGTGTCAGAGTACATCGACACGTACTTCGAGGTATGAACTTATCAGTCTCTTTAAAACGTCGACTGATGTGACACGGCTTCTCCCTGCAGCAGCCGTTTCACTGACCTCTGACCTTTGACCCCTTCAAGGACCTGAAGCAGCGGCTGGGCCACAGACTCCAGATCACAGACTTGCTCATCAAGCCTGTCCAGAGAATAATGAAGTACCAGCTGCTGCTCAAGGTTGGTCTGCTGCAGCACAGCAGGGGGTGCCAGAGCTCAGTAACTCTACAAGCCATTGGGTGTCCTTGCTGATTCACAGAATGCCACCATCACCTGCAGCGTCTGACTCAGTGGTTTGTTTGTGTGTTGTAGGATTTCCTGAAACACTCTAAAAAGGCGGGTTTGGAGTCCATGGAGTTGGAGGTGGGAAGACAGTGACATTTTTCTTTCAAATGTAAAATCAAGATGGTCGTGTTCAGCATTTCCATCAACTCTCTTGTCTTTGATGACCCTGACAGAAAGCAGTGGAGGTGATGTGCATCGTGCCAAAAAGGTGCAACGATATGATGAACGTCGGACGGCTTCAGGGATTTGACGTGAGAACATTGACGTTTTTACCCTCGTTTTCATCAGCTCAGCTCCTCTGTTCCAGATATCACACACCTGACCTTCCCATCTCCCTCTCCAGGGGAAGATTGTAGCTCAGGGTCGCCTCCTGCTGCAGGATACGTTCATGGTGTCCGACCCAGAGAGCAGTCTGCATGGCAGGATGAAGGAGAGGAGAGTCTTCCTCTTTGAGCAGCTGGTCATCTTCAGTGAACCTCTGGACAAGAAGAAAGGCTTCTCTCTGCCTGGCTTCCTGTATAAGAACAGCATCAAGGTGGGAGATGCAGGGAGGGTTCAGGTCTGCACTGCTGGACCTTTGCTCTGTCATTTGAAAATCACTCTCCATCTCTTCTGCTTCAGGTGAGCAGCCTGGGTCTGGAGGAGAGCGTGGAAGGAGATCCCTGCAAGTTCATCCTCACATCTCGGTCGACCAATAGCAGCGTGGAGTCCTTTGTGCTTCACTCCTCCCACCCAGGGGTGCGTGAGGTCTGGACTCTCCAGATCAGCCAGATACTGGAGAGCCAACGCAACTTCCTCAATGGTAGGCTGAAGCACACACATACACACGCATGCGCGCACACACACACACACACACATACACACTGAGCAATTTTACAGAAAGAGCTCTTCATCTCATGAGAGCCCTCTCTCCGTTCCTTGTCACAGCTCTGACTTCACCGATTGAGTACCAGAGGAACCACGTCGGGGCGAGCGGCGGGTCATGTGTACCCAGCCTGGGAGCTCCTGCTGGAAGTAGCGGCTCCAGTGCACCTGTTGTCGGAGCTGGTAGTTCCCAGGGTAGCTCCGTCCCTACAGGGCCCCAGGGTGGCTCCCGTCGGCCATCCAGGATCCCTCAGCCTTCCCGTCTGCCACAGCCCCTACGCCACCACCCGGGGGCTGACCCCGACAGCCCCAACAAGATGTCAGGTAAGAGACTTGCTGTGTGAAGGAAGTGCTGAGTTGGTAAAATGAAAGATGTGACTGAGGTGAGAGTTTTACTCACTTGTGATCCAGGTTCATCCCCTCGTCTTGTCCCTCCCCTGCTCCCTCCAGGGGTTAGCCCACAGGGCAAGCGCCCCAACCAGATCCCAGAGGACCATGCACAGGCCCCTGCCAGCAGTCTAGCCCCTATCCCCCGTGCCACCGTTGGGCCTTTGCCCTCCACACCCTCATCCAAGCCACGGCCTGGAGCCGTGTCTCCCATGGCCTCCCCACTGGCCACTCCCGCTTTTGGCAAGGACGTCCTCCCGCCTCCCCCTCCCAGCCCTGGCCAGAAGTCTGGATCTGGGTTTTGGAGCTCAATGCCAGGCTCTCCAGCTAGCCGACCTGGTTCGTTCACCTTTCCAGGGGAGGCAGGAGAGAGTCCGGTCCGTCAGAACTCAAACCAGATCCAAACTGGCTCTGGGAGCCAAAATCAAACCCATAGACACTCCACGCACAGCAAGGAAGCCGACCGCATGAGTACCTGCTCATCGGCCAGTGAGCAGTCCATCCAGTCCACCCAGAGTAACGGGGTAAGACCATTACCTGCTGCCCGGTGCTGCTCCAACTAACACGGTGGCAGAGGGAGGCCTGATCTGTCCTGTCTGTCTCCTGTCCTGCTGCAGCCAGCACTACTAATCTGTCCACTACTTGGCATCTCTGACTACTTTCACTGCTCTCGAGCATCATCCTCTCTCGCTCTGACGATCTCTGAAGACCCCTAGCAACAGTTTCCTGGTTTTAAACTTCTCTAGTGGAGCTGGTTCAACCTTTCAAGGCTACTCTTGATTTCTTCACTCTAACAAGGCTTCTACTAACACTTCCTCTTGGCCGTCCTTCACAGCCTGCTGTCTTCATGGTGTGGTACTGAAATGTACTTTTCCAGCAACTAACCTCCGACGTTTGTAGTCTGTCTGCAAACGTACTCCACAGATCCCTCATTGAATCTAGTGTCCCTTCTCTCGTCTTTGCCTTGAGCGGCAGAGTAAAGACGGGTGAAGGGAAATCATCCTGTTCCTGCCTTTCTCCACTCAGGGAGAGTAAAGAATTGATGATGTCAGTCTCTCCTCCTCCTGCATCAGCTGGAGAGCGAACAGTCTTCCTCTCTCACTGTGAATCTCCTGGATTTTCTACTGCTTTGGCCTTTCCTGTCCTGGTTCTCACGTTTCTCCATTAAAAGCAGTAGATTTGTAGTTTTCCTAGGATGTGTAATCGTATCAACTGCTTCTATTAATCACCTTCTTTCAAAAGTGATGTTAAGGATTAACTTTTTTTTTCCACTTGACCTTTCTTCTTCTCTTTGTCACAGAGTGAAAGTAGCAGCAGCAGTAGCGTATCCACCATGTTGGTGACCCAGGACTACATGGCCGTGAAGGAGGATGAGATCAGCGTCATTCAGGGCGAGGTGGTCCAGATCTTGGCCAGCAACCAACAAAACATGTTCCTGGTGTTCAGAGCAGCTACCGAGCAGGGCCCTGCCGCTGAGGGCTGGATCCCCGGGTTTGTGCTGGGACACACCTCGGCCATCGTCCCAGATTGCCCCGAGGGATCCGTCAAGTAAGAGCTTTAGTCATGATTTATGAGAGCTCCTCCCCCCTGGCTAATAAAGCAGCTGACAAAGCGCTTTTGTCTGCAGAGGCAACAGGTTTGATAGGCACATCGTCCCAACTCAGACCCTCATAGGACGAGCACATCGACCAGTTTGTCACCGTCACCCTTCATCGGCGCCGGCAGTGAGTTTAATAAACAGGCTGGAGCAAAAATAAAACGAGGACGCCGTCACTGTCCTCCACGCTGCTGTCGCTGCCACCAAGATGGTTCACAAGCCCAGACGCTACACCTGGTTGCTGTGGTGGCGACAGCGTTCACTTCTTTCTGCTGCATGACGTGCAGCAGTTGTGACGTCGAACATTGCAAACAGGGAACTCCTTGTGTTCTGATGCGAAAAGACTCAGCCGGCTTTTTAACCTGCGTTTACTGGGTTGTGTGCTGGCTACAAATGTAATGGATTACATTTATGGTTTGGTTTATCCAATCTTTGCTGCTGAGCTATCAAGAGTCATCCGCATTCGTGGTGGTTGGGAGTTAAAAGCCTTGTGGAGTTTTCGTGTAAAGAACTTAAGCTGCCAAAAACGGCTCAAACCCAAACTGCAAATGGCTCAATGGTGACTTTATATACGTGTATATGTACGCACTTATTTATGCTTGAATAAGTGAAGTGTCAGGACTGGTTTTGTCACCAGGCGTGTCTGTAAATGTCACCTGGAGTCCCCATAAAGGGAGGTTTTTGTCAGCTGCGATGTCGCCATGTGTCACTCAGCTTTCAGGCCAGGCAGTGACACAGGTGTTAGCTGACGTGTCCTCGGCCTAAAATCATAGAGGAGAGTACCTGTTATGTAAAGGTGAAGTAAATGGCTCTACTTCCTGTCCCAGTAGGAAGTCCACTTCCTGGCATACAACCCTGCGCATCCGTAAGAAGTCTGAGAAAAAGGAGAAAGAGGTAAAGAAAGAGACAAAGCTGGAAAACGGTTACAGGAAGTCCAGGGATGGTCTCGCCAATAAAGTGTCTGTAAAGGTGAGTTGATCAGCACTCATCGGGCTACTCTGCCGCCGCTGATGTCACCTGTCCAATCTACCATGTGACCTCCTTCTCTCCCTCTCTCTCTCTCTCTCCCACCAGCTTCTAAATCCAAACTACATCTATGATGGTACGTCTGCGTGGTTTCTGCTTGTTTGCATGTTAACAAAGGACAACAGAAGCATTTAACTGAAGGTCTTTTCCACTCCCCCCCCCAGTTCCTCCCGAGTTCCTGGTCCCTCTGAGTGATGTGACGTGTGACAACGGCGAGAGCGTCACCCTCAGGTGTAAGGTCTGTGGTCGCCCGCGGGCCACCGTCACCTGGAAGGGACCCAACCAAACCAACCTCACCAATAATGGACACTTCAGCATCGCCTACAGGTGAGAGGACACCAGCGGACATTCACTGATGCTAGCATGTAGCACGGAGGCTAACCTCTCCAGTGCCGACGCTCCCACGTGAATACAGGAAGGCACATGTGGACTTCTGTGTGTTCTTGTTTCAGCGACACCGGTGAAGCAACCCTGCGGATCATCGGCGTGGCGTCTGACGATGATGGCGTTTACACTTGTGTTGCCACCAACGAGCTAGGCAGCGTCACATCGTCAGCTTGCCTCCGAGTGCTGGGTAAGAGCAGAGGCATGGAACTGGACCCAGTCATGGGTCTCCCCTGCTTGATAGAGCTGCTTTTGAGTGACGGTCTGTGTGTCTCAGCTGTGTCCACTGATGGGGTCCGAGTGAGCTGGAAGGACAACTTTGACTCCCACTACACTGAGGTGGTTGAACTGGGAAGGTAAAACGTCGCCCCTCCAGTAAATCTCGCTGAGAACCTGAATCTGCTGTTAATGTTGAGTTACGTGAATCGGACTTCTTGACCTGGACCTAAAGCGGAGGAGGAGACTCACTCTGTCCTCTCACGTCTTCCTCCTCGTCCAGGGGGCGTTTCTCCGTTGTCAAGCGTTGCGACCACCGGGGCACCAAACGCACCGTCGCAGTCAAACAGGTGAACAAGAAGCTGATGCGGAGGGACCGGGTGACTCAGGAACTGAACCTGCTCCAGAGGCTCCAACACCCCCACATAGTCGGCCTGCTCGACACGTACGAAACCCCCAGCTGCTACGTCCTGGTCCTGGAGATGTGAGTCCACAACCATGCTCTCTCTCACCAGACCGCCACCCTGACACGCCCCCTAGACCTCCCGTTCTCTTTCATGTGTCTCCGTCAGGGCTGACCAAGGCCGTCTGCTGGACTACATCATCAGCTGGGGGAACCTGACGGAGGAGAGAGTGGCCTGCTACCTACGGGACGTTCTAGAAGCTTTACACTACTTGCACAACTGCAGAATTGTACATCTGGACGTAAAAGTGAGGGGTTTTTCTTGTTTCGTTACGATAGGAATATGAGATGGAAAGAAATTATGAGATAACAAATGTCATAAATAAGAAATAGACATTCTAGATTATGAGTCACATGGCTATTATAGTGTTAGACTTGCAAGCGCCTCTGAGCGTAACTGGAACCCCGGCGCCAGGGCCTCTGACATCCGAGTCTCGTTAAATATCAGAAGAAGCGGTTGCTGCGGCACCGTCTGCTCAGAAGGACGATTTTTTGATCTCTGACTTTTACATGTTTTGCATTATGGAAGTTCTGTTGGTAACTTTTCATCAGCAGTGTGGATGTTCCTTTGAATGTCCCTCTGGATGGGTGTCCTCGTGCGGGAGTGGGAGAACTCTCACGGTGACCCCTCTGTGCTCTCTCCTCAGCCTGAGAACCTGCTGGTGGCTCACAGCTCCGGTGGCGAGCCGATGGTCAAACTTACAGACTTCGGTGATGCTGTCCAGCTCAACAGCGCCCACTACATCCACCCCCTGCTGGGAAGCCCTGAGTTCGCCTCCCCTGAGTTGGTCCTGGGAGAGCCGGTATCACTGACCTCTGACATCTGGAGCCTGGGGGTGGTGACCTATGTGCTGCTGAGCGGCGCCTCCCCCTTCCTGGACGAGAGCGCGGAGGAGACCTGCTTGAACATCTGCCGGCTGGACTTCAGTTTTCCGCGGGATTACTTCCAGGGCGTTAGCCAGGGGGCCCGGGACTTTGTCTGCTTGCTTCTGAGGACCGACCCCAGCAAGAGGCCCCCGTCTGGGCTCTGCCTTCAGGAGCCGTGGCTGCAGGCCGACCCCGCTGACAGCCGGGCCAGAGCCGAGTGCTGCCTGGACACCTCGCGCCTCATCTCCTTCATAGACCGGAGGAAACACCAGACTGATGCCCGGCCCATCGGAGGGGTCCGCAGCTTCATCCAGACTCGCCTGCAGCCCTGAGACGAAGCTGAAACCCTGCAGCCTCGCCAGCCTGACCTGACGGAACTATTGGAAACATTTGGGTTTGTTGTGTTGCCCCCCCCCCCCCCGAATAAAGCTGCTGGATGGTCTGGATGGAACAGGAAGAAGAACCGATGCTGATCTCATCCTCTTTCACGGAATCTTGAAGTCATGTAGTCCTTTCACCAATCCCATTCACACCTGCTGAGCTCTCCGGCCAATCAGAGAACAGAATCATCATGGATGCCCTCGTCTACTGCTGCTTGCTGGTTTTCACTCAAATAGATTTTCTAGTTAAGTAAACAAAAATGTAAAAAAAAAAAAAAAAGAAGAAGAAAGAAAAAAAGAAGTAATTTATTTTCCTTTGCAAGGCGATCAGAAGAGCCAGTCGAGACGGCGACTGCACAGCTGGTGATCGTGGTGAGAGCAAACTGCCGTCCCCTCTTGTAGCTGGAGGGGGGCGGAGACACGTGTGTGTGTGTGTGTGTGATGCTCTTTTACACTCAAAGACATTTGAGAGGCAGCCTTTCTTATAGAAAACATGTATAGAAAGGAAACGTTCTGTCTCTAGTTTTAAGAAAACAGAGGAAAAAAAGTGGTAGAAAATGCTCACGTGCAACTTTGGACTCCTGGAGACGGCGACTGCGCATTTTTTTTGAGACATTTATACGTCCGATCAGGCTTTTTGACGGCCGCGCTTACATAATGTACCTAACTAAGATGATACCATGATGACCATGTCGCAATGCTGCACTGTCCAGTCCCAGAAGACACAATTCATCGTTTGCTTTTCCTAGAACAAAGTGTGTGTTGCGCAGATCTGAGATGTTTAAGCCTTACCTTGTATATAGACTTCTACTGCCTCCGCCCCCTCGCATTCACAGCAGACTCCTGCCGGTGGACGCAGGACGAGCGACTGTGGGAGCCTGAGCAGCAGCGGCGGCGGCGGCGGCGGCGTGAATGTGGAGGCAGAGGAAGACAAATTACTGTAAATGCACTCATTGTATGTTATGTTTGATTATCATGTGCAATGTTGCAGCTTTAACATTTTATGCAACTATTTATGAAGACATCTGTTGTATCTGTAATAAATCTAGAGAAAAGCATGTACTTGGTACTGCAAGCACTGCTGGTAGTTTGTGTTTATTTGATCTTGGAGTGTTTCGACTTCCAGGCCCACATCAGAAGTCACGACCTACAATCATATTATGGTTTGATCAAAAATAATTTAACACTTTTTGTACTGTATGCCTATGTAGTATTGGTACACCAAAGTTGCTAGCTTTATAGTACTTAATAAAAAATGTTTTATGGTGATTTTTGTGTCACGGTTAACAAGACTATGGCCATGTGAAATTATTGTTTACACTCGTCAAAAATGTTAAAAGAACAAAATTAGTTTATTTTATTTTCTGTGTTCAAAATGCAGAAAGAATTCAGTTCAATTTTAAGAGTTGATGGTGTTCAAGGATGTACAGACACTTGTTGCCAAAACCTGTCCCCGTTCTGCTCCACCCAGGATTCATGGAGCCTCAGTCAGTCCAAACTCCCTCAGAAGCACCAGTCCTGAAACTGTTGCCGCGGTAACCAACCGGCCAGGTTCAGATACTTCATGTTCAAACTCTGTTACCTTTTATTTATTTGACAAGGTTTTGCAGACAGAGGCCATTCAAACAAGTTAACTTGAACTGGATACCTCAGTTTAGGTTTATTTTTCATTGTTTGGGTTTTTTTTTTTTTGTCGTGTTTCCACTTGTTTCATAAATGTTTGTTTTATGATTTAATTTTTTTTATCTTTGCATGTATATTTCTTTGTACAGATCATAATTTCTTGTAAATATTCCCATTTTTGCCATCAGTTATTTGAAAATTAAACATAATGAACACATGCTCCTGGTTTGAGGTTTTATGTGTGGGGGTTTTTGTGTTTTGTTTCATTTTTTGGGGGGTTTAAATTGAACTTTAACAAAATGCAGTTTCTGATGATTCTCTGACAAGTCGGATAAATGTTAAGATGGAAGGAGTTGAATTTTGACCCTTGTGTGGTTCTCCTGAGTCTCTCTGGAGGCCCCTGGTGGATTGAACCCAGCCGGGTCACGGTTGAATGCTGGCCCACTTGGGGCCGGTCCAGTGCTCATGTTTGCCGCCTGAACCCTCGGCCGGCTCCTCTGTGGAGAATCTTCTGGGTTGCCATGTGAACCCAGGCGAAAGCCCACCTCAGCCGTGTGCCGGGTTTCACAGGTCAACATTTAAAGAAGTCAAAAAGCGCGAGACCCCTCGAACAGCTGAGTTTTACTATGAAATGGACTGAAGTAGAGACTGAACCCTTAAATGCTTTAATTGGTCCCTTAAATGTTTGGAAGCAGCAGAGCGATCGATTTCCGGTCATGAGCCCATGAAGGACGGACCGCTTCACCCAGATCACGATGAAGCTGCTCAAGGTTCGCTGGAAGTGTCCGGAGCCAAAGTTCTTCATTGGGCTTGTCAGAACTGACACTTTACATTTGCTAACAAAGACCAGAGAAGAAGAGTGACGTACGGGTGGAGCTGTGCTGACTGGTCACCTGCTGGTTCCCAGGTGAAGCTTCCCAGCACTGGAATGCAGAAGACACTGAGACTACAAACATGGCCGAGGGTTTCATATCAAAGTCTGTTCATACTGGTTTTTGAGCCTGATTCTTTTATTTGTTTGTTGCCTGCTACTGGTTTTTATGGTTTGAGGACACTGATATGCAGTTAACGTGTGTTTGTCTTGGCTCCAGTCTGTGAGCAGCTACCGTTAGCAGCTAGTGTTAGCAGCTACTGTTAGCAGCTAGTGTTAGCAGCTACCGTTAGCAGCTACTGTTAGCAGCTACTGTTAGCAATCAGCATAAATATTTAGAATTACCAGCTAGTGTGAGAAGCTCCTCCCTAAAAATCTTTAGTCTGGTCTACATTCTATCTAGTCTACAATCCTTCTGGCCTACAGTCTCTTGAGTCAACCATCCCTCCGGTCTAAACTCAGTCTAGTCTACAAAACTTCCAGTCTATAATCCGCCTGGTCTGTAGCCTCTAGTCCACAGTCGTTCTAGTCTACAATCCCTCTGGTCTACGTTCTGTCTACCACCATTCTGGTCTGGTGTCAGTCTCTCTCTCCCTCTCTCTCTCTCTCTCTCTCTGCCTCTCTCTCCCTCTCCCTCCCTCTCTCCCTCCCTCTCTCTCTCCCTACCTCCCTCTCTCTCTCCCTCTCCCTCCCTCTCTCTCTCCCTACCTCCCTCTCTCTGCCTCTCTCCCTCCCTCCCTCCCTCTTTCTCTCTCCCTCCCTCTCTCTCCCTCTCTCTCTCTCCCTCTCTCTCTCCCTACCTCCCTCTCTCTCCCTCCCTCTCTCTCTCCCTCTCTCTCTCTCTCAATCTCCCTCCCTCCCTCTCTCTCTCCCCACCTCCCTCTCTCTCCCTACCTCCCTCTCTCTCCCTCCCTCTCCCTCCTTCTCTCTTCCTCTCTCTCTCTCCCTCTCCCTCCTTCCCTCCCTCCCTCTCTCTCTCCCCACCTCCCTCTCTCTCCCTACCTCCCTCTCTCTCTCCCTCCCTCTCTCCCTCCTCTCTCCCTCTCTCTCCCTCCCTCTCTCTCTCTCCCTCTCTCTCTCCCTACCTCCCTCTCTCTCTCTCCCTCTCTCTCTCTCCCTCCCTCTCTCTCCCTCTCTCTCTCTCCCTCTCTCTCTCCCCACCTCCCTCTCTCTCCCCACCTCCCTCTCTCTCTCCCTCCCTCTCTCCCTCTCCCTCCTTCTCTCTTCCTCTCTCTCTCTCCCTCCCTCTCTCTCCCTCTCCCTCCCTCCCTCTCTCTCTCCCCACCTCCCTCTCTCTCCCTACCTCCCTCTCTCTCTCCCTCCCTCTCTCCCTCTCCCTCCTTCTCTCTTCCTCTCTCTCTCTCCCTCCCTCTCTCTCCCTACCTCCCTCTCTCTCTCCCTCCCTCTCTCCCTCTCCCTCCTTCTCTCTTCCTCTCTCTCTCTCCCTCCCTCTCTCCCTCTCCCTCCTTCTCTCTTCCTCTCTCTCTCTCCCTCCCTCTCTCTCCCTCTCCCTCCTTCCCTCCCTCCCTCTCTCTCCAGGCACTCCATGAAGCTCCTCACTGATGATGAAATGCAGCTGCAAAGGTTTCACGGAATCGTTGCAGAATCCAATGTGTTCATGTTTCCTCCTGTTAACGTTCAGCAGGGTCAACATGAGTGTGCACCACAAGAGGGCGCCCTCGCACAATTTTAGTTGGTGGCGTCTGCGGTGAGAAGGCTGAAAGTTGGAGGAAGTTGTGTTCTACTCGGGACAGACTCAGGAGGAGAGCCGAGCCCCTGGACAAGCCCAGTTCCCCTGGAGGATTCAACAGACGTCCAACCATTACTGGTTCATCCCTAACAGCCCCACTTGGGCGCCGGCCGGGACTCCGTGGCAACTGTGGCTCAGACCCGGCACTGACGAGTGCTGAGTGATGCGGACGTGCACCAGATCTCATGATGTGGGCTGAGCACGGCTGAACTCAGGCCGCGGCGCTCCCCCTCAGGCGCCAGCGTCAGTCAAGGCTGAACGTGAGGGGAGCTGAGGATGTGGGCCACATCTGGACTTCTGTGCTGGCGGGAGTCTCAGTGCCGCTGCTGCTGCTTGAATACATATTCGTCCTGTATAAATACATATTTATATACTCATATTTATATAGGTATATATTTATATACTCATATTTATATGCTCATATTTATATAGGTATATATTTATATACTCATATTTATATACTCATATTTATATAGGTATATATTTATATACTCATATTTATATACTCATATTTATATACTCATATTTATATAGGTATATATTTATATACTCATATTTATATGCTCATATTTATATACTCATATTTATATATGTATATATTGATATACTCATTTATATACTCATATTTATATACTCATATTTATATACGTATATATTTCTCCTCCTGATATTTGCACGTTATTGTGCATCTGAAGCACGATGACGCGTCATGGAGCTCAGTGTGTGGCTCCACCCACCCGCCGATCCATCCATTCATCATCCATCTATCCATTCATCATCCATCCATCATCCATCATCCACCACCCATCATCCATCATCCATCCATCCATTCATCATCATCCATCCATCCATTCATCATCCATCTATCCATTCATCATCCATCCATCCATTCATCATCATCCATCCATCCATTCATCATCCATCTATCCATTCATCATCCATCCATCCATTCATCATCCATCTATCCATTCACCATCCATCTATCCATCCACCACCCATCATCCACCACCCATCATCCATCATCCATCATCCATCCATCCATCATCAATCTATCCATTCATCATCATCCATCCATCCATTCATCATCCATCTATCCATTCATCATCCATCCATCCATCCACCACCCATCCATCTATCCATCCATCCATCCATCCATCTATCCATTCATCATCCACCTATCCATCTATCCATTCATCATCCATCCACATCCATCCATCCACCTATCCACCATCCATCTATCCATTCATCGTCCATCCACCATCCATCCACCCATCCATCTATCCATCCATCATCCATCCATCCATTCATAATCCATCCATCCACCATCCATCTATCCATTCATCATCCATCGGTCCATCCATCATCCATCCATCCATTCATCATCCATCCATCCATCCACCACCCATCCATCTATCCATCTATCCATTCATCATCCATCGGTCCATTCATCATCCATCCATCCACCACCCATCCATCTATCAATCCATCCATCTATCCATCTGTCTATCTATCTATCCATCCATCCATCCACCCACCGACCCATCCATCCATCCACCCATCATCCATCCACCATCCATCCACCCATCCATCTATCCATTCATCATCCATCCATCCATCCCTCCATCCACCGGGGCAGCCGGGGCTCCACCTACAACCTTCTTGCTGGGGGCCACAGTGATGACCACTGCTCCACCGACTGCCCTCTCCCTCAAAATATCTTTGGCAAATTTTACTTTGAGTTGGGCCCTCAATACGCAGATGTACTGCAGTACTACTGCACAAAATGCATGGTTATGTAATTAGTGATGATTAAAGGAACTAAAATAAACCCAAAGATCCCTCCAGGAGGAGGCAGTGTGTGTGTGCGTGTGTGTGTAAGTGTGTGCGCGCGTGGGGAGAAGGTGGTCTGCAAGGAAGGAAAGGCTCTTGATCATGAGAAACCTGGACCCAGGAGGACCTCTGAGGACCAGGAGCCTCCAGGGTTCATCTGAGGCTGGCTTGTCACCATCAGTTCTTGAGTTGAGCCTGATTTTCTTCTTCTTTTTTTTTCTTTTTTGGATCCTACAAAAAAATAATTTAGCAATAAAAATGAAAACACGAAGTTGCTGAACTGGAATAAAAACACACCGACTCAATGTGACGACGTCGGCGGGCGTCTGCCTCTGCTGCCCGCACGTTGACGGACCTCACGAGCGATGACGTGACGTCACACCTTTAATTTGAAATCTCACATTTTATTGTTAAATGTTTTATTTTTCTTTCTCTCTCCTCCATCACTGGTGTCGCACGCGGCCCCATCAACCCGCTGGTGTCCGGACGAAGACGGGGACACATGAGCAGACCAGACCAGTCACGTGGTTTGTAGCAATGATGTCTTTTATTCTAATTTCCATTAAACAGAGAATATATCAGTCCCTTATTGTACAAAAATACCTGAACAGGATACAATGTAGATCCAGGAGCTGTACAGACGCAAGCAAAGCACAGTGGGGTTATCAGAACAAGTCTCTCGGCTCTTCTTCTTCTCTCCCTGACATGTTGGACTTCAACCAAAGAGGAAGGACCGAGGCGCTCCTGACGTCACTGGACGCCAGGAGCGAGCGCCGATGGACGGACGGCAACTGAGAGGACCTGCGGCTGCCGAGGAACGAGAGGCACCTGCTGCGAGTTAGAAAACCGATACAAAACTCGATGCACCTTAAAAATCGGAGTATACGACCCCCCCCCCCCCCCCCCCCCCTCGAAGTGACAAAGCTGCTATGAATGAAGCATCGCTGTGTGTGAGCAATCCATGAAAAGGAGCTGGTGTGTGTGTGTGTGTGTCTGTGTGTGCGCGCGTGTGTGTAAAGACCAAACTTTTACTGGAGTGTTTCTCTCGTCAGTAAAACCAGACCGGGGGTTTATTAGAAACGCGGTATCACAATGAGACGCAGGCGGAGCTGAAGCCTCCGACCGGACATCAGCACACACGTGATGCTGCTGGGAGGTGGACACACGCCGGAGATCCAGTTTGAGCTCCCAAAATAATAACAGCTTACTTTAATACTGGATATAGGTGGTATATTCTTTACACACACACATTTTATATATCTATAGATATATGTATAGATATATATATATCTATAGATATATATATAGATCTATATATATAGATATATATATATCTATATATATAGATATATATATCTATAGATATATAGATATCTATATAGATATATAGATATATATGTATATGTAAATGTATATGGTCATTTTGTGGCAAACAAAAGAAATACACAATCATGTCAATGTACACACAATCAAATAATGAAAAAAGGACAAAATAAATCATTCTTCATTTTACATGGAGTTATGACCAAAGCATAACGCCCCATACATCCTAGTGATCTGTGACCCAGGTACAGTGTTAGAGCTACGTCTCCTCCAGAGCTTCACATACTTACTTACTGGTTTATTCATTGACTCGGACTTGTTTTATTGGTATAGAATTGCACTGCAGTGCAGTGATTGGGCGGAGGAAGGACAGGACGCTGACTCATCCCACAGCTGTGTGGTTCCACATCCTCTCTGGCAGACTGGGAATGCTGGGATACCTCCAGCCCTTCTCCTCCTGTCCTCTGAAATAGTGGAAGTCCAAGGCATCGCTTGACTTTCCCAACCGAACATTGTCCGTCTCTAGAAGGCAAGTAGGACAACCAGCAGATCCTGAATAGTGAATGTAACAGTCTAGCCATCCACACACACACACACACACACACATTCACTACAGGGTCATAGCTTACAGGCTGGACACAGGTGGGAGAGGGAGGCGGGGTTCAAGCATTATCCAATCCCTGGAGAGTCTGTCTGCCCTGGCTGACAAGAGAAGGCCTGATCGTTGGGAGCGCTGAGCTGGTGAGTCAGTCAGGTCACATGACCGGTGGACCGGTGACAGCAGTAGCAAGTGTGTCAATGATGGTGCTTAGAGTGAGAGAGACTGAGTCTGGCAGCTCGTCCCATGGCCTCCTGCTAACCCTGTCCGGGGTGGGGTGGCGGGTGAAGCCGAGGGCAGGCGGGGCAGAGGATGCCGCTCAAGCTACTGCAGACCTGAGCAGGTGAAATCATGCCTGTCGCTGGTCACATGACAGCAGAAGTGGCGTCTTTGACTTCCTGCTTCACAGACGTGGACCTCTACCACGGATCGGTTCAAGCCACGCAGCGCAGACTTCTTTACTTTTCCAAAAAAAAAAAAGAGTTCAGATTTAATTGTTTTGTTGGCAGGATTTTTCTGATGCGGATTCATTCTCAGCCACTGGGCCTCACTGATGCGACCTCCACATCTGCAAGGAAGGGCTTTAGAGGGCCTTGTGCCACATTTCCAATGTTTGGGGCATCAACTACATACGACTCACTTCCACTTGCTCTTCATCCGTTTACCAAAATGCTTTAAAATGTCAGCAGCACAGAAATGTGACAGTTGTTTCCTGATGATTGAAACGTTCTGGCCTGCTGCGTCTGCCGGTTCCTCCTCCTGCTGTAAAACATCTGTTTGAGAGGCAGTCCCGCTTTGAAGGGTGCTCGCCAGCGCCATCTGTCCTCACGCAGCTGGAAACGTCGCAAAATGAGGGCGCGCTGCAGATCAACACAATGTGAGGCGCACGGCTGGAACCTGCTTTCTCAACTGGGCTCCAGTGGATTTTTACCTTTGAAGAACAGTTCTAGATGAACATCAGCTTTCTGGCCTTGAGCGAGGTGAGAAGATGGCTGCCACCGTCACGGTGAGGGGCCGTCAAGTGTCAAAGGGGTTTGAGAATTTTGAGTTGAAGCATTTTCCCTTCACCCCAACCAAATGTTAATTTCTAACTCCTAATGATTCCATCTAGGTGTCAACACGGTTTCATCCTCTTGTACAAAGGAGAGGCGCGCGAGCCAGCTGATGTTCCCAGCAGGAGACCGGCCATCAGAGCAACAGCAAGTCAGCTTACAGGGAAGCTGAAGGTTTCAGGTTCTCTGAGTTTGTAGTTCATGTTTTCCTGCTGCAGAAGAGAAGCGGAATAAAGCGTTCCGAGGGTTTCTCCATGTTTTTAGGTCGAAATGGGCGAACTAAAACAGAGCTGCCCCGAATCGTTTTTGCAGGCGATGATTGTATTGAGCTAAGATAGAAAGGGCTTTCATTTGTCTTTGCCTGGGGGCCTCCGAGCCCACCCCTTCTTTCATATCCATAATCAGATAAACTCTAAAAGACATTATTGATAAAAGGCTGCAGGTAGCAAGTGGTTAGCTTAGCTCACCCTCGCTATTCAGTAGCTGCTGGCTAACTGCAGGCATCAAAGTGGCCTCAATCTTCTCATCTGACTCTTGGCCAACACAGCAGACCCCAAAACGCCCAGGTGGCGCTGGACCACCTCTCACACTCCTGATGCACATGAGATCCTCTCTGAATGGCAGACATTTCACTGTGTGTGTGTGCATGTTAGGACACAAGGCTCACAACTTTCAATTAAAGGCAAGTGAAGCTCACTGAGTTCACATTTCAAGTCATTTGTTCATTTCCATATTTCAAACAAAACAAAACGGGAGTGCTTTTTTGATTCGTCTGCTTCTCGGGCGCGAGGGGACAGTGGTCAGTACGTCTGCTCAGGCTGGATCCAAACACGGCCGCTCCAACCCGTCAAGAATCATTCTGATGTGCAAGCAGTGAGCTCAGAACACGCATCGGACAAGAAAATGACATTCAAAAGCAATTTGCCAACTGTGTAACCAGCAGAATTAACCCTTTTGATTTACCAAAAATGATTGAATGGTTGAAGCTCAAGGGCGGACACGCTTTGAAGAAATCTATTTTAAAGTCCTCCTCTTCTTCCTCGTAGTCCTGAGGCGTTCAGCCGCCTCCAGAGAACATTCATTTTTCACTGTTGTGTGACCATGTTGGTATGAGGTCCAAGATGTTCCCAAACCTTTTCTGAAAGGCACTGCATAATCAGCCATGACTCTCTGTGCTCCCACGCCACTGTAATCCAATCAGAGCAGGTGGAAATTCACACGCACGCTTCTCGGAAGGTGGGGGAGCCGGAGGAGGAAGAGGACGACGAACAGAGAGCAGACAGCTTCATTTAGCCAGAGAGAACAGCTGCTGCCTCCGCGAGTGCAAAACTAGTTCTGCATTGAATCAACAGTAATAAAACAGCATTAAAATGACATCAAGTAATCAATTCTACAAGAGAGGCTTGTGAGGCCTTCCTGATAAACATTCCTCTGTCCTTTCAGCAAACCCTCGTGACCGCGCCGCTCATCTCGCCTTCAGCGCCCTCTCTCATCTCTGCTGACTTCTCTCTGAGCTTGTGTGGAGGAGGAGAGGCAGGGTTAGAGCATGGTGGGACAGGACACAGCAAAGAGGCCTGTTCAGTTAGGGGTGGGGGTGGGGTGGGGTGGGGTTGTGGTGGTGGTGGTGGTGGTGGTGGGGGGGGGGGGGGGTCGTTATCATGGTGTCAGCTTATCCAGACTGGACTGCACAGGTTGAGAAACTCCTGGATCGAGTTTGATAAAGACCCAGAGAGGTTCCCGTCCATCCCTGATGATCGATGAGGAAGTCAGAGGGTGGCGCTCCCTGCCTGCACGCCACTAACTTGTGGCAAGAGGGCGAGGGTGTGATGGGCACCACAGCTTATCAGGCCTGGAAGATAGGGTAGTTTGGGGGAGGGGGATTGACTTGGGAGGGGTTGGAGGATCAGGAGGGAGTGATCCATCTGAGAGACCTGCAGGACTCCTGCCGCTTGTATCGTCATCATGCGCCCCCTCCAGAGAGTCCGCACAGCAATGACAGAAAACCCAGTCTCCATGACAACAGAGCAGGAGTGAAGCGGCCGGTGCAGGTTCCGTCCAAACATCCAGGAAGCGTCATACCTCTGACGCAGCTCCTGCCGAGTTGTTCACATCCCCAAAACTTCAATCAACTTTTACTCTATCTCCTCGATCTCGTTAGGTTGGTGAGGGAGGGGCAGACATGATGGAGTGGGATCTCAGGGTGAGAGGTGTGCAAAAAAAAGGGGGTGGGGGGGCAGAAGAGTGTCACAAGGCCACAGCGGTGCAGGGGTGTTTGAGCTTGCAGGGCAGCACTCCCCTGTTGAGCTGGTAGAACTCCACCAGGTGGATCAGGTCGGTGAACTTGGTGGCGCCGTCGTCCAGGCTGAAGAACACCTGACCGTCCTCTTCACACTGGACAGCAGAGTAAAGAGAGCGTTAGCGTCACATGACAGTCAGACATCTTCTATCATCAGGAGAGGACGTCAGGCATCACGTGACCGGTGAATCAGCAGAAGTAGATGGAGGAGAGACGAGTCTCTCGAGCGAAGAGCACCAGGCTCCAGAGATCATTTCATCCCCGCGACCGTCCGTGCAGCCACGAGGAAGTCATGGAGGTTCGTTTCCATGAACTTTGAAGGTGAGACTTCATTTCTAGTCATACATTTAAGCTTTGTCTTCTTTTCATACCCTGTTACAGACATTTTATTTTCCAGTAAAGACTCTAGTAACAAATTTCAGACATCACATGTTTGGACCACATCTCCCTCCTTTCATGAGAAGATTGTGGATCCCTGGATATTAAAGGCTTGTCTGTATTTTCTGAAAATACTGAAATGAAGTCTGTGGTTTCCAAACTTAAGGTATTAAGCTTTGTTCTACAGTATTAAATACATCAGTAAATACTACACTTAAAGTACTCTAAAAATGGCAGCTGCTGACAAGTAGCTGAACAGGACTACCAAGGCCGTGGTGGACTTTATCAGAAGCGATGTAAGCTAGCTGTGGCGGCGCTGAGGTCCTAGCTCAGCAACTTCAGCAATAATCCAACATCCCGTGTAAAACTCTCATTGGCTTTCGCTTGAAGGAACCCGCGGTGACGCTGACCTACAGCGATGCATCATTCCTGCGGCGCCGACACCTGCAGGACCTGTCAGCTACATACCAGGCCGCCACGTCTCTACTGCTGCCAGCAGACGGAGAGAAACCGGTCCGTCGGCGGTCCAAAGAGCTCTTATGTACGCTGAACTCACAACACAACCTTTGACACCGATCTCAGGCACTGACCGGGAGGATTTGGAAGTGCTTGATCTTCTGGTGGTGGCACATGGTGAGCACGAACGCCTTGGGATTACTCTGACTGTCCCGCAACAGGAATAACCTGACACACACACACACAGCCGAAGAGAGGAAAGCGTGAAACACATACAAGACGACATGCGGCGGAGTCCTGGCGTGCTGTGGCTCTTTCAGGACCGTACCTGATCCACTGGCTGGAGGCTAACGAGCCAAAAGCCTTCTGTTTTTAGACACTGACATTTGAGATTTAAGCCTTTCTTCACTAAATAATCTCAGTTTTCGGCTCAATCTCACACAAAGTACATTAACTGTAAAATAATACGTTTGCGGTTCCTCTTACCCGTCCACTTGGCCTTGCTGGATGATCATCTTGTGGGCTTCCTCTCTCATGATGCGACCGTGAAACCACACTTGTGTCCTGTGGATGACTGAGACACAGACAAAGACTCAGTGTTCCAGCTGGTTTTTGGGTGAACATTCACAGTCACATTTCTCCAGTGCACCTAAGGCTGTAGGAAGCAGTCAGACATGAGTTCTCCAGGACGTCTGCGCAGGACAATGGAGGCAGTGTTTGTGTTTACCTGTGCTCAGAGAGGACGGGTGCAGGGGGGAGGGACTGCCCAGGACATTCATACGCTGGCTTCGTTTCTGGGGGAACACATGCCATCACTTCATGTCAGACCGAAACTAAAACCTCAAGCTTCTGTGCCTTCACACGGAGGAACGGCTTTACATTGCTACCAGTTTTGCTTTGTGGGACGAACTTCTTCACTCTACATTCTCTGTTTACACTTGGAAAATGCCAGGATACAGCAGAAACGTGGACTGACTCAACTCAATATTGTCCAAACTTGGATTTTTTTTTCAGTTTTGTTTATTTTTGAAACATTTTCCAAGCCTGATAATTGCTATTTTCAAGTGTCATGACTTTCCCAGGGTTTCCAGAGCGTTGGAAGCCTGTAGAAGTTTGATCAGGCTTTCATCACACAAAGAGCCACCCCATCAGAGGAGGTTGTGATGACCCTCGCCTGCAGGGACGCTCCTGTTATGAAATACTGCAGGAAACTTTTGTCTCTAACTAATGAGATATATCGGATCTTAATCTGAGCTCCAGAGACCCAAAATCTCATCCCTCCCAGGCCATCTTACCCTCCAGGTCTGCCCCTCCTCCAGGGCGGCGCTCTGGGCCTCCACAGGGTTATCGATGACGCGGCCGGTCCGACCGGAGAAGTCCATCGCCACCAGCGAGTTCTCAGACACACTCCGCTGTTGGGAGACGTGGCAGGGTGGGGAGAGGGGCGAGTGGGTGATGTGGGGGGAGGGACACACAGGGAGTGGGGGTTGGGGGTGGGGGGGCAGTAGACAAGGGTCAGAGGTCTAACAAGCCAGACACACTCACTGGGGCATGACAAATCCTGTCTGCACAGAGACCCACTTCACTCACCCCACAAACGCCCCTCTGAGGGAAAACACAGGCCCCTCCTGGCCTTCCTGCTCCAGGCGGCCCGTTTCTATTCGTTACATTCAACTTTCCTTTAGCGGAAAATAAATATCAACATCGCACCCGCGGGCCACTCACACACTCAGACAACAAGTCTCAACTATGAGGCTGAAAACAAACATTTTTAGTGAGGTTTCGGGATCAGCGTCTTCCATTTATGACAGAACGTCTCTACGAAGACACCGTACGTCTGGGTTTACTTGGTGACTTTTTGGAAGGACCGACAAATGGATTTGGTTTGCATCGATGCGATGGCAACAGGCCTACCTGCTTAAACAAAGGTTGTGAACTAAGACACAACAGTCACAATAAAGCAGTGCTGGAGTTTGCGGGAGATTCTTCTATAACTTAGCTTCACTCCTATTTTTGAAAATACCAACACGAAAGCTGTTTCAATTGGAAAATCCAGTATTTTGGAAAAAAAAAAGTGAAAATATCCAGGGAGACTGGATCCATGGGAGTTGTGTCTCAGCCAATTATTGAAGTCAAACCTTCATGTAGCTGATATATTGCATTGATTATTTCATGAGCGGTGAGCTGTTGGTTTTCTGTGCTCCAGCAGCAATGATCCTGGAAACCCTGACGTCGAACACGAAGGAGATCCAGATCGAGGTCCTGTGTTTCCCTCTAAGAACAGCGAGGCACAAAGTGAACTGGTTTCCAATTCAGCGTCAGCTAATTAATGGATCAATCTGGATGGGTCCTGGCTGAGTGGGGGCATTAGAGCGTGGCTGGAAGGAGATGATGTCAGAGAGCAGATCCTCACCACAGGCGCCGAGAAATGTGAGAGGTTAGACTTCGTCTGCTGCGGGACGTTGTAGCTCTTATACAGCACTATCCCGTACTGTGAAAACAGCAGAGGGGGGAGGGGTTGGTTCTTGCTGCTGACACGGTTCAAACACATGTGAATGTGCTGGATTCACCTTCAGGAACATGACCTGGCAGTAAAGCCTGTACCTTGAGCAGCCTGAAGGCCGTCATCCAGCAGGTCCGGCTCTGCTCGTCCTCGGCACAAAGCATCTTCAGCTCCTTACAGTCGCTCCTTGCTTTACTGGGCTGTTGACACATCAGACACACACACACACACAAACACACACACACACACAGGTGTTCACGTCAGGAACCTGGACTCGTGAGGCCTCCATCATGGCACAGCTGTGACCTGGCAGGTGACACTGCTACCAACCACGGCTCGCTGATGACGAGGCAGAGATCAGGACTTCTTAATTTGGTTCATTAACGTGAAAGAACTATGTGACAAGATGGACGTCATTTCCTCCTGAGTCCTGAGGCCTCATCAGGAGGGCGTGGCCACGGCGGTACGGCACCATTTGTCATAACTTGGCTATAAAAACCTCACGCATGGAAAGCACGGAAAACACAGAACAACTAAATGCAACGTGTGTGCTGTCAGGACGGAGCACACCTGGTTTAGCAGGCGCCTGAGAGCAGCTCAGCCACTTGGTAACGTGATAAAAGGTAATGGACTCATTTTAGAACGCGCCTTTCTGCCTCAGTGGCACTCAAAGGGCCTTACAGTGTTGTCTTATTCACACACAGACACACAGCACACTTGTTGAACGTTAGCTCAGCTGCACCAGCTACACGTTAGCTTGGTATTAGCTTTCTGAGAAGTGGATCAGAAGGACGTTGGCTGAATACTTTTTGAATATGAGTGTCTTCCGGTGCTGGCTTCGCTCTGATGACCAGATTAATCAATATTCCTGTGCCGCCACATGCTGGCTAATGTTAAACTGATCGGTTCGCAAACTGAGCTGACTCCTTTCTTTCCACAAGCCTCCCAAGATGGGCCAAAGAAGAAGCCACTAACATTTTCAGGGAATTTGTTTTATCAGCCTTTGCAGAGATCAGCGCTCTTCTACTTCGAAACACACTTGAATGTTTCCCTCATGAAAATGATGGCCAGATTCACTTATCTGAACTTGATTCGATCCACTGAGAAGTCTCTGATGCCCAGTTCAAACGAATGCTAATGAACTCAGGCAGCAGCTGATAATTCTCAAGGTGGATGGTGTGAGTTGCTGACAGGAGAGCGTTTACTGAACGCTTACCACTGAACAACTAGGCAGTACCATTGCATAGCGTTGCGTATCACAGCATAGATTAGCATAACAACAATCCAGCCACCACCCGTCAAGTACAATCTCTAACCCAATTCTGCACTGTTATTCCAACTGACAGCATCTGACAATCCCGTCATTTATCACTCAAATATGTGTGTGTGTGTGTGTGTGTGTGTGTGTGTGTGTGTGTGTGTGTGTGTGTGTGTGTATAAGGTAGAGGTGGGATGGAAGGGTAGGTGGGCCAGATTCCCTGCACCATCCTGGCTTATCCCACTGGGCTTATCCCAGATCAGCAGGTGACCCACCACAGATAACTCCCAGAATGGGACGGATGGTGCTGAGTGTGTTTGAACCCCTGCTGTGTGGTTTTAACCCCTGTGTCCTCTGCCCCCCCGACCCCACACACACACACACACAAAACAAAGATCTGTTACAAAGCGGTTTTAGTGACGATGGCAGTATAGTCAGCCTTCCACTCCTCATATGACGCTCTCTCACTAGGGATTCATGAGAGCAGCGTCTCAGCATCGCCGTCGCCATCGCTCCAGCTGCCAAACGCCAACGAGAACTTTGGGTTGGATTTTGAATCATCGCAGAAATTCAGCAATGAGGCAAACAAAAGCTTGTGAGATTCACACGAATGAACATCACTTTTAAGATTCCAGAATACTTGGTCATCACCGCTAGCTTTACACTTCCTCTCTTTCGCTGTGAGACACATAAGCGCTTGGAAGTACAGGAGCGTGGTATTTATGGCTTATTTATACATTTATGGCTCAGAGGAAAACCTGAAAATATCCCAAGCTCTTGTTAAACACCTTGTTTCCTTTGTTAACTGATTTGGAGACGAGGGAACCCGACATTCAACAATGCTAACTTATTTCCAGCTCGTTCCCGTGGCGAGGACACATGACCCTCATCTGATTCGCCACAAGAGTGAAGCTCAGGGGACCCTTGTGTGTTACCTTGATGCAGAACTGGTAGTCTGTCGGGGCGTTGTGGAGTTTCCTGCCAGTGATGATGGTGAAGATGTTACTGTCCTCCAGATCCGACAGCAGCTGCAGGTGTCGCGGCTCCTGCAGGGTGGAGGTAAAGGTCAGAGGGGGAGGGGAGGTAGATGACACTTTTAATGCTCCTCCATATAAAACTAGGATATTGCAACTGCGGTCGACATCAACAAAAATGTCACTGAGGAAACAGAGCCGTCAATGTGGTGCACCATCATGTCACATGCCATTAATCTTAAATATCACGTCCTGCCCTGCACTCTTCACCTTAGATGTTCCCTTAGTAGAATAGTAGAGGCCGGAGCGCCGCAGGAACATGTAGAGCTTCTTCCAGGACTTGCGCCCAGGTTCCTTCACGTACAGATAGCCCTGGATCTCTGGACAGCTGCTGGAGTTCAGAAAGTTCTGGAAACCAAAGACAGAAACTGAGTATAACACAAATGCATTCTCAGTGTTGAAACAGGTTTTCTGTATTCCTGAAATGCTGTAAGCAGCACGGCAGCGTGAATGTCATTGACAGATTGTGTGTGTGTGTGTGTGTGTGTGTGTGCGAGTGTGTGTGCGAGTGTGTGTGCGAGTGTGTGTTCATGCATATATTTGGATGAGCAGATGTCCCAATGAAAATTTGCTCAAGGATACCATTTTTTTCTGCTTTCCCTCCTTCGTGGGACAGCAGGTCAGGATTTAGGGATACATTTCTGTTTCTGGCCGAATTAGGATTTGATCGAAGGGTTGGAGAGTCGTGATGTGCAGTAGTGGAGACGCGTCCCTTCACTGAGTCGTCCCCTCTCACCTGTAAGAGCTGTGACTGAGGGATTGAGCCATCAGTCTCCTGACACCAGGCCACCATCTGCTCTGGAAAGAAGTTCTGGATGGAAAAACACAGAGACAGCATGGATGAGCAAGAGAGAGAGAGAGAGACTGGAAACCACTTAGTGTCTCTACAACTGAGAGCTGTCTAGTAGTGTGTGTCTGTATGTGTGTGTGTGTGTGTGTGTGTGTGTGTGTGTGTGTGTGCGTGTGTGTGTGATGAGCACAAGGACTCAGAGACAAGTGGTCAGGGAGAGAGGGGGGGGGGCACTCAAGCCTGGGAGCAGATACAGTATGATCTCACCCGCTGATGTAATCCCCTTTAGCCAGCAGCGCCACTCTTAGCGTGATTGACAGGCTGTGGCCAGCACTCTGGTGTTTTAGTGGGCTCATTACCACAGAGCTGAGGTCACCTGCTGGCTCTGACACACACCTAAATCACCACGGCAATAATGTCACTGTAAACCTGGCGTGGAACAGCCCAGCCCCACGCGGAGTCCACATCAGCATAAGATGCCACGCAAACCGGCTACGGTTGACTCAGTGGCGGTGCACTGTTGGTGTCCTCAAGACGACCACAAGCTTTGTGTTATAAATATATATTTTAGCAAAAGGTCTCAGCCACAGAGACCTAGAATGGACGCCTCAGCAGATAGAGGAGAGAGGGGAGGGATAAGAGTGTGATGTGTGTCACTGACGAGGGAGAATACTGAGTGTGACTCATTCCATCAGCACGAATGCTCTGAATGTAACATTAAACACCTCTACAGGGCAACGATATGTTAAGAATAACGTGTGTTACTGTACTGAGTAACTGAAGTACTTCCTGCTGCAAATGTTTACAGACAGAAGTTGTGTGATTGTACTGTCTGTTGTGTCTGCACCCTCAAATGATTCACATCAACAGAATCACAAGAGTCTAAGCTTTCCAATGATGTGTCACATGAGTACCCACTTAAAACCTGTGTACATAGCATAGGAAGCTAAATGCATGGACGCTAATGTTTAGCTTATGTTTAGCCTCACCTCTCTCTGTTAGCATTTTGGTCCAGACTAATGTGGAATGTGGTAAATATTTCAATGTTCTTCAATCTGGTGACACTGTTTATGAGCCAGTAACATCCACTGTGGCGTCGTCCTCAACTGTGCTAAGCTAGCTGGCGTGCAAACACTGAACGTGCGAAAGATGACCAAAACCTCAGCAAGCTAGCACTGCAATAGGCCCTTTTCACAGCTGCCATTCTCACATGCCCTTGCAGGGCAAACAGAGGTGTAGTTATTAACTATGTCACTTATCAGTGGGATTAATAGTAAGGTGCTTGGTACCGCTCTAGAAAACGACTGCCATGTTCTTTCTTTAAGTTATGGCACATGGTGGCCCATTTCCACGTTTTGGTCCAGTTGCTTTCACACCTGATGTAGCCTGTGCCCAAGCACGCATTAATGGTTCCTCACACCACCCACTGATGAGGACGCAGGCGCAGATCAATGACTGGCAGACGGACATGTTGCTGGAAGCATGTGACCTCATCCTCCTGTTACTGTGTGTTGCTGAACATCGTGCTTTGCTTTGATGCAGTGGCGATAGTTTGATCATCCCCCTGTTACAACTGCATGGTTAATTGCATTATTTGGTTGAAGCTTAAAAGACCATCTGTCTTGTAGTGACAGTGTTTCTGCCTTCTTAACTCTCCACTCCAAGCTAATGATGGCTTCCCCCTCTCACTCTCCTCTCTCTTGCTCAGTGGGCCACATGTTTAGTTACTCCTCTGCTTCCTTTAGTGACACTGATAAGAGTTTTAATGTAGTTTGTTTGCTCAAGGCGAGGCTTAGTGAGGTTGAATTGGACCTACATATTAGCTGCTAGAGCTTGCCAGCCCCCGTTAGCTGGTGTGGACCGCCTTAGCTAAACTCCTAGCTTAGCCCTGACTACCGCTCCCCCGGCAGCAAACCAGGGCAGCTGGGTGACGGTCCGAAGGAAGAATAGTCCTAAGCAGACGCTGACTGTCCGTGACCACCGCATCACGCTTCTAATAGGTTCTCCCCACTTAGCGACATATCCGCTGAGAAAACAACACTGGTGATTGGAAGTTCAGTTCTGAGGATCGTGACGTTGACGACACCAGCGACCACAGTCAAGTGCATTCCAGGGGGGCCAGGGCGGGCGACGTGGAGTCAAATTTAAAACTGCTGGCTAAAAGTAAACACAAATATGATAAAATCGTTATTCACATCTGACTACGCCAGTCGGAGGGCACAAAAATTAATATTGAGTTGTGTGTACATTTGCGAAGACGATGTCGGACTCCATAGTGTCTCTGGACCCCTGCCTCACCGGACCAGCGACGACATGTTTAGCATGTCGTCGTTCAACCGCTGGCTGTCGAGGTGGCGTCCAGCAAACCAAGTGGGCTTCATAGACAACTGGAAAACTTTCTGGGGGAGCCCTGGTCTGATTAGGAGGGACGGCATTGGCCCAGTTTATTATAGAACAGAAACACTAACAACCCAGAGTTTAGACCAGGAAGCAGATGTCTTTCACGCTTCTCTGCACGTCCACTAGGGGGCAGTTACCCACCCAAAACTACTCCATAGACACTGTCTGCCCCCACACAACGTCAGTTTATTCACCCTAGTAAGAGGAAGAGGAATCAATCAAGAAAACCTAATCAAATTTAACAAGACCACTAAATTATCTCAAAAGAATATAAAAATTAGATGTGGATGATTAAATATCAGACCTCTGATGCCAAAAACTGAACCAGTAAATGAAGTGATATCTGACGGTTGTGTTGACCTGCTGAGTCTCACAGAAGCCTGGCTGGTGACGATGAGGATGCTAGTCTGAATGAATCCACTCCTCCAGTTACATGAACACTTACATTCCTCCAGGCTCTGGCCCAGGAGGTGGCGCTGCTGCCATTGTTGACACCAGTTTAGTAATAAATCCCAAACCAGAAGAAGTTTCCATTCATCTGAAAGCCTGATTCTCTGTTTGTGTCCTCCAGCCTGGAAACTCTCCAGCCTCTCTGATTGATTATTGAGGACCGTCCTCCTGGTCCGGACTCTGGATTCTGATCTGAATTCTCAGAGTTTCTATCAGTTTAGTTCTAAATCAGATCAAGTCATGATTGGAGGAGACTTCAGTATTCATGAGGATGTTGATAACCACAGTCTGGTACTGCATTTCTCTCTCTTCTAGACTCAACTGGTGTCCATCAGTCTGTCCATGAACCCCCTCACTGTCACAACCACACCTCCACCTCCTCCTAACATGTGGAACTGAAGCTGAACATCTGGTTGTGTTTCCACAGAACGCTTTTATCAGACCACCAATCAATCACTTTGGAATTTGGACTGATCAACTACACTCCACTCAGGAAAACTGTAGTTTCCAGATGTTTGTCTGATCAGGCCACACCTGGATTTAAGGAAGTGGTTCCATTGGTGCTAAATTCAGTGTCATGTCCCACTGTAACAGAGGGCGCTGTTGTCCACCTTAGTCCCTCCCAAACTGATCATTTTATCCATAGAGCAGGAGGCACCTTAGCAACAACTCTGGACTCTACTGGCCACTAAAGAAGAAAACTATGAATCCAAGGAAACAAGCACCTTGGTACGGTTCTGGAACCCGACAGCTTCAAAAAGAACCCAGAAACTGGAGAGAAGACGGCGCTGCTCCAAACTGGAGGAGTCACATGTAGTCTGGCAAGATGGCCTTAGAACCTAAAAGAAAGCCCTTGGTAGAACCAGAGCAGCCTACTACTCAGCACTAATAGAGGAACACAAGAACAACCCAGGTTCCTCTTCAGTCCTGGAGCCAGACTGACAGAGAGCCACAGCTCTACTGACCCAAGTAGTCCTGTTTCCCTGGGCAGCAAAGAGTTCATGGACTTCTTTAATGACAAAATTGTCCTTATTAGAGAGAAACTTCTTCTCCTGCTGCCATCAGCTGACAACATGGCCCCTAGAACCCAGAACCTTAGAGGCAGCTGGAGGACCAGACACACACTTGGATAGTTTTTCTCCCATCAGCCTTCATGAGCTCAGTTCAATAATGTCCTCCTCTAAACCTCCACCAGTCTCCTAGACCCCATCCCAACTAAGCTGCTCCAAGACTCTCTACCCTCGTTAGCCCCTCCCTCTTAGATACGATCAATGTGGCGCTGGTATCTGGTTCCATCCCTCAGTCCTTTAAAGTAGCAGGAATTAAACCCTCCTCAAAAAGCAAGCCTGGATCCAGAAGTTCTACCAACTACAGACCAACATCACATCTTCCTTTTCTCTCCAAGGTTCTGGAGGAAGCAGCTGCTAAACAGCTCTGTGACTTCTCCACAGCAACAGCTGATTGGAGGATTCAGTCAGGTTCCAGGTTCATCCTAGCACAGAAACAGAACTAGTCAAAGGTACCAGTGACCTCCTACTAGCATCAGATGAGGGACTGGTCTCTGTGCTGGTCTGATTAGATCTCAGTGCAGCTTTGATACCATTGACCACCATATCCTTCTACAGAGACTGGAACCTGTCACTGGTATTAAAGGAACCACACTAAACTGGTTCAGGTCATATTTACTAGGTCATCTCAGTTGCTACTAGTTAATGATGGTTCCTCTGAGACCACTGCAGTCAGTTCTGGTGTTCCACAAGGGTCTGTGCTTGGACCAGTCCTCTTCACCCTGTACCTGCTTCCTGTAGGTCACATGATCAGGAAACACTCCTTTAATGTTCACTGCTATGCAGACGACACTCAGCTGAACTCATCAATGATCCACATGGAACAAACCAGCTGACTAAACTGGAGGCCTGTCTGCAGGACAGGAAACATGGAGGACCATCATTTCCTTTTATTAAACTCTGATAAACTGAAGTTCTTGTGCTGGGCCCAAACACCTGAGGACCACCTGATCTGATGAGACAGGAACCCTGGATGGCACCACCCTGGCCCCCAGCACCACCGTAGGAACCGAGGAGTTCTCTTTGACCAGGACCCTTTAACTCCCACATTCAACAAAGCTCCAGGACGCCTTCTTCCATCTCCGTAACATCGCTAAGATCAGACACATCCTGGCTCAAGAAGATGCAGACAAACTAGTCCCTGCTGTTGTCACTTCCAGGCTGGATTACTGCACCTCCCTCCTACCAGGCTGGACTAATAAGTCCCTAAAGACTCTCCAGCTGGTCCAGAACGCTGCTGCCCACGTGTTGACTAGAACTGGTAGCAGAGACCAGGTCTCTCCTGGACTGCTTCTCTGCATGGCTCCCTGTCAGATTCAGAACAGAATTTAAAATTCTTCTTCTACCATCAAAGTCCTCAACAATCAGGCTCCTTCATCCCTGACAGAGCTCCTAGTCCCCTATGATCCAGCTAGAACCCTTCACTCCCAGGATGCAGGGTTCCTGCTGGTTCCTAGAGTTCTAACAGTAGAATGGAGCCAGAGCCTTCAGCTATCAGGCTCCCCTCCTGTGGAACCGTCTCCCAGTTTCAGTCCAGGACCCAGACCCCCTCTCTAGGTTTAACAGCAGACTTAAGACCTCCTTGTTGATCAGGCTTATAGTCAGGACTGCTTAGGCTGGCCCTTAGATCTGCTGCTATAGGCTCAGACTGCTGGGATCTCCCATGATGCACTGGGCTTCTCTCTCCTCCTCCTGTCCTCATACGTGTTACTAACTCCTCTTCTCTCCCCTTATCCCAGATCCTGGTGCTGCTGGAGGAGGCTCCAGACCTGAAGAGGCTCCAGCTGCCACCCGTAGCTCCACCTGTTCCTGTCCTCTGTGTCTGACCATGCATTAATGGTTCCTCACACCACCCCTTGAAACTGACCCAGGCGTGGTCAATGACTGTGTTCCAGCATGGTATGAACCGTTCACACTTTTCAAAGAAACCGGACTTAGGGCCAAGCGTGCTCGGATACGTTACCAGGACTCCAGTGTGAAAAGTGCCTTTTGGGAGATTAGCAAAAACAAGAAATCCCCAATCTCCTCTCAAGGACGCCATTCTTCCCTCACTTCTCGTCAAAGACTCTTGGCCGTTACCTAAAGACTTCTCGGAGTGAAGGTCCCACTGGACGGTGAGGTCTTGGTGAAAATTCAGCATCTAAATAAGTATATAGCTCAAAGTAACTGCAGTCCCATTTTACAGCCCACACCGGGAAGCCACTGTGACGCCATCGAGGGTTTTGACAGCTCCTGCTTTGAATACTGGAGTCTGGCATCATTGGAGCTTTCACCTATCTTGGTTTTGTGGAGCAGACATAACCACATTTGCATGGACAGGATGGAGCGCTGACTAGCTTGGTTAGGATGAATGAGGTCAGTTCAACCTGCCTGGGTGGCCATCTGCCTCGACCCGTTGGCGACATGTCTATCGCGTGGTAGCCACGCCCTGCTCTGCTCGATCAAACTTTTGACTGTGAACAGGACCATCGTTTATAAAATGAACATCTTGTTTTGAGGAGCATGTTTGTGATTGAGGCCATGAACTTGCTACTGAGGTCATAAACCACTGAGGAAAAGACTTCCTGGACTTCCTTCCCCCTGCTGGCCATGAAGGCTTCACTTGATCCATCTTTTCTCCAGTCTACGTCTGAGCTTCACAGATCCACCAGGAAATGCTTTTTTTCCCTGTCTCAGTCTGGAGACACTGAATGCTTGAAGTTGTTTGCGAAATCTAAATTTGCATGAAATTCAGCTATAAGCAGCTCCAATCCAAAAATATCACGCTTGAAAATACGCTAAACCCCAGCTGTGTGTGTATCTGCATGTGTGAGTGTGGTGGTGTGTGTGTGTGTGTGTGTGTGTGTGGGGGGGGGGGGGGGGGCTGTGTGCTAAACCAAAGCTGTCACCGAAAGGTCATCTCAGGGATGCGAGCGACTCACCAGGGGGTTCCTGAAGAATTCATATTTGGCATAATTCTTCCTGAAGAGGAATTTACTGTCGCTGCTCATGGAGGCTTGAACCTGAACCACCAGCTCATGGTCCTCCAGGCATCTCTCTACAATCACACACACACACACACACACACACACACACACACACACACACACACACACACACACACACACACACACACACAGAGTGTTAGCTTTGTTTTATCCTTCAGACGTTTTCCGAGGCAAAAGGATAAATCGCTTTATAATGCAGTTGGATTTGCATAATAACTGAGAACAGCTGAAAAATATTGCAACTGTAGTGTCGCTGTCAACCTTTGAGAAAAGCTCCTTCCGGTGTTTCCACACTCTCCCTTGTGTTCTCCTTTTTTTAAACTTAAGCATATTCTGCAATGTCCTTGCCACTGGAGGATCTTGATGATAAATGAAACGTGTTCTGGCAGCAGGAAACAATAACTTTTAAATGGTCATGAATTCCAAGTTAAAATCAGAGGATTTTCAAGGGTCTGTATGTCTTTTTTCTGTTTCCTTGTGACCGTCTCCTGATGCTCCCTCACACTAGCCATCGCAGTTCTGATCAACCGATGAACAACATGGTGTTCGATGCTGGGAATTAAAGATAAACACGATCAAACACACGTTTGTACATCTCAATACAATGATGCAGCAAGATTTTTCTTTGTTACTTGGAGTCTAAATGAGGAGGGGCTGTGAGGGAGGGAGGGAGGAGGCGAAGGTGCGGAAGCAAAGTGCTATGAGATGGAGAGGGGGAAGGAGGAGTGGGGGGGGGCATTGCAGGAAGATGATGTCATGTATTTCGGCTGATTGCTGAGAGCAGAGAAGCCATAAGCAAAGTACAAGCCGCAGACAAACACACAGCCACACATTAAGAGCTCACGCAGGCCTAACTTGCTCATTGGGCACCACATACACTCAATTACATTGTGTGTGTGTGTGTGTGTGTGTGTGTGTGTGTGTGTGTGTGTGTGCGCGCGCGCGCTTCTTTTTAGTGAAGTTGAAAGCCTATGATCACAGGGTGAGCCAGATTAGAAATGGAGAGTGACAGGATGTACTGTGGGTACACTCATACACACACACACACACACACACACACACACACACACACACACACACACACACACACACACACAGTTTTATTAAGACAAAACACACAAAAACTTCAACATACATGATTATAAAAGTAGGGGTAGAGATGTCTGAGCTCTGTTGCTTTGTGTGTGTGTGTGTGTGTGTGTGTGTGTGTGTGTGTGTGTGTGTGTGTGTGTGTGTGTGTGTGGGCGCGCGCATGCGCGTGTGCACACACGCTGGCTGCAAACGGGGGAATTTCCTGTGGAGGGTTCAGTAAAGACAGGATTGGCTAGGACGGCTAGGGGCTCGTCTGACGGAGACCCACCATTGGTTCCTCACAACTCTGGTATGACGCTTTAGTCCAGGCCTCTCTGCCCCCCCTCCTTCTCTGTCTCTCTTTTCTCCGTCTTTCTCTTTTTTCCCTCCCTCCCTCTCCTCTCCTCTCCTCACCTCACATTCCATCTCTCTAGTGCACTTTTTTCCAGAAACGCAGATCAAGCAGCAAAGCACAAAGCGATCCTTTGACTCTAAAAATATGACTCAAGGAGAAGGAAAGCCTCACCGAAGGACAAAGAGAGCGACGGAAAATAAATAAATAGATAAATAAATTGATAAATCCAACTTCAAAAGGAGGAAGAGTGAAAGTAAAGAGGTGAAGTCTTGTGTTCTTTTTGTGTAATCCCAGCGTTTCAAGGGGAGGGGGCAGGCATGTGCACAGAACATGGAAAATTCGTAATCCTGCAGCCGTCCTGAGTCGTATAGAAGCACACGAGCACACATGCCATGCTCAAGTGAACATACACACTGAGGACACACACGAGAGAGTACCCCCCCCCACACACACAGATGCACAGAAAAGCCATATACACACACAAGGCTGACACACACCTGCATGTAGACAGAAAACGGTCCGCTACAAAGATTAAGCCACTTTACCCACATTTCAGTTGCAGAACGATGTTTATACTCGTCCCTGAGGCTGCTACTCACCATCATATATTTTCAGGGTATGTATCATGTTAGAAAAGTACACAAAGATGAGGATTATTGATTTCTATTGAAATAAGTAACTGCCAGTCTCATTGGATGATATGTGATCCATCATTGCATGTACATAATATCCTAATAAAACTGGAGTAAAGTAGAATTTATGTCCATTTCTGTAAATCAGAGCATGAATACAAAGTCAAAGCTCCAGTCCAACCACGGGTGGACACGCGTCCTTACCGAGGCCGAGTATGGGGTGGTGCTCCACCAGCGTCCAGGCGTTGTCATCCAGACAGTGGCTCTTGTAGACCAGGAGCTGACAAAGGTCTCTGGCTGTCATGTCTGCTGGGATCTCCACCACCTTCCCAGCCCCGTCCTCGCTCCACACCTTCACTATCTGCATACAAACACACGGACAAGGATGGAACTACGTATAAGGTCATGTTGTCACGAGCTGGGAGAAGTCAGAAGGTTTGATGCGTTCTGAGCTGCTTTTCAGGAATTCAAATCCAGGGTAAAGGGGGAGGGGAGGCATCAGATCAGAGGCTGCATTTACCTCCATCCCCAGGTGCCTTCTCAAGTCCGGCCTTTAAAGTCGTGTTCACATTTAAGCCAGTGACAAAGTTGCTTAAACAAAGGATGAAGTCCATCCAGGAGAGGTCGGCTGGCCCCAGCACTCTCACTTCAGCCCTTTTGTCCACAGCTCAACCAAACTCACTCACTAGCACATCCCCGGATACGCGTGTAAACCTGCTTGCGCACATAGCACAATGTTTCCTGATGCGTGCAAGAATACCAGGAGTCGGAAAAGGGAAAAGTAGAAAAAACACACTTGATGAAATCACAGGGCTTTTACACATGTTGCATGATGAGCATGTTCTTAAAAATGTCACCACTGGGAACAGCAAGTGGGTACAGTTCAAAGCCCAACTGCCTCCCACTGTTGCGCCATTTTGAACCATTGCAGCCCAAAGCGACTTTCAAACGGGGTGTAATTTCGTCTCAGTGCGCAGCTCCACTCTGTGCACATTCACACACAAAGCAGCGACGGCCCGCTGTCACATGCAGCGTATGAACACAAACACATTATAAACACGAGCAAATAAAGATCCAAAAGTCTTTAAAACGATCGTCCATGTATTCCTGAGCAGCTGTATATCTATATTGGTGTGTGTGTGTGTGTGTGTGTGTGTGTGTGTGTGTGTTATCCCACACCTACAACAGGATTCTGCTGCCCTGCACTTCACACAAAGCCAGCAGGAGCAACTATTGAAAATTACATGAAACAAAACACAAGCCTGGTGTTGGTCGAGAGCCGGGGGGTGTCATGGAAAAGAAGGCAAACAATAGCAACCCCAATTTGAAAACACACAAAACAGCCCAAAAATGTCAGCAACGGTGGCCTAGAAATGACAAAACGTCACAGCACCATCATTGCGAGGCTGAAAGAGTCTCAGACTGGAAGCAGGAACAAGACCACGGCGCTCTCCGCTCCTCCTGCGTCCCACACCCCCACCACAGACAGAGATTTCATGACGTGTGAGATTTGTTTGAGAAAAGTTTTGAGGGGCAAAAACAATGCAAAGGTCTATCACTGCAAGCTGTACACAAACACTTACACACGCACGCGGGCGCACTCACGACACACACACGCGCGCGCACACACAGGAAATTAAGGAACACACACAAGTCTCTTACCTCCACAGCCTGAAAGAGGCAACAGTCTGGAGAGCAGGATGGCATTTTCACACTGAGACGCTCTCCAGTGACACAGAGAGAGAGAGAGGGGGGGAGTCAGGACGAGAGGGAGAGTGGGAGGGAGAGAGAGAGAGAGAGAGAGAGAGGGAGGGGCAGATTGGCAAGGAGAATACAAGAGAGGTAAGAGGGAAGAGAGGGGGAGGAGAGAGGAAGTGACAGAGGAAGGACGACGAGAGTGGAGGAGAGACAGCTCGCTCCTTCTCCTCGTGCTGGGCAGTATAAAGGCTGGGCTACGAGGAGTAGTTTGTGCCCCCCCCCTCCTCTCTCTGGATTAACCCAGTATGGGATTTTTAAACGGTGAGCTGCTACCTGTCACGTACTCTACTCTCTTATCTTCCAAGGCTGCGTTCAAATCCCTTCACCCTGACAAAAAGATCACGTCAGCTCCTTTTACTGATGGCGCTGCATCAAGTCTTCCTAAAACACCCCCCCTACACACACACACACACACAGAACAAGCTCAATGTATTAAACTGAGCTGCCAATCACACACATGCATCTCTTATTCCTCACGTCCACCAACAATCCTTTTTGCGCTGCACTGACGGTTTCAGTTTCTATCCCCTCCCTCTCTCCTCCTCTTCCTCCTCCTCAGCTGTATGTGAAATACTATGCGAATGTGTTAGGACCAGAGCAACATGTGTAATGCACACTGATGGCTTCGAGGTCACAAAGAAGGCAGACAAAAGTTTTTTTAAAAGAGAGAGAGAGAGAGAGAGAGAGAGAACAGCAGTGATTTGATCTGAAGCCGTATGGATCAAGTGTCGTTTGGGCTTCACTGAGGGGTTCAAGGGAGGGGTAGAAAGGGAGGAAGGGAGGGAGGGAGGTGGTTGCTCAGCGAATCTGCCCAGCCGCGGGAGAGGGAGGTAAAGAAAAAGAAAGGAGGAGGAGGAGGAGGGGTGGAGAGAGAGCAAGCAAAGACGGAGAGCTATGGAGGAATGTCAGTAATGCAATACTGAGTCATAATCAGGCTCATGTGTAGCGCGCAGGCCAACACAGCTGGCCCCTTATACAGTGTGCATGAGAACCAGGAGCCCGACACACACACGCACGCACGCACGCACGCACGCACGCACGCACGCACGCACGCACGCACGCACGCACCACCAAAAAAGAGACAAAAGGTAAGACAAGCAGCTCCAGCAGTTTTTTTCGGCTTGACTGCTCAACTTTTTTTTGCAGTAGTACATGTTCGTGTGTGTTTGAGTGCATGCGTGTGTGTATGAGCATGTGTGAAGATAACGAGTTTACACGTATGTGATGAGCATGTGAGCACAGGAAACTACCTTCATATGGACTCAGCAGGCCGGCTCGTGCCAATTTTTGTTAAATGTTTTGAGTTTAACGATATTTTCCCGTTTCTACTTGAGTTCACTTTCTACCTTTAACTCCTCACCGAGTTTTTATCCTCACACGATGAAATGTAACTCACCTTGACTCACTCCTCCTCCCCTCCCCCACGTCCCTCTGCTCCTGCACCAGAGGAGGGTGAGGGGTGGAAATGTACAGGGTTATTGGTCTCCTATGCTGCTTACAGCAACCATCAGCAACACACGCACACACACACACACACACACTCACACACACACGTAAAGAGGACTTGGAGCTGCAGCATATTGGATTGAAGGGTCACGGACAGACACCTGCATGCATACAAACAAAGACACGCATAAGCACAGTATGTACAGGGTCAGAGGTCAAACTGAATAATCTGCAACAGGGTCAGACCCACTTGACCAAGAGGTTTATGGGCCCCTAAACCTATCAGGCTATTCACTCACACACACACACACACACTCAGTGATCTGGTTGTTTTAAGCCGGGGCAGATCTCATCCACGGTGCAGATTGTAAAAGCAATCTTGATTCATTGAGGGCAAGCGAGGGTCTCTACAGACGCCTCCACTGTTCAAAGCTTTAAGACCCTGGTTCTTCTAGCAGCTTCCCTCCATCATAAAATCTACACAAGCACTGCTATGATGTGCTCCTGGCCCTGGTTTCACAACACCAACCAGCTTCAGATCCTGCAGAACCCACGTTAAGAATGAGAACATGACTTATAGAAATAAATGCAACAGCTGCATTTATCTCCCCTCATCCAACAGGCTCGTCTCTCGAAATGGGAAAGAAGACACAACGACACTTTAACTCCTATGAGGTGTGTTGACTGGGTTTCTGAAGTGGAATGAGATGAACCAGGAAAACAAACAAAAGAAATTCAACCCCTCTTCTACTTGTATGGGCGCAGGATCAACCAGCTTCTATGAGCAGGTCTAAAACAACCCACATGTGCGCAGGAATACGCAGTGGGAGAGGGGCAGAACTCTCTTTACGCTGTACCGGTTCCGTTAGCGCTGCAGTCTCCCCGCCGTGTGTTCTGAGGAGGTCCCCCGGAACATTGCGAGCACACTTAATGTTCTCCCACCACCAGTATTAGCCTTGTATTTTTTGCCACTCAAGTATTTCTGGTAGGACTGCATTTCAACGAAACCACAACATCCACGCCAAAATAAAGAATCAATCAAAAGAGCACGTTTCAAAAATAGTCTCCATGATAAAATCTGAAAAACTGCTCCACAGAGTTTGACTCCAAACACGAAAGACGCTGCCCCACAAGCTGCAGCACACCTGTTGCTGCCCCGTGCTGTTGTTACTGTCCAGTGTCACCAGCACCTACGAGACCTTTGGTTCTTCTTTTGCAGTTGTAGAAAGGAAATAAGTACTTTTACTAGAGTGGTGTACATTTGTTTGGTACCTATCTCTTGCGCTTTGCCAAAAAAGTTGTCACGCAAAACTGGTGTGCATGAAGTCAAATGTTTTTAAAAGAGATAAACTGTGATTCACAGGAGGAAACAGGCTGATAACTGATGCCATTCACTGGGTTGCACTTCTATGCAGACGACTCACTGTTGTTGCTGGTGGATTTGTGTCGCGCTGTGCTCCTACAGGAGGTCATTCACGCTACCTCAGAGTTTCAGACAGCTTCAAACTCATAGTGAAAACTATGCAGGACTCCACCGACATCAAAAAGAAAATCTACTTCTGAATTCTCCAGTGTTAATAGAAAAAAGTAGAAATTTGACTTGGCCACTTTCACTTGGGAGTGGACTAATATTTCTCCTTGAGGACCTATACTTTCACTCACATACTTGAGTTGTGTACTTTGTGCCACCATGGAGAGCATAGCGCCATCATGGTACTACTGACTTCGCCGTCTGATGACACCTACTTTCAGGAACATTTTTTTCCACTTCTCAAGTATAAACTTTGTCCAGGCACATTCATAAAATCTTCAGTTTGTTTTTCCTAAAGATGTGAGATTGTCAAAATGAGGCTGAAGCAGCTACTGAAACGTCCAATTCTCACATGATCCTGCGGTTGTTCAACCAGCAGCTGTTACATGCCTTCAAATAATAACATGTCTGGAGTGCACTAACACACACCCATCCCTAATGTCAGCGCATGATTGTCGGTTGGCGGTGGCTTCCCTCCCAGCATCCGTCGTCTTTCATGTGTGTGAGTGGTCGGCTTCGGGCCAGACAGAGCTGATTAGCTCTGCAGACAGGCCAAACTCAATTTCACCTCACTAGAGAGCCACCACAGAGTCTCGCTGAGTGGCTCCCTGCCCCACCTCCCCATGACCTGACACTGACACAACACCGTCTCCCACTCATACACATGCATGTGGATGCGGTCACACAAAACGCCTCTGACTTTCTGATGGATGCGTACCAGCCGTTCTAGGAATCCCTCCACCTCCAAGTGGCATCAGCAGCTTTTATGCGGGTACAAATACAAAAGAACAGAAGTGACAGTTTGACCAGCCAGATTAGATTAAAGTCATGGGAGGGTTTGGTAGAGGGGTCCACAGGGTGACTCCTTTTGCCTTACGAGACTCCATCTACAGTTTAACGCTCATTTATTTGTCTCAACAGGAAACGCAAACGCAATTCTTAACTGATGAAACCCGCAAGATGAAAAGAGAGCACAAACTCTTGAGGATTTAAAACTTAATCGGATGTCAAGTTGAATTTGTAAATGTCTGGCTCCTAAACTGCTCAGTGTTGAACTCGATAATGTTTCTGGGATAATCAGCCATTTCACAGCTGAAGCAATTTCTTTTAGTTTTATGGGGGAAAAATGTAGTTCTAGTTTGACATAAGAAATCATCAAAGAAGAATGTGTTCCCTGAGAAACGGCAGGGTTACATCATCACATTGCACAAAGAAAACATTAACTGCTTGGCAGAGAATCAAAAGTCACATAGGTTTTCATAAAACATAAATCCTAATAAGACATAGACTTAGAGACTTTGTTAAATCCCACCCAGGTACGTGATTAAATTTCAATTTACAGTAAAGCACCTTGATCCGCATTAGAAACGACAATGACGTCGTATCTAGCTAACAATAGAGCTTATATATCCATGTCATTATGAGCTTACTCTGTTCAACAGGCCTTCTCTGACATCACACACACACACACACACACACACAGAGTCTGGAGACTGTTGCGTGCAGAGGTACATCAGCTGACCACAGACAAAAAGCCTGACATAGAGAGAGAACGAGTGTGTGACTCAGAGCTTTAATTAGTCCTCATGACTTTGCTGTGTTCATATATATATACACATATATATATATATATATATACACATATATATATATATATATATACACATATATATATATATACACATATATATATATATATACACATATATATATATATATACACATATATATATATATATATATATATACATATATATATATATATATATACATATATATATATATATACACATATATATATATATATATATATACACATATATATATATATATATATATATACACATATATATATATATATATATATATATATATACATATATATATATATATATATATATATATATATATATATATATATGTATATATATGTATATATATATATATATGGCACCAGTGGCATCATCTTCATTTTTCTGCACTGAGTTTCCCCAGCAGCTGAACCACTGTGGTTGTATTCACATCCCAAGCATCTGGATGCCGATGTTCTGGGGGACAAAGCTGTCTTCTATCTTTGTGATTCTTATCATGTCTCATAGTGGAATTCCAGTGAGTTGCTGTGGTTTTCAGGGTCCTGGTACGGCTCACAATGTCACGGAGGACTGGGAAACTTTAGCAGAGCTGGTACCATTACTGCTCGTCCCACTAGGACACGTTAAATGACCGACAGTCCTCACCTCTTCGCTCCCTCCTGTGTCCAACTCATGAACCCAAACACAGCGTGTCCTTCTATCCCGTCCTTCCTGTGAGGAACGACTGACATCACCACCTCCACGGCAGCGCCCTCCAGAACGACCAGACTGTGGAGAGCAAACTAGGATTGGTCTTTGTCCAGAGTTTCACAAGCACCAAAGACCTCAATCATCACACCCCTCGCTGAATAACAACTATGAGAAACTGACTTTTGCACATCCTTTTGACTTTTTTTGTATCGAAACCCTTTTTTCTCTAGCCTCCGTCCACAGGGAGGTCAGGGTCAGCTGCGGAGCACCGTCCCTGATGTTCATAACACTGGCTCCCTGGCCACATATTAAAGCAAGAATTGCGTTACAGCCGCCGTCCTGATGCCAAAGCAAACCCACTGGCCCAGTGACGACAGACGGGACCTGACCAAACCCTTGTGAAAGCGACCGTAACTTGCGTGGGAAATGGCGGCTGGAGTTTGAGATTCAAGCTCTAAGTTCAGACTTTGGCGTCATCTATACATATTCATAGGCTGATGGAGACGCAGCGTCATGACGTCCCTTGGTGGTATCCACCTCAGAACATCTCCAGGACAAATCCAGTCAAGTTGTCGACGGCCAAGCGTTCCTGTCATGCACACACTTCCTTTTTCTCATATGTTCACATAGGTTCATAATGTGAGCTGTGTATCCCAGCGAGAAAGACTGGAGCTTAAGTGAAGAATGTTCAGATTCCAACTCAACAGCTGGAGGGAGAGACTGTGAGAGAGATCCTCTGATAAAACCATGCCAACGCAAATACTCTGCAGACCAACGCACAGCCCGTCTGAGAGTCTGCATTGTTGTGTAAGCCATCCTCGTCGATGCATCTCACTGACTGAAGCCCTCCTCAGACTACACAAGCAGAGCGTCCTGCACACACGCATGCATACATGCACACGACCTCGCCAGTGGAGAACGTTACACAACGTGGCGTGCAATCGGGAGCACGGAGTGAGAAGCTAAGATGTGGCTTTGCTGCCGTTATTGAACTCAAGTGATTCAATCAGTTAAAGTCTTGTTCAATGGTCGCAGACGAGCTGCGGCTGATTTTAAGCATTAACATGGATTAAAATACGTGGCGGCTCCACACGCACCCTCTGACGGAGGCCGTTTTGTGTACATTATTACAGCCATTTCTTCAGTTGTATTTTTTTTGCTGCTGCTGCTGCTGCTGCTAATCACGATGGAATGTTAAAACCATTCTTCCGTTGACTTTGTACTCCATGAATCACAAGTTCATCACTGCTCCTTTTGGATGAAAAGCAACATCTTTCCATTTTGTGCTGTTTAGTCTTGAAGGATTTACTTCATAATCCAAGATGTCATGAAAGAAGGCAGCAGAGAGGATGCAAGCCTTCCCAGAGATGATCTGTTAGGAGCCGAAGCACTGAGTCCAGACAGGAACAACTTCTGCACAGCGACTCTGAGCATGGAAACTACAGACTAATTATCTCCCCTGTGATGAGAGCTGAGTGAATATTTGTTCCATTTTAATGCAGCAGACAGCAGTTACATCAACCGAGCTGGACAGAATGAAGATGTCTGAGGGGGGAGACACTCGAGGCTCAAACACACGCACAACAGAGCCTTTGTGTGAACTGCAAAGTTGCTCTCTGACTCCAGACCTTGTGAGATGATGTCAACCAAACTCAAAAAATAATGGTTGGCCTTATCAGCTGCACTCATGTGAACTCAATAACAACACCTGTGTGTGTGTGTGTGTGTGTGTGTGTGTCAGCATGTGTGCTCATCTAGAATAACTTTTATTGTTCAGGGTGGGCATCCTGAAACATCTTTTAAAAAGGATGGAACATTCCTGGCCCTGCTGGGGGAAGGAAGGGCAAGGCTATGACACACACACACACACACACACACACACACACACACACACACACACACACACACACACACACACACACACACACACACACACAGTGACGGCAAGCCAACGTGGAACCGTGTGAACCGGAAATGAGCGCTTGTCTTGTCGGAGCCGGCAGATTGATTCACAAGGTTTCGAGGGATTCAACTGGCAGACGTTCCCAGCCTCGCTACGGAAGTCTGCACTCTGTCTGCAGCATCCTGGAGACGCTCACCTCCTTCCACAGCAAAACATGTCTGTCACTCTCTATGTGTGTAAGTGCGTGTGTTGTTGATGAAGCATCATTATCAGTCACACACACACACACACACACACACACAGGCAGTCAGATAAGGGTACAATGTTGTGTAATGGAAGGAAGGCCGGACGCAACTAAAATCAACATGATGCTCTGACCTGAACAGAACAGGCCAAACAGCTGATTTACACACACACACACACACACACACACACACACACACACACACACACACACACACACACACAATGAGATGTTCAAAATCACACCAACACATTTCCTGACCGGATCATTCTACGGTCACATGTGTTTTCATGTGCATACACTGCAACGTGATCAGTCGTGATCAGGACTTCATTTCGGGACGTTTATCTGCACTCACGCGGTTGTCGGAGCTCTGGATGGGGCTGAGAACTGGAGAGCCTGCTGGACTGCAGAGCTCAGGGAAAGGGTTGGGGATGGCCGGCAGCGAGGCTGGACGCAGCTGCTGCTCTTCCTGCAGGCACCTGCAGAGGGAGACACACACACACACACACAAACACACACACACACACACACTGATGGCTCAGCTGGGCAGTTACACCACGAGAATCATTAGAGTGTGAAAAGAGCCTGCACACTCCATACTAGAGACAACAGAGTTGAGCTGACCTTTGAGGCTGAAAACAGAAACACTTCCAGAGTTTTGGACACAAACAGATGTTACATCAGAGCCCAAACTATCTGCTCTCTTTAAGTAAACCTGTTTTGGAATTGGATGTCCCGTCACATCAGATGCACAGTCTGAATTCAGAACAATTAGGCATCGCTGTACTCATGAATCACATCTCGTATCAAACAGCATCTGCTCCAGCTGGATTTGTACAGAGGTGAATGACGTCTTGGTGCTCAGCATAGTAGAAGAATGAACTGCCGTCTACCTGGCAGTCTGGATGTGCATCGGCTGAGACTGCCGTGGCTTCTCCCTGGTGGGGAAGGAGGAGGGTGGGGGTGGCGTGTGACGACGTTGTCCCGGGTAGGCCCCGTGCACGTGGTGGTGCGGCGTGTGCGCGTGTCCGTTGTTCAGGAGTAGGGCCGTGTCTGCCTGCGTAGAATACACACTCTCCATGGAGGAGTTCATCTCATTGACCAGCTGCTCCAGATCCACATCATCATCTGTGCAGAAGAGAGGTTGAGAGGGAGATGGAGAGAAGGAGTGAGTGACAGAGAGACGGGCAAGACCGGTCCCAGTGTCCGATCAAGGGAGCGGATCATCTCTAGTGGTAAAGATCCATCAGTCAGTTTCTGTTCAGTTCAGCGATCAACAAGTTGCTGGTAAAAGTACCTTCAAATACTACGATTGATGTTTAGTCTCTTACGAGCAGTTGGAGGGTCAGTGGACTCTGGCGTGTGCTGGCCTCCGGGCTGCGCATGTGTTTGCACTGTACACCTAAAACTTGGCCCGGCACACAGGAAGAGACTCCATATGTCTAAGCCCACATTCTACCTGCTGCATGAGGGAAGAATAGCAAAAGAAACGTTTCCTACTCATGCATGCCTTCCAGTGGGAGCCGGAAAATAAAGAAGCATAGGAATTTCATGCAAAACATGGGAGCGCCTGATTCGATGCTCTGTTGTATGGACACGTCTGTTCTGGGGCGCCCAGGTAGTGGAGCGCTCTATCACGTTGCACATCCACATGGACAGGTGGAGCGCTAGTTTGCGTCCCCATGTTGCCTCTGGCTTGGTCAGCACTCCTGACAGATGCAGGTGGAGAGACACTCGCGCCTCCTCTAGGCCATCGGGGGCCACCTGAGGGGGTCGAGGGGAACAGTATGATCCTCAGGCTCCGCCCCCCTGCTGAAGCCCCACAATGCAGTGCCACATGTTGCACCAGTTGTGCTCATTTGCACTGTGTTCTGACTCCATCCTCTTCTCACGTCCACAAAGCAAACATTTGTATACGTAGAGCAGCATAAATGTGAATTATCTCCATGTTCCCATCACTTCAATGACAGTGCTGCAGGTTATGGTTCGCGCGTGAGTACATGGGGTTACTTCCTTCTATGCAGTATGAAAACACAGCATGAGCTTTCAGTACTCCGGCCGAGACGCTGTTTGCACTGCACTCTCAAAAATATGCAACGTGTTCTTCCTTCGTTTGCTTTTCTTTGGATGAGATAAGAATTAATATCACCTATGCAGCATCTTTAGCAGACTTTATTTGAAGTACAGAATAAAAGCTAGATGTTTACTGGGACCCTTCGAAGCCCCTACAAGGCCAGTGTGGCCCAGATTGTGTCTGTGTCCACAGCCCTTAGGTCCTGCGTGCGTCCCAGCCCAACACCACACGCAGAATTCCTGACATTCCACACAGAAAAATTACAGCAATCTGGGAACGCTCACCAGCCTGCTCATGGCACATGGTGGCCAAATGATCTGGACAAAGTAGGCCACCACAACACACACACACACCCACACACACGCACACACACTCACACACACACACACACACACACACGTTAAGGACACTGTGTACACTGTGCAGCACTGATGAGCATGTGCATGTAATTATGCTGGAGAATTAAAAATGTACTGCAGTACTCAGGCATACACACAGCCAGCGAACACAGTGGGCCTACGGAGCGGAAGTGGAGCGGCTGCACTGAAAACAGCAGGAGGCAGCGCGTCTGATCTCAGCCAAGATCACAAAGAAGTACGCATGACACACAGAACAGAGAGTCTGGGACACGAGGTCATGTGATGTTCCTGAGTAGATTATGGGATGGAGGGCTGGCGGGCTGGGGGGGGGCACGGTTGGAAAAGTACACGATACTCACTGATGAGAGATGGTTACTATGAAAAGTTTAGGATGACCTGCAGTTACGTCTCCTCAGTTATTATTAGCCCCGCAGTCTCCATCAGAAGGTCAAGACTCCAGTTTGATCAATACAAGTTTCAAGTCCAGCGAGGCGACGGTGAGTGTTTAGTCGTCATGAGAGAGGAAGTGTGAGCACGCTAACACGGCCAAGAGGAAATACCAATATTGCACTAGCTACACGTTAGCCTCTTAGCATTTAGCCTAAACGACACCGCTCCCTTGTCTAAGTTATTCCCCAAAACTGCTAAAGAATTCTTAAGTTCTTGAAATTCTCCACCATTCTGAGGTGTGGCAGGCGGGTGAACATGAGTGGAAGCCATGATTCCATCTAGATTGAAGCCTTTCGGAGTGTCACCGTTTAGACTGGTGCGTGCACCTACTGACGACTCTTTCCTTCAGTAGCCATGATCCTGACCTCTGGCCACCAAAGTCTAATCAGTCTTGAGTCTAACTTCAAGTTTGAGCCAAATTTGAAGGAGTTTCCCCAGGAAGTCCTTGGGAAAGCCACAACTGCATTTCCAGGGGATTTTTTTTTGCGGCTTTTGCGGTCTATTCTTTTCCTTGTCGTGCAACAATGTACTCCTGCATGTATGACGGAAACTCCACAGATCTGTGAAAAAAAAGGCCAACGTGAGGAGCAGATGTGTGAACAGATAAATCAACTCTATGTGAATCCATGATCCTGCAGTTCCAACCATCAGCGTAGTGCACGCGGAGCAGCTGATGGCATCTGTGACAAACACTGCTGCCATAAACAGCAAGACACCAGTCAGTATCCTACTTCAGTCTTCTCAGTAACCTCTGGAGAAGCCAGAGCAGAGAGACAGCAGCACAGACGGAGTCAGGGAGCAGCTTGGAAACACAAAAACACTCTGCCCAGCTGATGGTGGCGTCACAGACACCACAGGATTATTCTAATGGTCAGATACCGAAATGTGCCGGGCAGACGGACCCTCCTAGAACACGCTGCCTCTGCCCACAGCTGACCCCAACATGGAGGCATGGGAAACTCTGGTGGCATTTGTCACGTACAATCCACAAACTTCAAATGGTTCCGTTATAAAAACCAGCATTTCACGAAGGCCACAAATATCCTCTCTCGTCTCTATCTTCTCTCTCATATTCATTTAGAGGAAATGGAAAGTTTTCTCTGCCCTCCACTTTCTGATTCAGGCTGATAAACCAGCTGGAATTTTACATAAAATGTAGCCTTGTGCAGCTGTTAGAGGATCATGATAGCATCACTGGCGTTCCTCTCCCTCCTCTCATTACTGGCTTGGCCCTGACTGCACTGCTGGCCTCAGGCAGAGATGCCAGAGGACGTATAGCATAAAAATTTCCCTGTGATTTTGATGGCAGATGAACTGCTGCAGCAGCCGAGCTAGCGTCTGGCTACAAAAGCAACCATGCTTCCATGGTCACAGGAGCGAGCCGGACCATCAGATTTCAAAAGGGAACCAAGAGCTTCCTTATTATGCTATGGAGGGAAAGTAGGAGTAGGAGTGAGTCTGACGACCTGGGAATGAGTTCGCGTCGTTGAATGTCTGCTCGGTCACTCAATGCTGTTGGATAATGCTTGAAATAAGGCCTGTGGTTCACGCCAGCTCAAGAAATTCTAACAGTGTGTTAGAAAAACACTGGTTGCTAGCAAGCGGCTAAACGAGACTACAGAGGCTGCTGTGGACATTAAACATCACCACACCAAAAACAGAGGAAGCACCAAGCCAGTTGTCTGCGGTGCAGTTTCTTCATAGCACAACAGTAGCTTTGTACTTTTTACAGTTGCATTTAGGTTTCAAAAATCATAAAAGTGGCGTTTATTAGTGAAGACCATCTTGCTCAACAAAATTGTCAGACTCATAAACTTTTGCTCGCCACAGGGCTGATTTTCGACAGGTTTCATTGGCCCCTGCTATACTTAAATAAGCCATCACAGTCACAGAGTAAAAAACTATTCTGCGTCAACACTGATGTCAAGCACTCATCAGAACATTCGTGTTTCCCTGACCCATGATGCAGGGACAAAGACCTGTGGTCTTAGATTTCACCGATTTCCCAACATTAGAGGTTTTGTATAAAGTGGATGACATGTAAGTTACCATCGCCGGGGCTGAGTGACACCCAGCACGTAAGCCACGGCGTATGGGCTGACTTGCATGCAGTAAATTTGGTGGCCTGAACGTGCCATGGCGTCGTCAGAAAGAGAGGAACAGCAGGTAACGTGAGCCAGACGAGGTCTAAATATACCGTGTGTCTGTCTGTTTATATGATGCTTCACCGTCGGGGGAAAAGTCAGATTGAAACAGTAGACGGGTGACTTTGACAGGGACTCGCTGGAATCATCAATCAGGTTTTCTCGACAACACAAACCCTCAGGGAGCTGCAGATGATTGACACCACACAAGTCTGACGGTCTTATCGAGGCGTTACACCCTTCACCAACCTCGTCGCGCTCGCTCCATCCCCTCCGAGCCTTCCAGGCCGAAGCCCTCCGTGAATCCGTTAGATGGCGGAGCAGTCGTGCTTATCCTCTCACCTCCTGCTTGTTCGTGCTCTCCCAGTGATTTGATAAACACCAACAATCGAGCCACAGCACTGCATTGCTTGCAGACAAACTGCCATCTCACTCTCTACTCAGAAAAAAGTATTTCCATAATCTCTTCTTTTTCTTAGCTCTACAAGGATTCTGGTGGATAAACCGGCCGACCACAACACAATGTTTATACCACTGCGGTTTTCTAATACTGAGACATCAGACTTGAGTGTGGCAGCAGCTAAAATCCCTTAACTTGATGTCTCATCATCTACCGACACTAATTATTTGTGGTTAAAAGAAATTGCTACACCACATAAAATGTGCCTAGAAAAGCAAATATGTGGATTTCAAATACATAGAAGTATTTTCATTAATGCTTTAACAGTAGAAATCCTGGTCTGAGTTGACTGCTCACCTTCCCTTCCACGATCCCCACCTCTGCCCCACAGACCTCTGGCCTAATTACTGTGAACTCCCCCCTGACCGCCACGGGCTGACCCACAGGCCTAAATAAACACCCCACCCAGTCCCCCATTCACATGGAGCCATGTTTACAATTACTCTCACACGAGCCTGACCACCACACATCAGCCGAGCTGACAATCCAGTCGACCGCCAACCCAAGGGAGCAAAAAAAAAAAAAAGGAGGGGGAGGGAGAAATTACAACCTCCTCAGGTTGGCTGCTTTCCAAATGGATTCCCAAGATTTTCCACGCTGGCTAAGGGGATTTCTGAGAATACATCAGGAGCAGGTTTAACATATGTGAGTGTGTTGGGAGGTAAAAAGTGCTGAGCAGTGTTTAAAGAGAGGGCAAGAGGAGGGGACACTTGAACGCTTGTCTATAACCGCTCTATCTGGAGAGCAGTGATGAGGGAGACAGCGTCCTGGGTGGAGATGGAGATGGGGGGGGGGGGGGTCTAGGACGTCAGGAGGAGCGTCAAGTGTGTTGGCACATGGGGGTTTGACAGCCATCAAGTACACAACAGGTACGGAATAAATGTTGCATAAATCAGCTACGTTTCAAAAGCGGGATGTGAAAATTGTGAGCCACATTTTACAGTTTAACTCCCGACTAGAGAGGTGAGGAGGGTTACCATGGTGATGTGGCAAGTTCTGATGTGCTGAGCGCTGAAAGCCTGGAACAATCAGCTCCTCGGGCCTGTGAGTAGAAGTGCGGTCCATGCTTTCCTGCCAAAGGAAAAAAGAAAAAAAGATGTTTTTGATCAGACCAGGTCATAAAAAGCCATGTGGGTTTAAGATCTCAGTTCAGTGAAGCAAAATACAATGTGGTGTTTTCACCGAGTTCAAAGAATCAGACAATAGATGGGTTCAAGCCTCTGCTCTCGAGGAACACCGAGCCTCACCCTCGGAGACCAGGGACGCTTTGACCCCGTGACCCCAGTGACCCCCCCACCCCCCTCCTCTGACAAACATCCAGGCGATGTCACAGAAAAACAGATCAATCATTTTCAGGGTAAAAACATACCAGTTGAACTCACTTATTCAATCTGAGATCGAAGCGCACGGCCAAGTTCCTACATTGTGTAATTTGAAGCAGCCTCAAGGCAAGAACACTGCAGAGGAGAAGGGAGGGAAAAAGGCCAAACAAAAATTTTGATCTTCCCTTTTCCAGGAAAACGAAGAACGCGGAAGCATTGCTTCCAGGAATTGCTTGTAGCCAGAGGTCCTGATGTGTGCATGTATGCACAGACGCACTCACGCACTCACACGCACTCACACACACACACACACACACTCACACGCACTCACACACACACACACACACACACACACACTCGCACACACACTCACAGCGCCCCTTGGTGCTTCGAAAACATCCATAAATGCCCGGAGTAAAATTTATAGCTCCGAGAAGCAGCAGCCAAACACTTTCCAAGGAAGAAGGCTTGGCTGCTGGGTCTGTGAGCTGACAGAGAGGCTGCAGGCTTCTGCTGAGGCACAGACCAGAGACCAGCAACCCGGCAACTAAACTCCCTCTAACCTACAGAAAATCCACCTCAGCCTGACAGACACAAGCCCTGCTGCACACACCTGTGACGAACACCTCCAGACAGACACCAAGGCCTCCATTACCTCTGGAGGTCTTTGCACATTTCTGCACACTGCAAGCGAGCTTTTCTTTAATGACTGTGAAACTCAGTGTTTCTTCATGGATTACTTCAACTTTCTGTGACGTGCTTTGATCTGACTAGATTGTCACTCATGGTTCTGTCCATTGGGTTAAAGGCAGCAATGATAATAATACTGCAAGGGTTACATCCTTCTGTTATATTTATTGCACTGTGGGAGGGTAATTTGTTTTTGCTAAGCTAAGGTAACCGGTGAATACCTTCTAGTTCAAGGGTGCCAAAACTATTTACCTGAGACGTCCCAAACTCAAACTAAATGTTGGTGCCACAGGCCAAAAGCAAACACATGCTGGGTCTCTTTTTCAAGCCACCATTGAAAAAAGAGGAGCTTGAATCTCCTCAAAAGGACACGCACTTCCTGAAAGCCAACTCCGAGACATCCAGGGGGTTTCCACCCCGGCCTCGGAGGGCGTCCCGTCCAGACCCTGAGTCATTAATAATAAACCCACCAAATAATTATGGAGAATTACAACATTATAACTGAAAATTTCCACTTGACTGGCATAACTTTTCTAGCCTTGTAAACTAATAGACCACATGCGTGCATTGAAAAGCATCTCATGTGATTTTGCTCAGCCAATCAAATCTGTTCCTTCTGGTCTGTAAACACTGGAACGACCTCAAGGCAGCTCAAGTACACAAGGCACTGGATGGCAACCAAAGTCAGGAACCATCATGTTCAGGACCTCTGCTTGAGGACATTCATTCCAACTGGAGAGTGGCGTATCACAGATATGGACTTTAATTTTTCTGAACAAATAATAACAGTAAATCGGAAGTTGTGTGATTATTTGCCAACAACCCCGACCTGACCATACTGCTGCACGCGTGCACGAGTGCAGGCATGTGACGGGAGAGTGGGGCTCCCCCCAAAAGCCAATGTGTAATTTGAGCCCTGGTAACAGTTATCAGCAGCCTGTTAGAGCCTCGCTACCGCCAACACCACAGAGAACCGTCCCCTCAGAACCTGACACGATGCATTTTCTCTGACTCGGTCGGTGGAGGAGCCTCCTGATGCTTCCTCGCACAGGTGAGCCACAGTGACAGGAGAGTCAGAGAACAGCAGGCTGACTGTTGGGCTCTCTGAAAGCGTTCTGCAGATGCAGATTGTTTTGCACAGTATCCCAGTAGTTATAAACAACATTCTTGACATTACTAGTCACGAGGGTATAGTACAGTACAGGAGGAGAGGCTTGTAGTTTTATGACTTGTGAGTCAGTCCTCCTGGGAACTTCCTCAACGACTTCAACTTGTTTTCATCAAGTTCACTCAGAACATAGGAGGATTACGTTCCGAGACGCCTGTAGGACTGTGATCGCTGATCGGAAATCACAAGTGTTCAAAGTTATGTAGCCTGGCGATTCTGTGGCACAGCTTCCTCATCAAGTAGAGTTCACAAGTTCAACTAGAAGGAATTATTGGCCACCGTGAACCAACTTCTTTGGATAATTTAAGATGCTCAGTCGCACAAGGACCGTCCGCACGCAACAATCGCTCTGCTACTTCCATTAGTCCACGCTACGATTCCTGGCACAATGACATCTGTCCTCTTCCTCAGTGAACACTGACAAGTGGCTGACAGTAGGAGTGCGAAAAGATCGTGGCTTTAAATGATGTCGTCACTTCCACTGTCCTGGTCAAAGTGTTGATATTCCTCCCAGAAAGCATTTGCTCCAGAACCAAGTGAAAGGTTGAGGAGTCGCCGTCTCCTGCAGCTTTCCTGGATTCAAACGTCTCGTCCTGTTTCGCTGCATAGAACAGATCAAAGAAGTGGATGTTGCTGGGTCTGAAAAGTGGAGCCTCTGCGTTCTTTCCACAGGCCAGTAGGGGGCGACTCCACTAGGTTTCTGAGATAGCGACCCGACTCAGTAAACATTTTCCTAATGAATTTGAAGTCCAAGTTGCCCTAGACAGTAGACCAGGATCAAGGTTTGAGCCAGGTTGAATGCACAGCCTGTTATGGGTCTGGTCCAGTTCACACCACAGGTCCAGGATCTGGCATGCATGGGTGGAGCTGAAGACACCTAGATGTGCGGATTCATGGTTGTACAAAATGGCAAACCATTCAAGTTGTCTTTAGGGTTCAACAGCAAATGGACTTTTACGCTGAGTAGATTAGCCAAGGTTGACGCAGCTTTCATCAGAAAGAAGATGGCCTCTGTGCATCCTGGCCAGGCACAGGTGCTGCTGGCGCTACACCAGTAAGAGCGTTATTGTGTCCCAGCTGGGCTCAGGCCAGGAGTGTCGTGGTCTGAATGGTGTCCCGGCTTTCAAATGGATCCTGTTTGCTTCTGTGGTTCATATTTCCAGGTCTGTAGTTTCTAACGTCGCAGTATCAAACAGCTCTGAACAACTATGATGGTGGCGATGGCTAAAACGAAGAATTCAAGTCTTCAAAGTCAGTAAACAAACGACTGTGTGGCTCTGTCTTCTTCTTTTATTCAGCCCATGGTTGCTCTTGTGCGCGGAGAGACATGACTACACTTGACATCTCTTTCATTTCAGCCAACCTTCTTCCCTTTCACTCTGCAGCCCACAGCGTTAACATCCAGGCAGTTCAGCTTTCTCTCAAAGCATCAAAGGCGATACTTCCTCGAAAGCACAAACACAAAACTGAGCATTCCCATTCCCCCGGCGACCGCTGCTCACAGCCACTCACCTCTGCACGAAGAGAATATAAAGAAAGAGGGACTTGTGGTCCATGTTCTCAGACAGAACAGCCATGTTCAGTACCACTGTTGCTGGCACCACTGCCGACTTTTGAGGGATTTGTGCTGCTTCATTCTTTCCACGCTTCTGAGTGGTTTAGGTCATAACTCAGCTGAGCTTCCAGTCAGACGACTGTGGTTTATTAATGCTGCGCTTGTATCCACATTATGAACGCAATCGAAGCAGAGCAGCAGTTGATCGCTGCTTCCGCGGCGACATCTTTCGCATGGATCCAGAGTTCTCACCAAGATCGCCAGACACACATGCACACACACTAAATCTTTTATTTTTTTCTGAATACAGGCCTGGAGCGCTGCCTGGACTCCCAAACATGCCCGCCGTTATGTATGGCGTTATGTAAGTATGTCGGGAAGAGGGCTCATTTGCTCCTTATCTATACACACTAAACTTAAAGTCACTGCCTACAGAAAGACTCCATGGTGTGTGTGTGTGTGTGTGTGTGTGTGCGTGTGAGAGAGAAAGAGAGAGAGAGAGAGCCTTGCTGTGTCATGTCAACTGGCAAGCTTTACATAACTCACACACACACACACACACACAGAAACACACAGAGCGATGTTGTAACCCACTTCTGTAGCTCGAACTATCAAACTTTGTTTTTTCTCCACAAGATGCAGGGTGGAGGAATGTTGTTTTCTATGGGGATTCAATTCACTATTCACTGCAGTCTTACTGGTGCAAAACCTTTTCCTGGAAGCTAACGTGAACCAGTCCAACTTAATGTCAGCTCAACAGGGACTCAGCTGTCCCACGGTTGGGGTTAGCAGGGAGCTGCATTTTTGAACCGCCACTAAAAGGAGTAAAGCAGCAGAGGCTACGTCACCTCCGTCGTCCTATCAGCCCCAATAAAACTTCATACCACCGATCCCATGCTCTCAGGCCCGTCACACAACAAAGCTCACAGCTTGTTACTGTTGTTTGTTTAGCACTCTATTTATAGACCTCCATCATGCTCTTTCGCCAAATTCTTTAGGTTACTGCAGGGCTGGAGAGGAGAAAATCCAAGTGGGTAACAAAGGGCTCTTTCTGCAGGAGCTGGACAGTGGAAGTGGGTCTGTTGTGTTGCAGATACACCATATTTCACCTAACGAGGCTGGAAGTCATTCGCTGCGAAGTGGACACACAGAGCAACAGCACACATGTTGATACACACACACACACACACACACACACACACACAATAACCTAAGGCCAAAAAGAATGGACATTCTCACACTAATGCAGCGACTCTTAACCTTCAGTTTGTGTGGACAGTGGCGGCCCCTCTGGCCAGCAGAGGCAAATGTTAATCAGAGTGAAGGCACGACGGATATTTCTCATGAGTTCCTCCTCCAGTCATACAGATGTTGATCTGCCTGGTTCAGGCTCATCCGCGTAAAGGAACTAGAGAAAGAAGAAATCTGCGTTTCGTCTGCAGGACGCGCATCACCGTACGTGGCTCCTCGCCTCAGGCAGGCGTGTTACAGCAGTTCATTTGTTAGGTCAAGTCTTTCCTCAGGTAGGTTACCTGTCCTTTCTAAGTCTGCTCGTAAAAACACTTAGCATATCCTGCACTGTCCGCAACCACGTAGACTCTCAGCGTGGAACCTCGTGTCTGGCCTGATTCCTGTCAGAGATGATCTACATTCTCTGTCCTTGTGCTCTTTGGAGTGGTTCCGTGGTATTAGCCTCTGGAGAATTCTAGAGCAGCAGAACTCATAACGTGGTTCAGATCCAGATGTTGTAAAAGCAGTTGTGAGAGCAGAACTCGACATTCATATCATCACAGGTTTGATTTGTGTGTTGAAGTTGTAAATGACCCCGCTGACCCCAGGGACTGTCAGAGGCTGACAGATGACGGACACACCCCTGGCACACACCACATCGCCTTGTCAGACATGAAGAGACCCTTCCCTACTGTGTGTGTGCGCCAGGGCGCCGAGGCCCTCAGACACTGGCTGACCACTAGTTAGCTTAGCAGTGGATCATCGGGGGAGGGAGGTGGCAGCCTACCCCCATCTCCCCCACGTTACTTCCAAAATCTGTAGTTTCTGCTCCATACATTCAGGTTGAAACAGACTGTGGTTTGTCATGTTAGCTGAAGCTAAGATGGAGCCTTGGAAGTGCTGCAAGAAATCTCTTCACACCGCAGTTTTACCAGGAAAGTAGTTCTGATTATGTCACAGGTTATGAAATCATAATATCTCCTACTATTAAATCATTTCACAACAAATGTTAGGGATTACCCTAATTATGTTAAAGCAGGCCGATCAAGTTTGCGAAAAGTGTCGTCGTGCCCTTTCATTTGCATTCACAATGCTAAGCTAACTAGCAGTCAGCTGGTCTCTGTGGGTCTGAGCTCCCTGAGGCAGCACAGGGGAGAGAAGGGGGTCCATCTTCTTGGACTTCTGGAGAGGACGGACATTGTGCACATGTCATATAACGGATAATGGATGCCGTGTTCTTTTAAAGTGGACCAGCGAGTTTCAGACTGTGTATGTGCAGTCTGAAATTGAATTTGGTGTCAAGAATAGCAGTATTTACGTAACAGGCGACTAACAAATTTGTAGATTCCCTCGAATGAAAGATGAATGATGGCTGGGCACTGGGAATACGAAGGCTGTGGCTCGAAATACAACCGTCCAACGTGCATGATACTAACCTGATAGTTGGAGTGACGTAGGAAGTAGTCAGGGCATCCTGCTAAGGCCATGGTGTTGTTTCAACGCTCCCGCGGTGGGGAATGACACCCACTGGTCTCAGCAGCACCCTGGACACAGGACACATGATGGAAATGAGGAAAGGAAGCAGCGCTATTCACTAAAAAAAGGGGGGAAAGATGGGGGAAGAGAAAGAAAAACATTTAAGAGTAAATATTCGGGGAGGGATTCCTGCTCAATGAGTTTGGTACACTGGAAGGAAAAAAAAAGCACCCTACACCCAACTCACTCCTAAAGAGAAAACAAAGAGTGCGTGTGCGAATGAATGTGCACGCATGGATGAACATGTGCACACCAAATCCAAACTAAACACAGCCATTGTGTACCACACACACACACACACACACACACACACACACTGGTTCCCAAACAAAGCCTAGGGCTTAAGACTAAATAAGAAACCCTCTCCAAGCTAGCGACACATGACCACTCACCACCTGCAGACTGATGGGGTCTGAAGCGGGGGGGGGGGGGGGGGGGCACTTGAAATCGGAGACTGCTACTTTCACTGTGCTGCGTTATCTGCTGTGAGTAAGCAGGGGGAAGTTGAGCGTGTGTGTTTAGAAAAAAAAACACACACACACACACACACACACTGGCCATCTCACTAACTCAAGGGTGATTCCACACATTTGCATTAAAAGGTGCAAAGTTCCAGGTTTCCACCTCCCAGCCAGCAGGTGTCTCCCTCCCTCCTGCTGCACTAATCTAGTCTCCTGGTTACCAGGTTGACTCAACGAACCACAGGTGGTCACAGGTGGAATCGCAGTAATCAGACAGACAAGTCATGTGGTCAATCTCGTCACCGTGGTGATGATGTCACTCGCTAACAATAACAACGTGAACTTGTTAGAGGCTAAAGTTGCTAACTTGAGTTATTGCTATTTTTAGTTAGCGAACGTTAGCTTAGCTGTCCATCAGAAAGTGGCCCCTGCAGCTCGGACCAGCGTAGAGCTGCTGAACCAATGTTGACCCTCGCCGTGCTCCTTTGTTGGCGTGATAACATCTGAGATCATAACGGAACAAGGCCCCACGGTTCTCAGACGTTCCTCTGACGTTCCGTCTGGCAGCTCCTGGGCTCCTGTGGTCGGTGACCTCACATCGATGCACCTGATATCAAGGCGCTCACTCACTGACTCAGAGATCCTCAACTTTGCACCTCGCTAGAATTTCTCTGCTTCTATTATTTACTTAAATGATCCGTTGTTGTTTGCAATTGCTGTCTGTTGCACTTTTAAACACAGGAGAACCTTTTGTCTTCAAGACAGTCCAAAAGATCTTCGCAGCTGCTCCAGTAAACCGAGTGTGACGCCAAGAGGATTTCTTGACCCGCCGTTTGTCTGTTTTGGAATCAGATTTCTGTTTGTTTCATAGTTTTGGCTGAAAATTCAGAATCCGTCATGTTGGTGGAAATCCCGGAAAACCATCAAAGTGTAATTGACTGTTGCCTTGCAGAATTCCTATCTGCCCGCTAAACTGTAACAACATTTAACATGTCCACCTCATAAACCGGGTTTGTCTCTCGATTCAAGAGAAAAAGACTCAGCAAAAGGAAGAAGCACGTTATCGAGACGGATATTTCCGCAACCCGCTTTCAGATTTCAGGGAAGGACTGCTGCACACACTCACACACACACACACACACACACTCCCGCTCTTTGACTGCTTCTTCTTCACTTTCCCTCTCCGTGTGTCTTCATTGTACATATCATTATATAACCGATATCAGATGATTCAAACAATATCTCTTCCTCCTCCTCCTCCTCTCTCTTCGCCCCACTAATTACTGTTTCCACTGGGGCTCTTCTATCTTTAGCTGACTCTGCTGACTGAGAATGTGTGTTTGAAAGTGTGTGTGCGTGTCTGTGTGTGTGAGACTTGCACAAACGTTGAAAAGACTGCCTCTTTGCTGTTGATAATTGCAAGCTTTTTTCATTTTTTCTGTTTTTTTTTTAACACTGTGACCGCTGTAATATCTCACATGTTCTGGCAAAGGCTTATGTGTGTGTTCACACCAATTAAAGTGCTGGCCAAAAGGGCAGCCTGGACCGGCCGTATGTGCGGCTAATAAACCTGAAAGTAAAGCCAAAGCTCCAAGTGCTTGACATTTGCTGACATTTGTGGTTCCTTGTGCATAGAAAGAAAGTAATTCAGCTTTACTGGTCATACAGGGAGATCCAGAGAATTAACTGGGGCAGGGAGCAACTTAATAATGCCAAACGTGTGTGTGTGTGTGTTTGAGAGCACAACACACCAACTCCTAACCCAAGAACAAACAGACTGAGTCTTTCCTGGTTACCTCCGTCTTCACCCGCGCTTGTTGTTTGTCGGTCTGTCAGCAGGATTCTGCAAAAAAAGACAACAAAAAAAACTACTTGGAAGAAGCGACATCCCAAGAATTAACCCTTTAAGGTTCTGGCACAGGTGCAAATCTGAGGGCTGATCCAGAAAACATGCACACGCGGTCTTTAAGACTGTTTTCACAGGACTTATCAGGATGGGGTGCAGATCCTGGTGACGGTTTATGGAGGCGTGTCTGGGGTCTGCTCTCTAGTCTCACTGTTGTGTTTCCTTTGACTGACCAGTGAATGTCAAGCAAACTCTGCACGCGTTGCAAAAACAGGAAACGCACTTTCATCAACCGGCTTGGCACAAGTATATTTTTATACAGGATGGAGGCGACGTTACGCTCAGCAAATGGAGTAGAAGAAGAAGGGGTCTCGTCATCTACTGGAGGAACCGCTTGGATTCGGCAAGTGCCAACAGTTCTTTCATGCTCGCTTCTGTTTGGGAAGATCTGTCGGCAGACCATTTACTCTTTCAACAACAACAAAAAAAGGCATATTTTGCCATTTCTAATCAACCTTTAAATAAAACGTGCACGAAAATACGCCAGTGGAAACACAGCTAACGTCTGTCCCCGTGACTTCGTGATGGCGGCGGTGCAGGGATGCATGAGGGGTTCTCACGCGCAAATCTGCTTTTTCACACGTGAGGAATTCTTTTCAACTTTCAACTTCTTCTGACAAACACAAAGCAAAGGCCTGACAGACATTTGTAATTCCTCGCTCCAAATAACCTTCAGCTGCTCTTCTCGTCTAACTGAGGGCTGGAAGAGTCCAGCAGGATGCAAGAACACATTTGTGCATTAGAACATTTCATGAATGAAGCTCTCAGAGTCCTGTTACAACTGTAGTTTTTCATCAACAGGCTGCCAAGGCAGAGCGGCCGCTGTTGTAGAAACACCCACACACAAACCCAGCAGCCAGCCTGCCATGAAGCTTTGACGTTCAAGGGTTGCAGCACAACGCGGTGAAAACGTCGTATTGTGGTTATTGTGCCGCGTCTCTAACAACTGGTGCCACCGCTCAACCTGCTTGGTTCTCAGGAGAAATACAAACAAGTCGCCAATAACCTGGAAGCCTGCGTCTCCTGACCCAAACACACAAACCAGCAAAAACAATGTGAAGCTTTTGGCTCGGCGAGGATTTGCTAAATTAACCAAGAAAACAACTTGCAAACAGAAAATCATCCCTGCAACATTTACACAGAACAGCAGAGGAGCTCAGTGTCCAGAATCAGAGTCCTCAACAGGCACCGAGCCGCCAGGCTGAGATCCACGCCGTCGGTGCTGAGAGCTCCAGTCAACCAGACAGGCAGCATCAGGTACTTGAGAACCGACCCAGAACAGCAGGGGTCATCAGAGCTTTGCAGCACATGCAGCTTGTTAGTTTAGAGCAACAACAATGACAACAGCCCCAGAGCCGGAGCCTGATCCTGAGTCTGTCTGAGCCTAAGCCTGAGTCTGAGCCTGAACCTGGGTCTGGGTCAAAGCCTGAGTCTAAACCTGAGCTTAAGTCTAAGCCTGAATCTTAGCCTGTCTGAGCGCCTGAGTCTTAGCCGAAGTCTAAGCCTGAATCTGAGCTGAGCCTGAGCCTGGGTCTGACTCTGAGCCTGAGCCTGAGCCTGACTCTGAGCCTGGGTCTGACTCTGAGCCTGAGCCTGGGCTGGACTCCCTGCGCACCTGCGGCCACAGGTACAGGAGGCAGCAGCTGCTCCAACGCTACCTGAAGCTGAACAAACCTGCAGTTGTCTTGAGACAGCAGGCAGGAAGGAAGGACGTTCAGCAGGGTGCAGAGATTAGCCTACATTAGCCTACATTAAGTCACAGCTAATGGAGCTTTATGACAGACCATCAAAACACACACACACACACTATTTGCTAATGTGTGTGTGTGTGTGCGCGCGCGCGTGCGTGTGTGAGCGCGTGTGAGAGCTGTGGGTTCAGCTGGAGCAAAGCAAGAGTCACTAGTGATGGAGCATCATCTCTGAACCTCCAACAACCTGACCTGCTCGGTGTCAGCATGACAGCAGCTTCATTACTCAAACAGCCCGTATCTGCCCGCCGCCGCCAGCCCCGCCGAGGACCGTCTCGCCTGGTCGCGGATCCCACGGAGCTTCTCAACGGTCACTTCGCGTATGACGCCTGGCGGATTCAGCAGAATCTGCCGCGTTCTGACAGAGACGGTGCACGCGTGAAGGAGCCTCCTCTAAGAGCTTGTGTCGGAGAGGAAATGTTGCTGGCGAGTTGGCGCTGACAGATACCAGTCTCCAAACAAACAAGCCGAGTGCTTACGGTCGTGAGCGGGCAGGACGCCGTGGAGGAACCGAGTCCAGGGCGCACAACGGAGCAGCAGCCGGCGCGCTTCGACTGTCCACAGATGGGTCTCCCCCCCAAAAAAACTCCGTTCGCTGCTCTGTCGTCTTCACCTTGTCCCCCCCTTACCCACCCCCACCCCCTCCCCGAGGCACTTTCCTTGAACGCACGCGCGCGCGCGCTCACATCTCACTTTACGACCAGCTGACTCTTCTCGCGCGTTCCCCCTCTCTCTCTCTCTCTCTCTCTCTCTCTAGTACACACACACATACACACGCGCACACACACGCACACACTGAAGGAAACCTCCTCTAACCGCCCCGCCCTGCTCACACTAGCACGCTGCAAGAAAACAAAACAAAAAAAACACTTCCAAGCTAAAGAAGCTAAAGCTAAATGGTGAACAAGTCCAGAGAACAGTCACTCAACCAAGCACTGCTACTTCCATCTCTTGCTCTTTGCCTGTTTTTTGGAACTCTTTCCGCGCTTTTGACTCCCAAAGTGTTAGTGAGGCTTGATATTTTTTGCAGCGTGTCCAAGACCTGACTTTAACCCTTCAAATAGCGGGAGGCTCCGCTCGGAGAGCTGAGCGTCCCAGTCATTAGCGCCTAACCATCCATCTGGCGTCGGCCTGCAGGTCTGCGGGGTGGAGACTTGCTCAGCCGCCCGCCTGCAGCAAATGTCCTCCACGTCAAATCTAATAACACATAATAGCAGCAAATTACACGCAGATATACTCCCTCAAGTATCACAATAGGAGCTAAAGCTAACAAATAACGATTAACAAGGACACAGGTCACATTTCACCCCTGAGCGCCCAAAACAGACTAATAGGGTCATAAAAACAGTTGCTGTAGTTTAGCAGACAGAACATCCAATGACCGGGATTATAACTGAAACCTCAGGACTCCTAGGTTGGCAGAAGCTCCCGGCGACTTTAGAGAACCCCACACACACGCAACATTTGGAATGTTGGAGCTGCAAAGTGTCCAGGATTCACCGCTGATGTGGGATTTTGAAATTGACAAATGAATGAAACATCCCAGAACAGTGAATCGCCATGGGGATTTAGGTTCAAAGCTCCAAAGCATCAGAGTTTGATGACTGTTAGCCCACGTTTGCAAACGATGCAACACCAGATAATCATGTCCCTCACAAAGCTCATGATAATTTGCAAATAATTTCATGGGTCTTCGCGTGGCGCCGTCACACGCAAGCTGAAAATGACATGTTTGTCTGAAGATTCTGAACCTGCCATCAGGCAGAGCTGCTCAGGTCTTCCAGTGAACGGCTGGAACCATAAACAACAAATCTAAACAAACAAGTTTCTAGCATCCAACGCGCTTCTCCACGAGGTTAATTTGCTGGGGCACCATCACTGCATCCTGGGTTTAGCCCCGCCCACAAATACTAGCAAGCCATTGTGGAGTTTTTTTTCTACAGCAGAACACTAACATGTGGGCGATGATGAACGTGACCGTGAGCAAGCGTGTTGACATTAGCATTTAGCCTTTAGCATCGCTAACAGCAGCCGCCAAGAGAACATTCAAAAGAAAACTGAGCGAAGTGCAATGTTTGGCATCGCAGCATCAGAGTGAACATGGTTTAGTCCACGTCTGCATCACGTGATGACATAAAAGTGTTTGTAAATAATCATCAGCCAACCAAGGAGAGCGGCTGCACACACGGAGAGCTACGACAGGCGCAGATGAGCATATTTTACAGGCCATGAATTTGTTGAACATAATTATGATGGATAATCCTTGATATGCTCCCCCCCCCACACACACACACACACACACACACACACATTAGCCAGCAGCAACTCACAACCTCAGATTCGCAGCCAATCACAGGTTGCGTGGAGCCTGAACCTTATCTCCCTGACCTGCAGTATGTGAACACATGTTCGGGTTGACAGCAGATAAGAGGAGGTTCGCAGAGGTGGATTCACTGAAGAGAAATGACTAAACTCAGGGGAAAAGTTGGTGAACTTGTTTATTCGTGAAGCGAGCTGGAACCATTCCCCCGTTCTCTGGCACCTACGCCGGCCTTGAGCTCATATATGTGAAGCTCAATCAGCTTTTCAGAAAAAGCCTGTTCTGAAAATAGGTCAAAAGTTACAGGCTATTTCCAGAGTCGGTGCCCCACATAAGCTTTTGCTTTATAAAACCATCACCAGGAGGTCAACATATGGAGTCTCACACCACCTCACTGTCACATGGGAGTGTTTAGAGCCTGGCAGAACATCTCTGACTTATTTAACATTTGTATTTATTGGAGCACTGAAAGCAATTACATATAGATTGAGCACTGAAGCAGGGACCGATGGTCTTCTCGGAGTAGACAGTACTTGTTGAAGCCAGCGGCCGGGAGATACCTAAACTCACAGAAGCACACGGGAGGTGGAGCCGTCTCTACATGAGCGAGGACGCCTTTCTTGACAGCTCTTCAGACCATCTGGACAGGATCAACAGCATCGACGACTGAACGGGCAAGCAGTCGACTTGGAGCATCACGTTGATGCACAGGTCTGACAAGATCCGGCACCTGCTACCCTCCCTTTACCAGCAACATTCAAGTGTCGACGGCATTTGCACAGTCGAGTGGATCCTCTTACGCATGCTTGGGTAGCAAAGTGCAGATTGCAACAATTTCCATCTTCAGTTGTCGGCCGAAGGTTCCAGTGCGTGCGTTAACGCATATTTCTGTGGGACACCAGTGCGTTTCTGGCTGGATGGCGGTAGAGTTTTAATTCCACTGCTGTTTCAGGGAATGGCTTCAGTGTCATGAACAAATGATATGGCTGAACCAGACGTGTATTGTGGGAATGTCTGAGGTCTGGATGCTCACCTTGGTAGGTGGCTCAAGGTAAAACACTGCACAAGCTCATAATAGACAAGACCCGCCCGCCACCACTTCCAAGCACCGTGTCTTCTAGGAAAGCCAACAACTTTTAAAGCAACGGTCCAGTGACTTACGACTCCCTCTGCTCTGTTTGTTGGCTTTGGTAGGTTAAGTGTAATTAAGTTATGCAATCAACGACAGAAACAGCTTGATGATTCCCACTGAAATGGGTCAGCTCTCCAACACACGGACAGTGTTTTGAAAACACAGGAGCGTGGCTGTTACGTAAAAATTCCACTGACCCCTGTTGGGAAATAGTTAAGCATCCCAGATGTGCTGGAATCTGACTGTCAAGGCCTCAGGAGGTCCCCTCAGACACACAAACACACACACCATGACTCACACCACCAGTCAGGGCGAAATTTCCTTACACAGTGAGCTTACACGGGATGCATGACAAGCTAAAGGGTGACATCTGGACACGGCCAAGTCTGAGTGCGTGTTTTGATGTGTGCGAGACAATCAAGATGCCGTGAATGGTTGGGTTCCCGATGCGGCGTATTGTGACTGGTTTGAAACCTCCGAGAGCTCGGTGGAGTAAACAAAGGGAGTCAGGCCACATGGAACTGGGTCATCCTGACACTGTGTGTCCGTGTGTGTGTCATTGCTTCCATGGCACCATGTGTGTGCTTGCAGCGTGCCTCGTAGGTGACTCACTGTATGTGCGTGTGTGTGTACCAAGTGTCTGTGGTCAGGTGGGCCGAGAGCTGCTGTTGACTTCCTGCTATTCTTTTATTGATGTTGACATCCGAGCTGAAATGCGGCTTCTTCTCCAACCACAACGTTCAGAGGTGGCGTTCGTGGTCGTCAGGTGGAATTTGTGGCTGACGGAGCGAGCAGCTGCAGGCAGCATGTAGGCTGCAGCTACAGGGAGAACGGTTTCATCTGCACCTTGATCCTCCACTGGATAAAGCCAGTGCACTCTGGTGACCCCTGACCTTTCCGCTAGGGTCGCTGTGAGGTTGACCTCGCTGGCCGTGACTGACGTGTCTCCACACCTGCAGCAAAGGTTATCAACAACTTTGTCATTTTTACAGTGCCTGACACTTTGTCCCTTTGTCGCACAACGATAGAAGGCTGTTGTTAGAAAGTAACAGAAGTCCTGAATGAAATCATGAACGCCGCACGTCCGACCGAATCTAATTTTCAATTCCCTAATAATAATAATAATAATAATAATAATGAATCCTGTGGTGGCCCAAGGATTGTTCAGTGAAAGGGAAACGCAGCCAGCAAAATATCAGCTCCAGTTCAGCACTACAAGCTGGCCACTTAAAGGGAATTTTCCTCGCTGAAAATTCAATTTATTCCTTGTTTTCCTCTCCATAAGCAGCTCTGGTTCTGGCGCTGGCCTGCCATCTGATTTGACTTCAAACTGCTTCTGTAATGGTCGTTAAGGAAAATTGTTTTAGACTCAAAAATCCAAATCCATCTTCCATAACTGCACTTGCTTGAACGGCGAACGGGGATCTCCCGTTATCATTTCAACGAAGAGGCAAAGGAGTGCCTGGCATCCTCACAAGGAGGGATGCTAAGTTTGCCACGGCGCCATCGCAGTTTCACCACATATTGATCCCGTGACATTTTGTGGAGGGTATTTCACTCTCAATCAAAGAAGGGCAAGTCAGAATTCAGCTGTTTTTCCTACTGTTCAGCAGCCCAAAACCACCATTCCAGGCTTTGCCTGAGGGGAGGCCCACCATGTCAGGTTTTGAAAACCCTGCATCCGTGACAGAGAGCGGAGATGACGGCAACGGCACAGACGAACTCGCCAAAACTGTTCATGTTAGGAGGGTGAAAACACATCTACGACGTCGTGACATCACACAGTTGCTTTACATGTTCAGTCTACGGAAAAGACACCTCACACTGGCTCGTCGCTGCGGGTCACTAACCTGTTGGTTTCAAGCGTCGTTCATCCCCTCACACCTCAGTGATCAATCAAATTAGCATCAAAATAATTTTTTTCCTGTCTTTTCCCTTGAACATGGGATTGGGATGTAATTAGGCATCTACATTACAATCTTAAAGCTTATTAAGAGCTTGGAACACTGTTGAGAACCAGAGATTTTGGTTCCTCTGGTCCCGATAAGCCCTGAAACACACACACACTCTTCACATACACACATGTGCACCTTTCACACACATATCTTTTATAATCTCAAAGTCAGGATTTAACAAGTGATTTTTTCGGGGGGGGGGGGTGGACTGTATATGGTGTTATGATATTAACAGCTCCTTCCAGTTTAATTTCATTTTCTTGATACTTAAAAAAAAAAACTTTTTTCATGAGAAAGCGGTTTAACTAAATTCAGTGAACAGAAAGAAACTGAAGTTATTATACCGACTTATTGTGAAGCAATTGTTTGCCCTTTCAACCGGGATTTTGTGACTCATGATGGACATTTTTGCCGCTTGCTTGTTCGCTCTGTGAGCGCGTCTGAAATGTGCGGCGGCCCCCCGCTCCCCTCCAAAGTCGCTTAGAGTGAATCAGGAGATCAAAGTCGAAGCTGTAGATTAATCCACATAACAGGAGCTTTTCCACTAATAACACAACATTCTTTTCATTGTGGCTGCCTGGTACTTCGGTGCCTCGGCAGTCACACCAACACTTGGGCGCTCTCCCTGGAATCTCTGGAAAATTACATTCAGCTGCAGCATTTGTGTCTGCGACGGAGGGTCGTCTGTGACACTCGGTGTTACGGTGACTGTGGCGCTCCTGACACGAACAAACTGCTCTGTGTTACAGATAAAGAGTCCAGTGATCTGTGATTTCACACGAACCACAGCCTCAAATGGTGCATGAAGTCCAACATGCTACACAAACAAAACGCTCTACAGCTTGCATTACATGGATGGGCGCCCCCCCCATCGTTAGCACTCCGTAGGGTGTAGCTGAAAAGAATATTTCACCTCAAAAGTCCAGTTTATCTCAGTTATTCACCATCAGGTGTCTTGAATGTCTATAACTGACATTTTTTTCTCCCTGCATGACATCTGGGTGACTCAAGAAGTCCCGGCCACAAAATGGTTGCTTGAAGCGAAAGGAGACCAACCTCGAACAGCTTCATCACCATGGCACAAGATGGTCAGGCGCCGTCGCGAGTTACGAGCAAGCGCAAGTTGCGTTTTCACGCCAAGTGCCTTCGCCCTTTAACCAGCAAAAGAACTCGTGCTCCGCCTGCGCCGGCAGGTGCTGACATTTGTTAATGAAGCAGGTCTGGTGCGACCTCGCCGTGTCGCTGATGAGGACAACACAAACGAAGAGGCTGCAACAGCAGCACGACCTGGGCTTTAGAGGAAATGACGCGGGGCTCTTGATCAGTTTGATTATCAATCAATCAATCAATCAGACTTGATTCATAAAGTGCGCTTCATACGTGCATGTAACTCAAAGTGCTGCACAGAGACAAAAAACACAAACCTTCACTCAAACCCCAACCTTTGCATGACGTTGACAATTAAAAGCATTCCCTCAAATGCACAACCACCCCCACCGTTCACGCACGCACGCACGCAGACTAAAAGAGTGGACATTCGGCCGAGTACGAGAGGCTGAGTTCAGATGAACCAGCCGAGAAAGCGCCATGAGAGGAGTCGGTAGCGGTGGCGCTCTGCCCCGGGTGCAGACGGCTCCCCCGGAGGAAACACGGGAGGTCCTGATGATAAAAGAATGAAAATGTGTAAAAACTAAAACCCAAAAGCTAAGAACTGAAATAGGACATGGTATAATTTAAAATTAAAATAGGAAATAATAAAATTCCTAAAGGGTTGGGGTTACGTACAAGTACAAAATGAAGGCCTAAAATAGATCAAAGTCATGAGTCAAATGAATATTCATCAAAAGCTAAGCTAAAAAGATGCGTCTTGAGCCTCCTCTCAAAAACGTGAACGTTCTCTGCAGCCTTCAGGTCCTCGGGCAGGCTGTTCCACAGACGAGGGCCGTAATCCTGAAAAAGCGCCATGCTGCTGAGTGTGAGTCCTGACTTCAGGGGCGACTGGAAGCCCGCTGCCAGAGGAGCGCAGGGTCCGCAAGGGTTCATGAGGTAAAAGCAGTTCTGAAAGATAAGAAGGCCCAAGACCATTAAGACATTTAAAAACCAGTAAAAGAATCTTAAAATTGATCGTAAAACGCGCGGGGAGCCAATGCAGTGATTCTCAAACCGCTGTAATGTGGGCCCGCCCCCTCGTCTTCGTCAGGAATTTTGTAGTAACTGTAGTCCTAAGGTACTCTTCTTGGGAAGAGCAGAGAGCAGGTTATTCCAGTAGTCTACACAACTGGTGGTAAAAGCATGCATCAGCGTCTCCGTGTTGGCCCCAGAGAGAATGTGGCCGACTCTGGCTATGTTCTTGGGATGGTGAAAACCATCGCGGAAGAATCATGCAGGAAGAGTTCAGCTAGCAGGAGGCAGGAAGCCCAGCAGATTCCCAGTCAGGAGGCCAGGTTACTTCAGGGTCTCTGCACCTGGAGGACTCGTGCAGAGGTGAACCAGCACAGCCCAGCCTGTAGCTCCACCATGGAGGAAAACAGTGAGTTCCCTTCAGCCGGTCCAAGACCTCGACCTGAACCAGGACTGATGGGGGGGGGGGGTAATTAGTAATCCAACAGGAAGTTAGCATGTCAGGGATGAGGTATTTTAGTAGTCCAGCAGGAAGTGGTCATCCAGGGTTCCTTCCACCGAGGCCAGGCGCTGAGTCTGGCTGCCATCTCGAAGCACGGCAGAGAACCAGAACTGAACCACACCTGAGGGCTTGAACCCCGTGTGTTTTACTCCTCAACAACATTTGTCAAATACAAAAATTAACAACCAAAAAAAAGATGGTGAAAACCTATTTTTGTTATGTTCTTAATGTGTGGAATAAAAGTCAGCTCAGAGTCCAAAATTACACACAGGTTCTTCACTTGAAATGATGGGTTAAAAGACAGTGCTTGTAGTTTGGGAAAAGGTTTCTCTCTCTGGGCCTCAGGACCGATGACTGAAACTTCATTTTTGTCCCGCTTAAGCTGGAGAACCCTTTCTACCGTCCAGGATTTGACATCTAAGGTGCAGTTAAATAGGGCGTCCACAGGTCTGGGGTCATCAGGAGAAATGGAGATGTAAAGCTGCGTGTCATCAGCATAACTGTGGAAGTTGACTCCATGTCTCCTGATGACACCCCCAAGAGGGAGCATGTACACGTTAAAAAGCGCAGGGCCTAAAATCGAACCCTGGGACACACCACGTGATTTTATGGACTTTGGGGGAGCATTTGTCTACACTTACCATGAATGTTCTGTCTGTGAGGGAGGAAGTAAACCATTTATGTCACACCTGAACACACGTATGAATAATCAGGTGTCTAATTACGGCCTCTTTGTGTCGTGGTTTGCGCTCTGATTATGTGCTCTCTGAATACCAAAATTAAGCTGAAAATGCCCCAAACGCACAGCACACACATGGTGTCCACTGCCTGTAGCCACAGATCACTTAAGTAAGGCCCCACCTCTTCTTTATGCAGCTGTAAGCCCAATGAAACATAAAGACTTTGAATACAGGCTAAAAACAAACAACCTACAGCTCTTCAAGTCCACCGCTTCAGTGAATTAGCCTGAGAAGCTAACACACTCTCACACTAACTTGGTCACACTTCACGGTGGTGCAAGGACCCTCTACTCATTTCTCAAGGGTTGTTGTTGTTACTTGTCTCTAAAAAAATAATTTTGTATCCACAGATCTGAATATGGCTAAAAGCAGAATGGGTTGTTTCTAGCCCTCCGCTAACCTCAATGTTGATAAATGATGGAATTCTTTCCAGATTTTCAAAATATTACGAGACCAAATTCATCAAACTCTGATTATTTTGCAGGAGTTAAGCGATGCAAAGAATCCTTTAGCCACCACTATACAGCCACAGTGGCAGCGACAGAGTGGGCCACAGGTGGATGTAAGCATGTTTGTAATGACTGTCGCTGCCAGGAGAGGGAGTCAAATATTCTGCGCTGGAGCTTTCAGGACAAGTGTCAGTCAGGTCATGGTGATTTTAGGGTGTAAACTGAAGCAAGCTGTGGAGTGGCGTTGATTCGCTGCATGTTTTTTAAGCATCTGGCTGCGGAGAGGAGGACAACGACTGCTAGAAGCTGACCAGCAGATCCATCTCTGAAGTCTGACTCCAAGTCGTGGGATGAGTTCAGATTTGTGGTACGAGGTCAAACTTAGCTTCAGGGTCCTGCCTGGTTTATATTTTGCCAGTCGGTGGTGAGGGCTGGGTGAACTTGATTTGATTAAGGACTCAAGTAAGGTCAAGTAAACTGGGTGAGAGCTGTGTGAAGGCTCGGTTGGCATCCACTCCTGCTTCACCCACTTAAAAACCCAAATTTATTCCCCACCAAGCGTCTCACTGCCGGAAACAGAGTGCAGCAGCAATTCCAGATCAAACAGAGAAATCATTTGTAAAAGTATCGCACAGAGCAGGCCTGTGTTTTGTCTCAGTGAGAAGGCCTCGGCCGTTGCCAGGCAGATGTTTGGGTTGGATCAACGTGTGGTGGAACGCCACCCTTCCATCTGGCGAGAGCTCTGTAGGCTACAGGAATAGAGTACTGAGAAAGCAGGGAGCACAACTCCCCTTTCAATAGCATGACAGAGGAATGTTCTTCCTGCACCTGCAAGTCTTTTCTTTTATGGGTGTTGCAGAAGAAAAAAAAAGAGTTGAGCAATAATCATTTGAGGAATTTAATTTGCTTCAGCTAAATCACTTGGTATGTTTGTATTGCACCACAGAAACTAACTCTGTCCCGACACCAGGGATTTTCATTATAAGGAGAGCAAACGAATCCTGAGAGTGAGGCTGTCGTGCCAAACCCGACTTGTCAACTGAGAGAGAAATAAAACAAACAAGCTGTGAGGAGTGTAAAATGGATTTTAGGAGTGATTAAAAACTTGTATATTCCTCCATTAGTCTTTCACTGAGTCATGAAGCGGTTGCATTCTTCCACAACTGAAGTTCCTCTGGATCACGACTGTAATCTCATCTGGATTACAGCACTTGCAAAATCATCACTGATGGATTCAAAGGAACAATCAACGCTTTTCTGGTATTTTCAGAAAAGCCAAGTTACCTGAGCACATTGGCATATTAATCTTCCTCGCTTTGGCCATATAACCTGGAGCTACCCGCTGCTTATCACTTCCAACTGGAGCTAAAACGCTCCAGTTTCACTGGAAATGCCTGTGTAATTGAAAATTCCTGATATATACGTAAAGCTGCTGACTGTGAAATAGATTAAAACAAAGTATTCTCATGTTATGCAAAGATTTTCCCCTGTGCACCAGGAAGGCAGACGGCTCCCTCCCATCATGCCCTGTGTGCCTCTTTAAGTATCAGCTATCTCCTGCCAAAAGACTGACTAGATATTAATAGCAACACTCCCAGAATCTAAACCACATTTGTTTAGGTCAAGACTGAGCTCAGAGTCCATTAAACAATACAGGGAAACTCAAACTACTCTGCCAGCGCAAAGAAGTGGAATGAGAGATAAAGTAAAGAGATCTCAGATGGTCCTTCAGATGAGGGAAAGAAAAAAAACAACAACCTCAACTGATTGAAGCACTTAATCATTTAAAGTTGCACTGTACATGCGTCTGCCAGCGACTTGGAGTCTCGCTGCTGAACCCCGGCCAAACAGAGTGAGGATGATTTGTGGGCCTTGCAGCGCAAAGATCAGCTGTGAGCCATTTAATCTCCAACGTCCACTTTACATAACAGACGTTTATTATTCCGTATTCTAGATTGAGGTTACAGCTATTTTTGTGTCGGTCTCCTAGTTTGTGATCTCGTCTGCATTATCCAACATTTTGTCTATCAGAAATAGGAGTTACTCTCCTGTGTGCTGACAGAGTTGCAGAGCCTCCATGAGCCTCGGGCCGACAGAACAAGTGGATGTCGAGTCTGTTTAAAACAGCGACATCTAGTGCACAAATCTGAGAAGGCTTTACCATAAAAGACATGTTTTTGTGCGTGTCTCATGATTTCCGGGACAAAACAATCACTAACATGTCTCTGTTGCTGTTGAGTTGCGAGGTGTTGAAGAATGTTATTTGTCCTCTCACAGGACATTTGGCTGAGGAGCAAACTGCTTGGGGGGGGGGGGGGGGGCATTTTGCAGGAATGGCACATACCTTTGCCATGTGGCGATCATATTGCAAAGTAATCCAACTCCAATTCAAACATTTGCAATACAGCTGAACAGTCGCCTCTTTCATTTTGCCAGAGAAATTCAGATTCGTACTTTGTCTGAGCCCAGCAGGACTTTCAGTTTAAGGTCAAACAGAAGCTAACATGAAGAGCATGCGTAACATGTATGTGTGTGAGTTTGGACCAGCAGAGCGTGGCTGGCCTAGCGGTACCGAACCCTGCTGACAAGGTCCAGAACATTCCTTTTTAAAAGTCAAAACTTTTTTTCTTTTTTCTTAGAACAGTGGGAACAAAATCCAACAGGAAGCGGTGGGGAGGAGAGGTGTGTGTGTGTGTGTGTGCGCGCGCACACACGCGCAGGACTAGTATCTCTGGAATTGGCTCTTACCCAAAACCTGATGTATCTGTCCATTATCTGAAGATAAAAAGGGAGGGAAGAGGAAAGCTGTGAGAGAGGGAAAGACAACACAATAAGTGTGTTTGTGTTGAGGAGTCCAGAGGAATAGAAGTGTGATAGCCTGGGACACTGCAGATGTGAGCCGTTTGCCCTTAAGATTGTCTGCTGGAAAGCCTTTCTGACCGGAAGACATCTATTTTGACCCAAACCATGTTTTTTTTCCTAAACCAGTAGTTTAGTTGCCTAAACCACCATCCTCCGTCTGAACGGGAAGTCCATCCAAACACGTGATGCTTGGGCTGCATTCCAACATTAGGATAAACCAGATGGGCACAGTTTTCAGTCTGAACGTCCCCTTGGCTTTTCTAACCCTTAAATATTCTCGTGCACTTGGCACAGACTACCGGCGGAAGTTCTCCCTTTTTGTCTGTTCCTGTCACCACAAGCATTTCTAAAGTGCGTAGATGCTGCACACAAGCTGATCCAATGTGCATGGATCGGATGCTGAGGACTCATAATGTGACTCAGTAGTCTGCATGGCCCCAGACAACGTCTTGGGGGACCACCACCCACACTTGCCGCGGAGCGTGAGGAGCACGAACACATACAGGTGCTCCGATGGATTCAGGTCTGGGGAAAGCGAGGCATCAAGGTTTTCATGCCTGCACACTCTGACCACAGGAAACTTGGGCACTGCCCTGCACCAAGGGGAACCTGGGACCTGCTGCACCAGTGTGAGATCTGACTCGAGGTCTGAGGATTCTATCACGCCAGCTTACAGCAGTCTGGGTACCAAAGGCCAGCGCATGAAGGTCTGTGCGCCCCTCCAAGGACACCCAGACTATCACTGACCCACCACCTAGCCGATCATGCAGGATGATACCGGTTCAGCGGTCCTCATGTGCTGGCTGGTCCACCGGTATCTCCTCCGCACTTCTGTGACTGTGCTGGGAGACACAACAACCCTCTGTGGATGTCTCGTAAGGATGTGCCATCCAGAGCACGGGAACTGATTCACAGCCACTGACACTTCCTGATTAGACGGATCAACATCCCGGAAGTTTGACTGATGAGGTGTTTTACTGTGACCACTGAGCACTTCCTTAATTTCTTAGCAGCGTATTCAGATGAATTTCTGGCTACATCAGAAAGCCTTGCAGGGCAACGTAAAATTCCCCATAACTAAAACCCCTGTGGTGGTTAACAGTGCACCCAGCAAACTCAACTCCAGCTGCAAGCTGGGGCTACGGACGTGCACAAACACCCACGCTTGACGAGTATCTGGAGTCAGTGGGGTTAAGTAAACAGTGGCGCTGATAACCCTGAGGGTCACCTGGCCACGCTGATTGGCTTATCACTTCATGATGGCTTCAAAACTCTGACTGGGCTGCCAGCCAATAGAAACATTGCAGGGAACACTCCAATCAACCGGAGCCCAACCAGAGCAAATCACATTGTGCTGACACCAGTGGAGCAAACTCACAGTCGTATGACTGGAACTTGCATCAGGCTCAAGCCACAAGCTCCAGATTCAAGTTCAGTGGCACCTGTTTTTCTTTTCGACTAAATGCGTTACGGTTGCTTTAGTCTGCACCAGAGTACAATTCTCCCCCTCGCCGCTCTCCCATGAGTCAGCTTTCACGGTCGGTGCTTTCAGACCAGAGGAACTTTCTCATAGTTTCTGTAACGGTTGGAGAAAATACCCCCTTTTAGCTTATTTAGACCGCAGGAACTGGGAACCATTTGAGTCCTTAGGAATCCGGTTTTGAGGAACCTTTTGAGCTCCTACCTCAGGGTTGGCACTTTCTCAGACCAATAAGAACCACAAGTGACTGAAATGTTCCTTGATTGTTCGAAACACCAACCACCATGTTAGAAAACCCAGTGTAAGCTTACCAGTGAGCAGCGATAAGGGCCAACACCCTGACTTGAGCTACCGGCCACGCAAATACAAACAGAGGCCCGAGAGAGAAAGTCCTTCTCAGGGGAGCTGCTGTGTTTGTGCCGCGCGTGACGAGGGCCAGCTTGAACGATAGCAGCACACATCCGCAAGGATTCTCTCAGCATTAATGTAGCCCAGTTATTGCACCTGTGCTCTGCATACCGTGACCCATCATCGTGACCCTTCGAGCCTGACCTGACTCACATGCTTGAGGTTTACACTCAGATATGTGGGTCAACGTGGCAAACTACAGTCATCCGGCTCAGGGATGCTGATTCACCTCCTGAAAATGCATCAACTGTCTTCAAATCTGAGAAAAAAGAAAACTGGAGAAAAGTTGTGCTTGTGTCCAGACGTGAGCTGTTTTATTGGGGGCAGAGCCTTGGTAGAAAAACTGGTCCTGCTTGTTTCGTTGGCCTCCAAATGCAGAGAAAAGGCCCCAGTGTTCCTTCATGTAAAGGTCAAATTTAGAGCTGAGTGCATGTGTGTGCGCCTCCTAGTAACCACAATTATCCCAAAAATCAGCAGACTCACCTCCCTTTTTTATGAGGAAACTTCACAATCATCATCACATGACATCGTCTATGAGGATATATTTAAAAGCAGATCTTCCTAGAAGCAGGGAAATGAGGCGTGCACAACTTCACACATTGCAACATTTGAAAGTGATTTTACTGGCAAAGTTCGATCATGACCCGCGCTCGCACCGAGTTGTGGACAACCCAGCACGTACTGCTGCTCGAACACATAGTTGTGTTTCCATCACTTCAGAGGACATTACAGTGACGTACATTCATTTCCTGGACCGTAACCCTGGCCTAACCTCCAACACGGCTTCACCTTGAGATCCAATGATTCACATTAGGGGGACTTTTTTTGTCTCAAAAAGAGAGGCGAGTCCTCAGAGTGACAGTTAAAACAGATTTATGTCCTCACAAAATGTTACACACTCACACACACACACACAAAACGCAATTTAGTCAGAGCGAGCCCCTAAATATAGCCGTGCCACAGTGTCATTATCACAGCAGGGGCAGCGCGCTGTTATCTCTCACCCTTCACTCCCATTGTTTTACTACGCCAGCGGATGACAGCTCCACCAAGGCCGGGCCTGTTTGCTCTCTATATGGCCTGTTATATAAGACCTGAACTGACTCTGGCTAGCTTTGCTGCATTTTCCAGCAGCAACACTTTATAAATTATTTTCATGTTGGTTTTAATGGGCAGGGAGGAGAAAATCCCTCCCGCCTTGTAGCTAGACTCGTGTTTTTGATGGCATTTGTTTGTTTGTCTGTCTGTCTGCTTGGTGGGATGGTGCGACATGAGCCAAGGAAGAATCCATGACACTTATGGGGCAGATCAGTCATGGTGCCACTGGGTGGCAAAATGAAGCGTGTCGTTTTTACTTTTTGATGTGCTCCTCCTAGTGGTTAAAGCTGGACAGAAACACATGAAGAATGTGGTGATGGGTTAATGTGAAGACTGTTTTTGTTCAACTGTATACTGTGACAAGACTTGATACTTAAAAAAAAGGGTCCATTTCCAAATGTCACACGTTCCATTGTGCCAGCTGAATCTAAGTCATAGTGCCACCTAGTGGTTACAGGAAATAAGCCTGATGTAACAGTCACTTGATTTACATCGCAGTAACCCTGTGTTGTCCCCACTTGATGTGGAGCAACATAATATTTAGTGAATATGCGATCTGTAGCGCCACTTAGTGGACACAGGAAGTGATATTTGCACCACAGCACAGCATTCGTCTGCTCCTTCACGCCAAAGCCAAATATCATCAGGTTTGCCTCCCTCAACGGAACAGTCACACACTCATGGTTTGGCTCTTTGAGTGCTTTTATATCTCTGTTTATTCCAGACTCAACAATGGCAGCACAGTGCGAGACCATCAGTGCAGGAAAGTCTTCATCAGGACCGTCACAGCAACAGCTGATTGGAGGGGAAGGCCTGCTTTTTGGACACATACGCATCACAGGAACCATTGCGTTGCTTTTCCTGTCTTTGTCACAACGCAGCGACATGAAAATGTCCATCATGGCATGGCTGAGTCACCCATTGAGAACTGCTCATACTGAACGGCATTATGGGAGGTGGCTGTCTGGTGGGTGCAGCCGCATCGAAACCCCTCCAACCCCCTACTGCGCTGCTGCCTGGACTATCTGGATCACTGATTGCACATGGACCCGACAGCACAAAACACACACACACACACACACACACACACACTCATACATCAACATGAATTCCCAAAATCAGTTTATTTCACTGAAGCACTGGCCTGCTTCATGTTCTGATAATAAATAACTTACACAAAACGTTGTTCTCCTCCTCCTCTACACCCAAACAAGCATCATGTTGACTGGGTGGTCGGACGGATTGGTACATTCCAGGAAGAGCTTAGCATTAGAACAACAAAAGGTACTGTGCACACCAAAGTAGGAGACTATTGAATCTGCACTGACCCATATACAGTCGTGATGGAACGAGACCTGGTGTTGTGACTTCAGTGGGTCGAAGCAGAGAATGTGTCCAGAGCCTGGTGCAAAAGCCAGTGTGAGGTTTTCTTGATCCATGCCTGTTGTAAGAATCAATGTGGTCACAACTCACTGGCATTTATGACGTCACATCATGAGAATAAGCGATTATCCTCAGGCGTTTTAAGTGTATTTGACTTTAAAATAACTGCTCATCACATCGTTCCCTCTGCTGTAGCTTTGACTTAAAGGCAGGACTCAGCTGGCTCTTGGGAAGATGAACCCGTGGTAAGACAACGGAGTATTTTAACAGCCACATGTGGAACTGGAACATCAGAGCAAGAACCAGCAGGTACACTGCTTTCTTTGGACCATCATCACCCGTCCCTGCATTCATAATCACGTCCAGCACCGAGTCACTTGGTCAGGTGAGACTTAACACTGAACTTATCCTCAGACTTTAAGCTCTGCCTGCAGCTCTGCCTGCTGCTAGCACAGAAAACCCGACCAGCCAACACCACCGAGTACACTTTCTTCTAAGCTAATGCTTCACTTGTAAACACATCGATCATTTCAGCCCTGAATGCTCATTTATGGCAACAAGGCTTAATTGTGAACACGTCCTTCACCAATACCAACTGTACTCTACAACTGTGGATGACTGAGTCGTGTGCAGTCAGGTCAGAAATCGATGTTGCGCTTGATTGAGTTCAGACAAAAGAAACATGAGCGTAGGGTGAAAGTAACGGTTGAGTCCACAACACAAGTGAGTTTTAAATAACACTCATTAATTCCTCTGTTTGTCCTCGATGACCTTGTTAAACTCAGATCCGCGTTTCATGTCAAGTGTTGTATTGGCATTTGATCACCATCGTGTCTTCTTCTTACCCAAACTCACATGCTGATTTTTCAGTGTTACTCTCGTCCCTCCTCTGACTCGGTCCATGACCTGGCCAGCAGAAAAGAGAGCCAAGTATGAGAACCTCTTGCTGATACACACGGATCTCATGACATGCTCCTGACCTCCACGTTGCAGGAGAAAAGGACCACTAACCTTTACTGGCAACCACAGAGGTTTTCCTGAATATGTGGGAAAACTACCTGATGAAAGGCAGTTTTCTCAGCCAGCATGGAGTGACGATAACACTCAGGATGGTCGTGAACGCTATAATAATTAAGGTAAGGGGTATTCAGAACGTAAGCTCACATAGCAGCATTCATAGACACCAAAATTAGTTCTGTTCTCTGCAACAGAACCAACAGTGTATGTAGGAAAGTATATTTGCATGCTGTTCCTAAGTTAGCAATGCATCTGTCAGGGGATCCTTTTCAGGGTCCCAAAATATTGAGCCCCGTGTCCACCAGATTCACATGGCACGTAACGGATCCCATGTCCCTCAGTGCTACATCTGTGCTCTCCTAGGGTTCTAAGATCCCAAGGTTCTATGTTCCAATGGTGTTAGAGCTCGCCATAACGCGTAAGAAACTAAGATCAGGGACCTGGGAACATAGACCGTTGTTCCTTGTCCCGGGAACCAACGGAACCTTGGTAACAAAGAACCTTCATAAAGGAAGTTCCTAGAATCCCATTTATGTGCCTGTCTGGGAACATAAGAACATGGCAGCATTGTACTTCGGCTATGCAGGATCCTGACAAGAGGAACCTAGAAAACTGAAGATTGGCAGAATAAGTCCATGGCAACGTAAGGTCCCGGTGATTTAGCCCCTGCAGAAGAGAACCTGGTAAGATAGAACCCGGCGAATTGGATCCTGGCAATATAGGGTCCTAAAACATTGGTAAAATAAGTCCCTAGAAACATAAGAGTGAGGAAATATGAGGTCCAGTAACAGCCCCCTGTGAATAAGACCCTGCTACACAGGACCATCATAACATGGGATCCAGGTGACATAAGATCTTGCCAACGAAGAACATGGAGTACTTAAGAGCCAAGACAAACAAGTCCTTGGGAACATAGAACCTTGACAGCATAGAATCCTGAGGCCTCCTCCTGGTTGGACCTGCCTGGAACTCCTCCTGAGGGAGGCGTCCTCACCTGATGCCCGAACCACCTCCACTGACTCCTCTACCTGACTCCTCTACTTGGAGGAGCAGCAGCTCTACTCTGAGTCCCTCCTGAAGGACTGAGCTTCTCACCCTGTCTCTAAGGGAGAGCCCAGCCACCCTGAGGAGGAAACTCATTTCGGCCGCTGGTATTCAGGATCTTGTTTTTTCAGTCATTACCCAGAGCTCATGACCACATGTGAGGGTTGGAACGTAGATTGACAGGTAAACTGACAGCCTCGCCTTTTGGCTAAGCTCCCTCTTCACCACAACAGACTGGTTTAGCACCCCCATCACTGCGGGTGCCACCACAATCTGCCTGTCAATCTCCTGCTCCATCCTACCCTCACTCGTGAACAAGACCCCAGATACTTAAACTCCTCCCCCTGAGGCAGGACCTCCCCCCTGACCTGGAGTGGGCAGGCCACCCTTTTCTGTCTGAGGACCAGGGCCTCAGACTTGGAGGTGCTGATTCTCATCCCAGCTGCTTCACATTCGGCTGCCAACTGCCTCAGCAAGAGCTGGAGGTCGTGGCCTGATGGAGCAAAGAGGACCACGTCATCCACAAACAGCAGAGACGACACCCTTATGAAAGTTATGAAGAGCTGGTCCACGGTTTCACGGCCAGGACAAAAACTACACCGCTCCTCTTCGATCTGTGGTTCCACTGTCGCCCTGACCCTCCTCTCCAGTACCCTGGCGTAGACCTTCCCAGAGAGGCTGAGGAGTGTGATCCCCCCATGGTGACACACCCTCTGGTCCCCTTTCTTAGAGATGGGACCACCGCCCCCATGTCAAGTCAAGTCAGTTTTATTTGTATGGCGCCAAATCACAACTAAAGTTTCCTCTTGTCACTCCACAAGTCGAGGAGGTCCCTCACTCCTTCAGTGAATTTACACCCAACAATTCTCCATCTTCCTTTAATAAAAGGAAATTATGGGTCATCCATCCATGTTTTTATTTCCTTTAGCTGGCCTCCAGTTTATGTCTAAGCAATGTTGCACTGAAAAAAATAATTTGTTGGGTGAACATAAAAAAAAATGATGGAAAGTATTTCCATCCAAGTAGAACCCGCTAATTTAGCAAGAAATGGTTTTGTTGAGTGACATAAACGTAAATATGCTGGATTAGCATAATGCGTTTGTGTTCCTGTGACTTAACTAGAAAAAGTAAAGCCAACATAACTTTTAAAGGTCATTTCAAAACCCCACATAAGTTTTACATGTTAGTTCAAAATGTTTGATTTAAGGCCGGTTGACCCAGTTTAACGGCACAGGTCCAACTGTTTTACATTGATAGACTTAACGAAACAATTTCTTGCTAAATTAGCGTGTTATAAATTGGATGGAAACACTTTCCATTTGGGCTGCAGGACCTGCTACTGCCCCCTGCTTGGAGATCTGTTAGCTGTACTGAAGCTATTAGCATTAGCTCACCTATAAGGGTGAGCGCCGCTAATTAGCGTTAGCTCATAGGCGCGAATAGCCGGCTAATTGCCGTTAGCCAGACCGTCAGTAAAGCATGGGTGGTAGCATCCACCCCCCCCCCCCCCCCGCTAAAACAAAATACACGCGGAAAATGCCAATACAAATGTGATTTTACTGCAGTCGTGAAAAATACAAACAGCCCCAGGCCTTGCAGTGCTTTATTTTTTACTCACCACCTTCCACAAGCGCCAGGGTGCCGTTATCTTCTTCTGCAACCTCGTTGTTTGCGCCTACACGCACTCCCTGCTCGCACACTGCTGCCACCCCCGGTTCTGGAGTTGTACATGCGATTTCTTATCTTACCTCAGAGAAATTATGTTGGGTCAGCATGACTGAATTTGGGAGATCTTTGTTTTTTGCACATCATGCTAAAATTGCATAACTAAATGATGTCCATCCACAAAACATGATTATATTTGGTAGAAGCAACATTTTACAAACACACAAGTTGGCTTTTTTGAGTGTGCAGAGACACGTCAACCAAGACAACATCCAGAGCCTTGAGATACTCTGGGTGGATTTCATCTGCCTGGGCTCCCCGCCCTGGAGCCAGGCCGGGGCCCCAGTAACCCTCTGGGCTGGGTACACAAACTCCTAATTCTTCTTTCCATTTTGAACCGTTCTTTGTCTGGTACTTACAACCTAGAACCAGTCTGCCTTAGGTGACCCTACCAGGGGCAAAATGCCCCCGACAGCATAGCTCCTGGGGTCCTTAGGGCACTCAAACTCCTCCACCATGATAAGGTGATGGTTCCAGGAGGAATAGAACCTTGGCAAAAAAAAAAAAAAACCTCCAGCAACATATGATCCTGGGAACAAATAACCTTGGAAAAATAAGTTCCTCTGAGGATTGATCCTGGCAACGTGGAATGCTAGCAACCTGGGACCTTGGCACCAAAATTACAGGGGCACGTAGGTCCCTGCAAAGACAGGATTATGGCAATACAGGACCCTGAGAAGATGCAACATGAGAAATAAAATAAGTAAAATAAGTCCCTGGCCACACAGGACCCAGGAATTATAGGGTCCTCATATCCTCAGGAACTTAGAACCCTGGCAGCATAGAATGCAGAGCACATAGGACCCTGGAACATAGGCTCCTGGCAACATATGACCCAAGGTGCACAGGGCCCTGGGTGCATGGGGCCCTGGGTGCATGGGGCCCTGGGAACAGCCCTCCCATCCTTGCACTTACAAGCCTGTTGTAATGCCTTATAGTGTGATTAACCAAAGCCTACATTACATCAGAGGCGATTTGTGAAACAAGCATTACTCACATTTTCCAGACATGAAACACGAAGGCCAAGTTCAGTGAAATTATTACAGCCTAACAACAACCATCTGTGTATGCTGGTGTGCACACAAGTGTGATGCAGCATTTATCAAGTGTGCTCACAGAGTTAATAATGCTTGAAAGTCCTGCCGAGGCCTCCTGGTCCAGGTGAGGTCATTGTATCTCCTGGAGGATTGGCTGTTCAAACAAAGATTAGAGCTGTGCCTTTCATTGGGTTCACTGAGAAAAAAAAAATCAAGGGTCCATCTCCTGCACGCCATCAAGTGCCAACGTTTTCATCAGAGCAGGCTGGGAGGTCAGACAGGATATCCCTTAATGGCAACAGTTGGCTACACAAATATAGACCTGAAAACAAACATGTTATTGGAGAGAGGGCCACAGGAAGAGGAGACAAAGCCTCCGTGACGTAACATCTGAAAATAAATCACATTTCCCATCACTAACCAGACGTGACAGCTTTCCTGAAGAATGGCATTTTGTTTGGTTCTCAGGACTCAGGGTGCAGAAATGACCTCACGGGCAATGCAATAAACACAAGCACAGGCTGGCCCCCACAATCAGGTATCAAGACCAGGACCACGTTCTTGTTCCTTCATGTGAAGACAGTCATTAGTGGCCTAGTGACAGATGAATGAGAGTAATTTGCTCTTCCTGTTACACTCTTGATTGTTGTCTTTCCTTTAAAAGATGGAAGTTATTCTATATACAAGGTGCTTCCTGTCTTTGTTTGGTGTGAAAGCAGTTGGCAGTCTGGCCTGTCGGAGGAGAGAATAAAAGCCGCCGGATCACAAGAGCGAGGAGAGTGAATCACATGTCACACTTCCAGAGGCCTGAGAGCTCGACATTGGTGCAGAGTTCATTGAAGCGCATAGCAGAATTTAAATGAATGTGGCGGTGCTGCCATCTAGTGGCACCTCTGTGACCTGCAACCAAGAATAAATCCCTCGAATTACAGTAATCCCTCCCTATACGGATGATCATGTTTCTATCAGTAGCCGAGGGTGACAATCAGCCGGTTTAAAACATGTTTGCCGTACTCTGCTTGACTCTTAATAATGCATGTGACTGAACTTTTCCATCATCAAAACTATCATTGGAGCTCAGGTGGGGTGGGGGTGGGGTCTTAAACGCAAATAAAAACATGTGTGGCAACATTTCATGATATCTTTTTTGATTGACATTACATTACAATGTACAGCGTAGCTTTCTTGTGTCAGGTCAAACAAATTGAAAGCTAAACGATCCCCACTGATGCTCAAATGTAAGATGAACTACAGAGTATTGATTGGTTGTTATAGAACAATAGATAAGTCAAGTTTAAATACTGATTTTATTCTATTTACCCTGAGGACCCTGAAGGTTCCCAGTACTTTCAAACTAGTTGGTAAGTGAGTGTTACTCGTTGCTCTGTGGGTCCTACAGGTAAGAGTAACTTCACCACCTCTGTCTTGGGGGGTGTTTATTCCCTCGCTCGTTTAATAGTGCTTGAAAACAAGACTTGAAAAACACAATAAGTGTTTTCAGGGTGCTCCTGAGATATCATGGACATGCAAGTTGACCTTGGCCTTTGACCTCCAAAATTTCTCCTGTGACCAACAACTCTGTAGAAGGTCACACCCACAGTTAAAACCTGCAACCCTCCCTCCCCTGAGACATAGAGCTGAGGAAGCCTCTTGGACGAGAGGAAAAGACAGCACTTAAGAGTTCCTTTGATAGAGTGGGGGGGCAAGGAGGGGAAAAATGGGTGGTCGGGAGGGATGAAGTTTAAAGGAGTGGACATATCAGGAGGTGGAGGAGGTAGGGAGAGGTGGAGAGGAGTGGAAGAGGAGGGAGGGGAGAAGAAGGAAAGAGTGTAAACCATCCTTAGATCAGTCCCTGGTTTGACTCAGCATGGACTCCATGACTCCTAACTGACTCCTAACTGACTCGTGAAGTGACATGTGAAGTGACATGTGAACTGACTCATGAACTGACATGTGAAGTGACTCATGAACTGACTCATGAACTGACATGTGAACTGACTCATGAACTGACATGTGAACTGACTCATGAAATGACTTGTGAACTGACACATGAATTGACTCATGATCTGACTCATGAACTGACATGTGAACTGACTCATAAACTGACATGTGAACTGACACATGAACTGACTCATGAACTGACATGTGAAGTGACTCATAAACTGACACATGAACTGACTCATGAACTGACTCATGAACTGATACATGAACTGACATGTGAACTGACACATGAACTGACTCATGAACTGACTCATGAACTGACATGTGAACTGACTCATGAACTGACTCATGAACTGACATGTGAACTGACTCATGAACTGACTCATGAACTGATACATGAACTGACACATGAACTGACTCATGAACTGACTCATGAACTGATACCTGACATAAAAGTAAATGAATCAAAGACCCAAAAATGGTTGACCCTCCTGAGAATCACCCGGGTGCTGTGCTGTTTGCTGGGGTCCTGAATCAGGTAGGAACTCGTGGACCAGTGCTGGGAAGACAAGAACTTTACTGTCAGACTACTTCCACATGACACATGAACACACCCCACCCTGTTGGACCAAACTGAACAGAATGAAATCAAGAATGAATTGAATGAGCAACAATTCCCAGTCTTCTTGAGGATGAGGCTAAAGTTTTCATCAGTTTTCAGCCAGGATGCCCTCCCCCAACAGGCACTCACCTGGAGAGAGGAAACCACACATCATCCTGCTGGAAGGCCAGAATTTGTAAGGTCAGTTAGTATTATTTTGATTGATTAGTTAGGGGAGTGTCGCTCCTGAAGTCCCCGATCAACAGACATCCTGCCATCCTTCTTGGTCTTGATGCTGCATCCTGTGGACTGGCCCTGGGTCAAAGTCAAGTTGATTCATTTCCTGTTCTGCTCATGAGCTGCACATTCTTGCATGAATCTACTTTTTTTTTTTTTTTTTTACAGGATTTAAAAAAAAAAAAATTCTAACCAGCATTGACTTATTACTTTATATTCCACACATCATGTAACAGTCCGAATAGTGATTTTTCTGCTCATATTTACCTTTGGTTCATCCAGCTACACATTTGATGTACTAACTGGTATTAAAACATGACATAACTATCAGATAAAACACCAGCACATGGCAACACTACACAAAACTCAGTCAATGACCTCCGAAATTACTCAAACATGATATTACAGACAATGCAGCCCTCTTCATGTTTCAGCCCCTCCTGCATACATCAGGTACCAGCTTCCCTCTACCCTGAACAGCTCAGCTGTTGTGTTTGAGCATATGAACTCTGGGTTGCACCATTTTAAAGGAACACTTCTGAGCGACTGATAACGGGATTGAAATCCCCCTTAAAAGCTAGTAGTGTAATATTTGCGGCGCTCTTACCAAACACAAATGTTTCCTTAAGTGTGTAGAACAGGGTGTGCAGCCAGCAGCACCACAATATTCCATTTAAGATGGAATTTTGTCACACAATTAGCCTTAAACGAGTTTTCTACATTGTTGTGATTTAAAAAAAAAAAAAAATCTCCTCAGGCTGTTACGATTTGTAGAGAATTTGGATGACTTCAGCAGTGCCAGCGGAGGACGAGAGCGTTGCTGGCAACTTCAAATGAACGTCTTTACTTTATATAATGCACGTTTAGGTGAAAAATAGCATTTAGTACGGTAATAACGCTCCATGAGAACAACCGACGGCAATAAACCAAAACACGAACCACATGGCACGTGATTCAAGATAGAAATCAACTTTATTGATCGCCACAGCGATTTTCAAGATTGACAAGCGGCAAAGGACAAATATGTCAAATACGTTCACGTTCGCGTTCACATGTGTAGCCGCCATCGGAGGCCCGGGTTTTTATGAGCCACAAAGTGCCTACCACATGGTTGGCGAGCGTGTTCTAATACGGTAAATCAATATTTTACTCTGTGGGGAACAGAACGACACGACGACTACTGCGCGTGTGCGGCGGGTTAGGCGGAAGCCGTATGTGCGCTGGCCGGAAGCCGTGACGTCCTCTCTGCTCCCGGACTGCCATCATGGTGAGTTCGCCATGAACGTTGAAGCGTTTCAAAGACTAATTTCTTTGAAAATATGTCGTCTTTCCGCACCAGCAGCTGCCATTTATGTCGCTAACGCACTGGTATTCGTGTATGTGACGTGTGTGGAACCAGGTTTTTAGGTTTATTGAAGTTAAAACGGCACGTCGGTAAAATGTCGGCTACCAGGTGCCTAACAACGTGGTCCAGGCGACAGCGAGGGCCGAGAACCGCCCGGCGGAGTTCCCTCTCTTTAGAAATGCGCAGTAGCTCCCACCCCTACGACCTTATCGTAAACGTGAACGTGCACTTCTCCTACTGTAAGTTGCGATTTGGAGAACGGCACGTTTCTAACTGTCAGGCTAACACTGGGGAAGCTAAGGTAACAGCTAGCACTGTGACTGTGATCATCACAGACCGGGCGGATTCTGTGTCGAGGGTCCAGGGACCGCGGATCACTCCATCTTCCTCTCTCCAGAACTTGGAAAGGTTCTGGTCGTCTCTGGCACGCGTTTCACCCGCAGATGTGCGACAAACACAACTCATGCAAGCGGTGTTCGCTCTGCGCTCGCTGTTTTAGAACAGGAGAACGTTCCTGAATACCATCCCTGTTGGTGGTGGAAGTGACTAACGTGCCATTTTGTTTTCTTTTCTTACTTCTCGTGGTGTGTAGTCTAACCTGCACTGTTTATTTTGTCTGTAGAGTAAAAAAATAAAACAGAAATCTGAACTCTTGGGAGCTGTGGGTTTGTCTGGTAACACCGACGCTTCTCCTGTTGGCCACCAGCAGGTGAACTTGTTTGTAAAAGTGTAACTTCTACGCTGCACGTGTCTGTCTGTCTGTCTCAGGTGTTTAAGCGCTTCGTTGAGATTGGCCGCGTCGCCTACATCTCTTTTGGACCCCATGCTGGCAAGCTGGTGGCTATTGTTGATGTCATCGACCAAAATAGGGTGAGTGGCGAAGTGGACGGTAGAAGGGTCCATGCGAAACATACCTTGAACTCTTGGATTATTGATGATTATAACTGAATATTGTCGTTCTTGACACGTGCAGGCTCTTGTTGATGGGCCCTGCACAGGCGTGAAGAGGCAGGCCATGCCCTTCAAGTGCATGCAGCTCACAGACTATGTCATCAAAGTACCTCACAGGTGAGTGAAGAGCTCATGTTGCCTCTAACGGAACGTGTTAGCAGTGGAGTGTGAGCTTGTATTCAGTGTCCCAACAAGCTGGTGACATGTTGAAGGGGTTGCAGTGCTGATAGTTACACCTGTTCAGGTACAAGGCTGCTGGAATGTGGCAGACGCGGTCGTGACTGTCACACTGTGCTCAACAGTCATGGCTGAACATGATTATTGCTGTGGACCGTATGTGTCAAGCAAAAGAGACGCAGGATCTAGAGCCCGGCAGAGGTGTTGGTGACCATCACACAGGTAGCGGCAAATGTGATTCCCAATATTTTTAAGATTCCGATAGATTTTATCTGGGTCTTCATTTGAATGGTCAGGTAGGACGTTCTTATGTATTTCCCATCAAGTAAGGTATTTGTTTAATTGGCCTTCTACCTTTACATAGTCATACCTGTTCAAGGTTGAACAGTGAACATACAGAGGGTTTATTTTATTTTTTTCCCCGCTTCTCTGAAACCAGTTTCAGGCTCAAAAATCCATATTGGTCGCCCAGCAGGAATCACTGGCTCAGACATGAACCCTTTCAACAGTTGAAGTGTCTTCATTGAACTGACTTTGGTCAACACAACCCACAACAACAAACAACCACAGCTACATGCTCGTGTGTGTCACCGGAAACACAAACTGTTGAGGCTAAAAACGCGGACCAGAAACCCGAGTGCCTGATGAACGTGAAGACAAACGCTCGCATCAAAGACAAGCGATTGCAGTTGAGCACAGTAAACATTTGGATGCTCTGAGAATTCTTCACGGGGTCGTGTTCTTCAATGTGCAGCTACCCTGTATAACACATCTGACACGCTACTTCAAGCCTGGTCCAGCGTAGCTCCAGCTGGCCTGGCGTCTCCCTCCTTCCTCTCTGGATGAGAGGCGGAGAGCGCAGGAGGGAGGCATTGACAACATGTAGCGGCATGAGACACTGATGTTTGATTATATTGCCGTAATCATGAGATGCTGGAATTGAAATTCAAGTCATCGCCAGCCCTCGTCCTCAGCAGATATTATTGTAAGAGGAGTTTCAACATCAGCGTGACTCTGACGTCTCCCTAGAAACACTGCGATGTCTGAGGTGATGAAATGTTTCATTGTGCTTCTTGTAACTGTGTTGGATGTGTGATGTCCACAGCGCCCGTCAGAAGTTTGTGAGGAGAGCCTGGGAGAAGGCCCAAGTCAACGAGAAGTGGGCACAAAGCAGCTGGGCCAAGAAGATTGAGGCCAGACAGAAGGTAGCGACCGCTGGATGTCTGTGAAAGCCAGAAAGATGCTGATCAATGCAGCCATGATGAATTATTTTACAGGGTTCGATGTAGTGCTGAATTAATTTGGACTCATTACAACTAGTAGTCTGTCAGCTGTGGGGGTGGGAGGTGACAGTGGTGTGGGACTAAGGTCACAGGCCAGAGTGACAGAGGTGATCGCTGTGATACGTATGAGGACAGGACTTCATGCGTGTGCTGAGTCTCCTCACTCATCGATTCAAGGACCAGATGAAGTCGTCGGTTCTGATGGAGGAACATGTCAGTGGAGGTTTCTGGCCGGGCTCCTCTGGACTGGCTGATATACCGCTCTAGTATTCATCTTTCTTTGTTAACCTGCTTCCAGGAGCAGGCGATGACGAGTGTTACTTGGTTTGAGGACCGACTGGGTCATCAAATCTTTACAGGCAGAATAAGTAGGGAGGCACCGGGCTGTTTTCAGCGTGACCTGCTGGTCAGTGTCATGAGTAACTGGTCACTTGAGCCACTGCGCCGCTTCACCAGGGAACAGCAACGGGCTTTGTTTGGCTTTTTTTGACGGACAGCTTGTCAGTCTGCACAGCGCAGGCAGGAAGTCTCCACACTAACACCACAGCACATCTGCTCAAGTTTCAAAATAAAATGCCCCGTACAGGTGTTGGATCTCAAAAACAGACCCGAAAAGGACTCAAAATGAACACGCGCTCCATGTGACAGAAACATAGAGGCAAGGCAAGTTTATTGTATAGAACGTTTCAGCAACAGGGCAATTCAGTGCTTTACATAAAACAAGCATAAAAAGACATTCAACACAATTAGAAGAGTCCCATTGCAGCTAAAGTCAAGTGAGAGAAAGAAGCTGAACAGGCAGACAGAAGTTACAGTGCAGTGAGACGCTGATCAGAGGCTCAGGTTTGATTAAGAGGCCACGGCAAACACATGGGTTTTCAGCTGTGATCTAAAAGAACTGAGAGTTTCTGCAGACCTACAGTTTTCTGGGAGTTCGTTCCAGAAATGTGGAGCATAGAAACTAAATGCTGCTTCTCCACGTTTGGTTCTGACTCTGGGGACAGAGAGCAGACCTGTTCCTGACGACCTGAGAGGTCTGGATGGTTCGTAATGTACCAGCAGATCAGGAATGTATTTTGGTCCGAAACCATTCAGTGCTGTATAAACCAGAAGCAGGATTTTAAAATCAGGTCTTTGGCAGACAGGAAGCCAGAACTGGAGTGATGGGATCTACTTTCCTGGTCTTAGTGAGGACTCCAGCAGCAGCGTTCTGAATCAGTTGGAGCCGTCTGATGGATTTTTTTAGGGAGACCTGTGAAGACACCGTGACAGTCGTCCAGTCCACTGAAGATAAACGCGTGGACAAACTTTTCCAAATGCTGTTGGGACATCAGTCCTTTAACCCTTGATGTGTTCTTCAGGTGACAGGAGGCTGACTTTGTAATTGTCGTCATGTGGCTGTTAAGATTCAGGTCTGCGTCCATGACTGCACCACGATTTCTGGTTTGGTTTGTGCTTTTTAACATAACCGACTGAAGCTGAGCGCTGACATTTAATCGCTCTTCATACATGGAGACAACGACCAGACCAGCAGAGTGTGAGCACGTTAGCAAAGCTGGCGGGCAGCCGGAGATTAACTGGTGTGATTGGTGTCACAGCCAGAATGCACTCAGTCGGTATATGGAAGTTCTTCACTGAGAATGATGAGGATGTAAAGCTCGCCGTTTGTAAAACACGTGGAGCCGAAGTAAACTGTGGAACCACAGAGAACCACAGACCTGATCAGACATGTAGACCTCCATCTCCATTGAGCTGCCAAGGTCAAAGAAGCTAACAGAGGCTAATGCTAACAGACAGACCTCGTAGAGGAGAACCAGCCTGCAGCCAAAGAAAGAGATCTCAGACGCGGCTGGACGTCCAGCTGCTGGTTCCAGGAAGCTTCGGTTTCTACCTCCAGTAGGAGAACACTTGGTTTGTTGTTGTTTTTAGAGTTATCAAAGTAATTAATTAGCCAGTGACGTAGTGCACTTTGGGAAACCAAGATTAATATTTTCTGTAATCAAGGAAAACATTTTCCATGAAAGTGGAGTTTATTTTATATGCTGTTAAGTTTAGTCAACAGACACACACACACACACAGTGCTTTGTATGCAGGACACGTTTGCATGGGCAGCAGAAATGTTTCATGGCTCTGAGGAGTTTTCACTGAGGTTCTGTGCTCTTTTATCATTATAGGCTAAGAACATGGTGCAGGAAGCACACTGGCACACGTGTCTGACATGATGCTGCTCGACCCGCGTCAAAGAAGCGTGTGGGAGTAGTGTAGCTTGTTTTTGGATAAAGTTGTTGACACAGCTGGGACAGGTGTGTGTTTGTGTGTGTGTGTGTGTGTGTGTGTGTGCGTGTGCGTGTGTGTTTGGACACTTTGAAGCATTGTGAGTGACAGATTAGAAATAAAATGAAATAAGATTTTTATGAAGTGACTCCATGACAGACGAGCAGGAGAACATGCTAGCTCGCTAGCTAGCCATTTTCTGCTGCGTGCGAACCAGGAAGTTCAGGCTGGAGGCAACAAAATGTGAGAAGTCGCTCACTCTGGATCTTAATGTCCTTCACAGAGGGCCAAGATGTCTGACTTTGACCGCTACAAGGTGATGAAGGCCAAGAGGATGGTAAGTGAACTCCAGCTCATCCTCCACTCTGTGTCCTTGTTAGCAACAACCAAACTCAGTCCTCCCTGTGTGCACAAATGAAGAATGTGCTGGTGGAGACGCTTTGGCCATCTTAGTCCTGTGACTGAAATGATTGGCGGGTTGCACCTGCAGCCACGCTGAGCACTGCCGGTGCCGTCATGTGGCTCCTTCAGCCTGACCGCGTTTACTCAGCTGAAGCGTTAGCAACATGCTAACTACGAATCCTCAACAACAGTTTGGTATCTGTTTAACCAGATAAGAACCCATTGAGATCAGGATCTCCTTCACAAGGGTGACCTGGCCAACAGTTCAGGAAGTGACAGGATGAATTAACAACAGTGCAGGAGCTGTGACACAAAAATGGAAATTTAAGATTTCTAAAACGCAGGCGCGGTCTCACGCCGTCTGTCCCTCAGGATTGAACAGAGGCTCCAGGTGGAAGAACTTGAGGGAGTTACAGTCCAGTCTGGAGCGTCTGCCTTGCCGAGGGGACAGCGAAGCCGAGCTCTCTTTTTCCTAACTCAGTTCTTACCTGAGGAACAGATGGAACAAGTGTAGTACAAGAACGTGAGACAGTGGCGGCTTGTTCTCAGTGTTCAAGCTGATGTGAGTTCCACCTCACGTACCGTTCACAGTGGAGGTGAGACGACACCCAGGGACTTGAGACATTTAGATGATGCCCTCAAATAAAGCACGGCGCCATCGTCCAGAACGGGCTAGGAGGTGGCGGTCACCCAGTTCTTTCTGACCCTGAGAGAGAAGCAGGTTCTGTTCCTGAACAAGAACCCAAGCTTCAGAGGGAATTCAGAGCACACTGACAAGGAGACAAGGACAGTGCTGGCAGCCGTCTTGGATCTAATTTGAAATGTCTATAACTCCATTAAATCATTTGTTTGCAATTTGGTCCTGGATCTCACCCAAACCTTCACGTGTTGGGTGAGATTTAAGTCACGTAAACGCCACCGTCCTCTGCAGCTCACTTCAGGTTCTCACTGTGTGTTCAGACCAAACGCGAATTCGCACTCCTGTGCGGACAGTTTCCGTACAAAGTCGATGCAAATGCACAAATGACACAAATTTTCAGTCGGGCGGGAATTCATGTCGTGAAAATTCGCCATTCGTGCGAGTTGAAAATATTCAACATTGGTGAAAAATTCGTGTGAAGCTCGGCCACGAAAGCCAATCAGCGTTGAGGTTGTCCAGACATCAGGGCTGACGTCCCTGCTGACTGACACAAGATGGCGGAAAAGCTGATTGTGGCTGTGTGTGGGAACCCGCTGCTGCATGACCCTACGTGTCAGGATTACAAGAACCACGCAGCAGTTCTTTGAATATCCATGGGGAAATGGCGGAAAGAAACGAAAATAGTCGCGACTCGGGCAAGTGAGCGAATTGGCGCACTCGCGTGAATGACACAAATGAACACAAAAGATCTGGCGGTCAAACAAGCGCGAATAACGCGATGCGCAATTCACATTGGCGGTGTGAACACGCAGTGAGGCCTCGTGACGCAGCATCAGAAGCTCTGGAAGTGGAGGAGTTAAAGGTGAGAGGGATGTGATGGTGTCATGCCGTCGTCTCCGCATGGCACAGCACGTTACACTCTGGTGAAGTTAGTCAGCATGCACAGGACCAGGACCAGGACCCACCAACCAGGGCCAGCGTTGGTTAACCTGTAAAACCTTTTTGAATATTTGCAGTAAAATCATGAAAGCATCTTTGACTGACTGCACTGAGAAGCCCCACCAGGGTTGTCTGGCACCAAGTCCAGCAGGTCATTTTAGTGATGATCAGTGCAGGTCAAAGAGTTGAGAACCGACCCGGCGGGCCGTGACGGCAGCACCACCCAGCTGCTGTCAGGTCTGTGGGTCCATGTCCATCAGTCACAGCTGGGCTGATGTGATGATTCCAGTGACCCGTCTCCCAGCTGGTGGTCTGGTGTCGTTACATCACCTCTTCAGTCGATGAGCTCTCTTGAGCTGTTGATGGAGGAGAAATTGTTCCTGCTGAAAAACCAAGAACCGAGCCAGAACCTGCATTTAAAAGCTACCCTGCAGTGCCTCTGGCAGCAACGACCCACATAAATCAAGGACCTGTTCTTTTTCTCTGCAGAGGAACAAGATCATCAAGCATGAGGTGAAGAAGCTCCAGAAGGAGGCAGCAAAGAAGTGAACAATCGCAAAATAAACTTCCTGGTCAATTGTTGGTCGTGGTCTCCGTGTGGTGTTTTGGATCAAAGCGTGTGTTACATAAGTGGCCGGTGACGCGCAGCAGGCCCCTGCCGCGTCGCAGACACTTTGGCCGAGGTGTGGCGCTGAACTCACCGTGACACCTGACAAGATTTTGCTTGTAAAATTTACACAAAGTTCATGGATGAGTGAGATAATCGTGGGCTGCTGCCTGGCCAAAGGGCAAAGTCTACGAGGTGAAAGAATTGAGTCAAGACTGGAGCCCGAGGGTTCAGCAGGCAGCGAGGCCCCGCCCCCACCTCAACTCAACTAAAGGGTGAATGTAAACGCGCCTGTCGGTGAAAGGCTTCCCGCTGCTGCCTGATCAAACTGTCCAACATTTTACTCGAGGTCCTTGACTCGTAATGAGCGTTTCTACCAAAAAAAATCAAACCTGAAATGATTCAGTTGCATTTAATATTGTCAGTGTAACAATGTATGATTCACACATTATCCAATTAATTATTTTTGATCGGAAAAAATTCTTCATGAACTTGACCTTCGGGGCCCAGTGAATCTGTTGTGGGTCGCGGCCATGTGAACAAGGGGATGTGGAGTAAAATGAGATGACTAGCACAACGCTCGGGCCTTCACCCTCGACTCGCCGCTAGATGGCAGTGTGGGCTCACGGTGGCGCTCCGCCTCTTTGTCTATGGACGGCCGATGGAGCCTCTCGGAGGATAGACGCAGAGGTCCGGGCCCTTGACTTCCAGGTCCCTAGAAGCAGGAAAGCGTCCGGTCCACCTGCCGTCACCTGACTCAACGCTGCCACACAAAAAAAGGCCTCCACCTGGCGTGTGTAGGTCGAGCACCTTGCTCCCCGCACCTGGCGGGGGGGGAGCATGGCGGGGGATCCTGCAGAACAGGTTGTCAACATTGCGTAACACGCACGTCGCCAAGCTGGTTGAACGCAGACAACAGGAACACGGTTCATGGCGGCACCTCCTCCAGGCGCGGGATTCCTGGGTGAGGCCTGGAGGACACACGCACACTGTAGTCCACGTGAAAGGCTTTGATTTCACGTGGAAGTTGACGGTGGCGAGATTAAGGCTGGTTTTAATCTCATGGGCTGAGTTTGTGAGTGAGCCTCCGCGGGCCCGCGGCAGGTGAGGAGCCCCATCAACATGGAGCTCCATCAACACGCTGTTCTCCGAGCGTAGCTCTGACGTCAGAGATGAATGGCAACGATGCGCAGTAATAACAAAGCTGTCATTCACCAGAAACACGACCGGAAACAGCCCTGTTCTAATGAAAAATAAAAGCATACATTGATCAAACGACCAGTTCAAACAAGGGTCGCGAAGACGTTATTTGTGTAGTAATACGATAGATTAAAGACAGTAAAGGTTTTAACATGTCTGAAACTTATTGTACATCAATTAAGACTGACAAACTTTGAAATAGATGAGAAATTTAAAATGTAGAATTCCTTTGGCAAATCAACATAAATTTTACAAAAAAATTATTGTTAGGGTTATAATAAATAATATTTTCCAGGAAACAAATATCTAATCATAAATCGTTTGTCTTTCAAGCTTAATCAAATTAATTCAGCTTTTCATTTTTTGCAAAATAGCTCGGATGATATTTGAGCTCTTATATATATTTAAAATAACCATAAATCAAACAGGTGAGGTGGTAACTTTGAAAAGGGTGCATTTGGGTAATGGAGGAAAGGTAGGATAGAAGCTGGCATTGAAATAAAAAAGCAGATGTAATTAATAGTTCATAATCCAGATAATTGAATGTTCGCAAATAACCAAAAGTACCCCGGGATGTTTAGATCATTACATTAATAACTGCTGTTTAAAGGCTGACCGAATAGAAATCCGTGCTTTTATTTTGAAAGCACATAAGCTTCCGGTGTTAGCTTGCTAGCTGCACTTGACGCAGCTGAAAGCGCGGTCGAGAGGGGGGTGACAGAGAGAGGTTGAGTTGACTGGGTGACAGATTTACCCTGGAACCCTTCGGAATAACCGCTGGCCGGGTCGTCGTCGGTCGGTATCGAGTGTCAACTGACACGGTGGCACATTTGAGTCCCGCTCAGACCCGCAGCTCAGCGCCCGGAGCCCCGCGCGGTCCTGAAGCGCAGAAGGGGGCGGACGGACTGAATTTGCGGCTTCACATTCCTCCCCGGTAAGTAACGCACGTCGGCTGCCGTTGAGGGCCCCGGTAGTAAAATGTTTCAAGTTAACTGGGCTCTGCCGGGTTCCAGCGGGGGTCTCTGTGCTTCACCCGCATCCCCGAGGCGCAGTTAAGCGGCGCATTTTTAGCACACTGCCGTCACCCGGAGGCTGCACGCGCATGTAGCTGTGGATGCAGCCAGCAGGCTTGTTGATGGAGATGGGGGGGGGGGGGGGGGGGTAAACTCATCCCACGTAACTACGGATGATAAGTTTAACTGCTCATGTGGTGAAGTTGCTGTGATGTCACGTATTTATAGCATAAGATTCCGTGTTTGTTCCAACGTCCAGGTTCCAGGTCGGAGTGTAAACACCGGACCTGGATCCGTTGTTTTGGTCCTTCAACACTCCAGGTTCCAGCATAACAAAGCCTGCGCGGCCCCTCCCACCGCGAGGACATCGTTTATCCGCGGTTAAATCTGTTTAATATGACAGGAGAACAACCAAACGTCTCTCTGCAGCAAAAAGGGTTCCAGATTCTTCTGTAATCGTTGTTTTGCAGCACCATTATGAGGGATTTACTCCTCTCAACTAGCAGATCATTCAGTTTCCACTATCAGTTTGATGTCTGTGTCCTCGTGGTTTCCAGGTCATTGGATCCCTTCAGCGCTCGTCGTCCGATTGCTCCTTTGAGTCACCAAAGATGCTAGGAAACAGAGCGCATTGTTAGATTCAAGAGTGAAGCTTTGTCCGTGGTGATGAGTTGGAGAGCACAGGTGAGAACTGCTGTGTTTGACTCGCAGCAGTTGAGTCAAACATCATCGCCCGTCTGTTTGGCAGCTATCAGCCGCCATCTGCAGTGTGACAGTCTTTGGTGTTGCGCTGAGTTTTGTGACTTTGACAAATTCATGTGTGCATCTGATGAACACATGAATTTGTCCTTCAGATGCACCAGGAAATGGACTGAGGTGTTGGAGACTTTGTGCCCTGAATCAGAGGTTAGGAGAGTTCAGCATTAATTACCACAGGTCTTTGACCTCACGCTCACTCGGCGTGGGAGTGGGTGCCGCCACGCTCAGTGGTTACACAACTGACCCTGAAGTGTGTGTGTGTGTGTGTGTGTGTGTGTGTGTGTGTGTCAGGGGCGTCTTTTACTTTCGAAACCTTCCCAGCTCGAGCACCTTCAGGACGATCGCCTGGCCTCGCCTTCTCCAGGTGTCGCTGGACGTCCGGAGGCGAGGAAACTCAGCCGTTGTGCGATGAGTTCATGTTCATGAGGTCTGACAGACGCCACCAGCCTCACCTGAACCCGTCAGCCCCACTTCTCCTTTCATGGCTGCCTTTTGTGAAACGTCAACATTTAAATGTTGCCAACGCTGAAGAGGCTTCAGCACTGTGTGTGTGTGTGTGTGTGTGTGTGTGTGTGTGTGTGTGTGTGTGTGTGTGTGTGTGTGTGTGTGTGTGTGTGTGTGTGTGAACAGAGCCAGATGGAGATGTCAGCCTCCTATTAAAAGAAAAGTGACTCACTATTCCTCTCAGGTTCAATCCTCCAACTGAAGATTACAAACAAACCCCGAAGAGCTTTTGAGTCTTTATTGCTGCTTCGCCGCCGCCTGCTGCAGGTCCTGAGACACGTCTCAGTGGTTTTTCCGCCTCATGACGATGACAGGCAGGTTCCCTGGCAACACTTATTTGACTTCCTGTTGTCTCTGTGCATCCAGGTGAGTGGGACACACCTAGGTGAGGATCAGCTCCCAGGAATGTTCTTTGCCTGTACATGGCGTGTTTTGTCTGTCTCTGTGTTCTTGGCACGCAGGTCGGTTACAGGTAGAGGAATGCCAGGCCTCCCCTGGAGGCGTTATTTCATAATCGGGCTGGGAAGCGTGACGACAGTGACTTCTGGTGAAGCGAGCGTTTGGATGACTGGGTTTACTACAGCTTTGCTAAGCTATAGAGGCAGAAAACGTAAATACTGCAACTTGTACTATGAAAACAGTCCAAGCACTGCAGAGGCATGTTGAACAATCTTATGTAAGTGGGTGGAACAATTATGTAATCAACCGTTGACGGCGGTGACTGAACGACCTCCGCCACCTGTTCATCACGGTGATTTCTTGTTGGAATGTCGGTGTCGTGCGTTTCCTGCCGGTGAACTGGTTGTCTTGCTTAAGCGCGGCCACTCCTTCGAAACTAGACGTTTGATGCTTTTACGAATTATTCTTTGTTAGGAAATATGATGCTTGGGTGCAACTTTTAGAGAAACTGTTGCATCGTTCCTTTATGCTTCCAAACAACCACCGGCAAGAGTTCATCTTTAGAGGTGAAGGAAGAGTCTAAATTCATCTCGTTCAGTCAACAGCGACGATGATGCCGGTGATGGCCATGAACGGTCATGTTGATCCTGTGTTCCGTACAATTAGAGGACCTCTGGCCGTTTTCAGTTCAACCAGCAAACAACAAGGAGAAGCATCTTCGTACGTCATGAGAGAAACTGGCATATGAGCTGAAAGGCCAGAACACACCAGCTCCTGCCAGCAGTGGCGTGCTGGAGATGGAAGCGAGCGCGAGCCACTGACTGATCAGGCTGATCGTGAGTACTTTAGGGAAGACAAAGCTCCAGCATAACTACATTTGCTGATACTCTTTAAGGCAGGATGATGAAGTCCCTGTCAGGCTTGTGATGTTCCGTCCTCCAGCTGAACTGCTGCTGCTCAGGTTAGCCTTCATGCTACGATGGTGTTGTTTCATTGCGGTTGGACTCACGGACGGTCATGAGCTGCCGCTGGCTCACCAGCGCCACAGAAACGGGAACTCCACTAAATACAGCAGCTAACTGAGACGGTGACGACGACCTCGTTGTGATGGCGAGGTTCCAAAAGTACCCCAAACATCTTTGTCTGCAATGCTGCGTGAAAAAGGATTTAAATAAATCGATCTGTGAGGGCTTGATGCCATACAGCAGTCTGGCCTGGGATTCACCAAATGCTAGCACGCTAACCTGCTACGTTGATTGTTGTTGGTGCCAGCTGGTGTGTTAGCATCACCGTTGTTAGCATGTCAGTGTACAAGCTAACGAGGCTGCCAGTGGAGTCGAGAGCTTTGAGTTTTTTCGGTACCGTCTGTGTTTTTTACACCAGTGCCATTTTGTTGCCATCAAGTAGAAATATATTGTGAGTACAGGACATTCTTCTCTCCTCCATTTGGTGGCAGTTATGAACAAAGATGGTGGGCAGCTGTATTGTAGAGTTAAGTGCGTCCATGGCCTTATTTTACTGTGCAGATGCTTCAGTTTTGAGTGAATCTGTCATTGTGCTCCGCAGATCACAAGAGGATGGCGACTGAAGTGGGCGGAGGACAGTTAACGCAGCAGGACTGAACCCTGAGAACCTTTGCCGCCCCCTCCTGTAGGGGTTCCCTCAAACCCCTGAAGCCTCAGCAGCAAGAAGCTCATCCAGTGTCTCCCTCCGTTGTCCTCTCAACCACTGCCGCCAAGCCCGAGCCTGCACCACCCACAAGGAGATGGAGGACTGACGGGAGCCCGGCAGGCAACAGACAGCAGCTCCTCCCTCCCTCCTTCCCTCCTCGTCCACCAACAGCCATGGCAGGGCTCAAACGTCATCATGATGGCAAGATCGCTGGGCTATACGACCTGGACAAGACGTTGGGGCGTGGACACTTTGCTGTGGTCAAACTGGCCCGACACGTCTTCACCGGGGAGAAGGTGTGTAGGTTCCACAATTTGTGTGGGTGGCAATGGAATTCCTGGATGCAGGAGACAGAGTTCCTTCACATTAGGTAACTAGCGTCATCATACTAGACGGTTCTGCCTCACCCTTGGATGCCGACATACCAAAGAGGGTTGACTAATTACTCATGTTGGAATGCGGGTGATGCCGGGAGAGTCGTGCTGACGGTGTTGATCTTGGCTTTGTGGGGATTTTAGTATCAGAGCATCTTCATAGTCATCAGCAACGACATTAGCGACCTTTCCTCTGATCGTCGATCCTTGTTTGCTTCCAGGTGGCCGTGAAGGTGATAGATAAGACGAAGCTGGACCCGGTGGCGCGAGGTCACCTTTTTCAGGAGGTGCGGTGCATGAAGCTGGTGCAGCACCCCAACGTGGTGCGCCTCTACGAGGTCATCGACACGGCCACCAAGCTCTACCTCATCCTGGAGTTGGGAGACGGGGGAGACATGTATGACTGCATCATGAAGCACGACGGAGGCCTGAGTGAAGAGGTGAGCAGGGGGTGTGGCCACCATAAAACCTACAGGTCACGATGCAGGATCCTTGATAGCAATATGGATTCTTCAAGGTCTGTAAACTCCAGGCACCAGGAGGCAGCTGTGGAGTTTGTGGGGAAATTGTCAGAGCCGACAGGTACCCTGCTCTCTGTGTGCTAGTTAGCTTAGCGACGATGAACGCTAGCAGGAGGTTGCAGGAGCAAACAAGTTCCTCTGAAGCGGTCGTGTCCTGCATTCATGGAACTCGTAGTTTGCACAACATTTGCTGTGAAAACACTTTTGAGATGTTGTAATTTAGTCAGATGCATTTTTTGATGACATTTGTTGAGGCCTTGTATGTGAATTCGAGGGATGGCGTGTATGGCGGTGGGGGTACACCCTCTCTGAATGCCTCTCGTGGTGATCTTCTTCCATTTTGCCTGATCCCCTCTCTGAAGGTGGCTAAGTGCTACTTCGCCCAGATCGTTCACGCCATCTCCTACTGCCACCGGCTCCACGTGGTGCACAGGGACCTAAAGCCAGAGAATGTGGTATTCTTCGAGAAGCAGGGTGTGGTCAAGCTCACAGACTTCGGTTTCAGCAACAGATTTCAACCTGGGAAAACGCTCAACACCTCTTGCGGCTCATTGGCTTATTCAGCGCCTGAGATCCTGCTGGGGGACGAATACGACGCTCCTGCTGTGGGTAAGTGTGAGGAAGTTCTGAGGCAGTAGCTTTGTATCAGTGGGAGCAGAACCACGTCTCAGGACATTGTTCAGCATTTGTTTCTCACAGCAGAAACTGGTACACGCTGTCCTCTACTCCGTATCAGCCTTGTTAAGTCATGGTTTCACATTCACGTGTTCGCTGCCTCTGATATGAGCTGCTGATAGCGGCACACACACTTCGACCAGACTTTGTGACCCACAGCACTGACAAATCGACCCACTGGCAGCTTTGCAACACTTGATAGGAGGAGATGAGGTGCTCAAAGTTCAGCAAGTGTTAGTGTGTCAGGGCTGGAAATCAGGCTGATTCCAGGCCTGGAAAATCTGGCAGTGTTGCAGTTCTGCACCTGCGGTTTGTTTTTATCTGCAGTTTACTTTCATTCAAAGTCGTCCCCTTTCTGTGAATAACAAAATCTGATATCTGATTAGGCTAAAATAGATTTCCGCAGCTTTCTCAGCACCCTCTTCCTCTGTGGTTGCTGCACACACACACACACACACACACACACACTCTTCCAGCAGCTTCACCACTGTCATCACCCCCCGCCGTCTCTCCTATGAATCGTGTTACCAGACCTTGCTCAGCCACAACGAAGATATTGGATTAAAATGTAATAGAAAAGAAATGAAACAGAAGCATGCAAATCTGTGTGTGTGTGTGTGTGTGTGTGTGTGTGTGTGTGTGTGTGTGTGTGTGTGTGTGTGTGTGTGTGTGTGTTGGGGGCTTGGCTGAGAGAAATGGAGCACATAGCTAGAAAAGGCATTAGTTGTCTCTCCATCTACCCAGAAGCCACAGCAGCAGAGCTCGACAGGGGAAAATGCAGAGAGAATGATTTTTATTTTCTGACTGAGTGGATTTGCGGTGACTATTTTCTCCTGCCACTCTCTTTTGTGCCGAGCAGAGGAGCTTTTCCCAAACGTCACAGTGGAGTCATAATAGTCTGTTACTGGACGGAATGCCTGTGTTTTTGTGTATGACGGCCTGGTTCAGGTGGCCTGGATGAGAAATCAGACGTTGGTGTGCTTGCTGCTTGTGTGCTGCTCATTCGGCTGAACAATGTTTCAGTTGCAGGCGTGATCATCAAACCAGCCTCCACCTCATGTGAGGCTCCAACGGGTTTGCAGCGTCCTCCCAGTGTCAGCTCTGTTTTCATTCCTTCAATACCAGAGATGCCAAGAGGTCGTTTCTATCTCCGCGGTGTTTTAAATGCTTGTCATTAAATGAAACACTACATCTCTTAGTCACTGAGTTTTCCGAAATTCAAGTAAATTAATGGGTGTGAGGGCTACAAAAAGGCTCTAACTAATGACAATGTTCCAAAAGATGAGGGAGAGAGACTCAGATGAAGAAGATCAATGGCTCGTTTCCCTCTGAGGACGAAGAGGTGACATTCAAACTGTTGATGGAATAACAAGTAGGAACACAGACTGAAGAGCAGCTTCTGTTCAAACAGCACATCATCACATATTTATCTTCTATGATAATGTACTCGTTGGAACATGTTTATTATTTTCATGTAGTTGTTTGGCTTTCGTGGCCTGCATGAAACAGAACATTATTCAAAATGTACTTTATTATTCTACCGTAATTTTATTATTTCAATTTGTTTGTGACTTTTGTTTGTTGCCCACACTTTCAAGTTCATGGATTTGTAATGAAACAGCCTGAAGCCAATTTGTAAAATGAGTCAAAGGCATCAACCGTATTTTAGATAGTTATTTTGTCAGAGTCTTATTTTAAAAGTAAAATCAGCAGAAATAGATGAAAATGAGCAGATAACCTGCTTCAAGGAATGACCCCCCCCCCCAGGTTTTAAAGGTTTATTGGAACGTTGGCAGTTCTGGTATTGTTGGCTGGTGTGATCATTGTGTAATGCTGCGTACCATGAAACTGAGGCGGTCCTCATTCCAGTTTTAACCCAAGATTCTGTTGGTTTGATGTGGAAAAGGCTGAATGGAGGCCAGCGCTTCTGATGGCCGGGGCTCGCAGGTCGCCTGGGCGGCCTGGGATACGGCGCTGCCAAGGTACCTGCTGTCAGTCCGTGGGACGCCGAGTTTTGTCGGTGACGCGCCAGATGGTGACAAGCCCAGTTTATCACTGAGATAAAGAGACTGCTCTCCCTCGACTCCCTTCAATAGGCCTCTGTTGGAGTTTGCTCCTCTTTTGAGGAAGTGCTGAAAATAATTCAATATGATAAGTGAGTCAAAGACAGAGGCAGATGTTGCACCAATTGTCAGCCCTTCTGAGCAGGAGGCCAACGGCGGCGGCGTATTAGTGGCGTTGTGAGGAGAGAGGAAGATGAGCTGATAAGATGGGGGGGGGGGGGGGTAGTGAGTTCTTAAGTTTTAAATTCAGAACTTGTGAATTTTAAACTCTCAACTCTGTGACATAAAAACGAGCAAATCTTCAAGTTTTTTTTCTGACTGCTTTTAATTTTTCTCTCCAGGAAGTCATGTACAGTTTTCTAGGCTGGAAGTGCACAGGCATCCCCAGGTTGGCCCTGGTTTATGGTTTACAGTCATTCCCACACACATCTGGGCGTTTATCGATCTGGACCTGAGCAGAGGCTCTTCTCTTTCCTGCAGGGGCCCTAAAGCTCCGTCGTAGGCCGACACTCTCAACTGCAGAAAGATGGAGAAAACAGCTGCTTTTATCAATGAATCAGTCTGTGCAGACTTCTTCGTCGTTGTCTCACATGGTCCGGTGTTAGTGGCACTCGTTCTCTCATGTTTGTGGTTGTTCCTCAGCCTCTGATGGGTTGAAATAATTGTGATATTGATTAAACAAAGCTGAACATACCAAACAAAAGTACATGATCTTGTGTTCTAGGGAATCTTACATCACAAGTTAATCACGGTGCTAGCATTTTTTGTTTCATTAATAGATGCTATGAAAATACTCCGGCCTTTTTTTCTTTCCTTTTCAATGTTATGCAGGGTGCTGGCTCCCTCCGTTTTGTCTTCAGTAAATGGAAAGTTAAATATAGTTTTCTGCTTACAGCTCAAGAAGCACAAGCTGCACTTCAAAAACATTACCTTACCTAATAGCCATTACAAAGAACATATCCAGGCCACATGCATAATTCACAAAACATCTGTGGATAATGAACAAGAGGGAATTTGTTTTATGAAAAAGAGGAGAATATTGGCTCATAATGTCAAGAGAAGATATTGAAAGTGGCCAGAGGGTCTACGTTCAGGGCAGCAGAGGTAGGGTGACTAAGGGAGGGAGGGTTTGGGCATTTGAAGGTAAACTCAGGGGTGGTTGTAGTTTAACTTAACTTAAGGGTGGTTGTAGGTAAACTCAGGGGTGGATGAAGGTTAACTCAGGGATGGATGTAGGTTAACTTAACTTAAGGGTGGTTGTAGGTTATCTCAGGGTGGTTGTAGGTTAACTTAATTTAAGGGTGGTTGTAGGTTATCTCAGGGGTGGGCGTAGGTTAACTCAGGGGTGGAGGTAGGGTAACTTAATTTAAGGGTGGTTGTAGGTAAACTCAGGGTGGTTGTAGGTTAACTTAGGGTGGTTGTAGGTTAACTTAATTTAAGGGTGGTTGTAGATTAACTCAGGTTGGTTGTAGGTTAACTTAATTTAAGGGTGGTTGTAGGTTAACTCAGGTTGGTTGTAGGTTAACTCAAAGGTGGTTGTAGGTGAACTCAGGGGTGGTTGTAGGTTAACTCAGTGGTGGTTGTAGGTTAACTCTGGGTGGTGGTAGGTTAACTCAGGGTGGTTGTAGGTTAACTCAGGGTTGTTGTAGTTTAACTCAGGGTGGTTGTAGGTTAATTCAGGGGTCGTTGTAGATTAACTCAGGGTGGTTGTAGGTTAACTCAGGGTGGTTGTAGGTTAACTCAGGGTGGTTGTAGGTTAACTTAGGGTAGTTGTAGGTTAACACAGGGTCGTTGTAGGTTAATTCAGGGTGGTTGTAGGTTAACACAGGGTGGTTGTAGCTGGTTGTAGGTTAACTCAGGGTGGTTGTAGGTTAACTCAGGGTGGTTGTAGGTGGTTGTCGGTTAACTCAGGGTGGTTGTAGGTGGTTGTCGGTTAACTCAGGGTGGTTGTAGGTTAACTCAGGGTTGTTGTAGTTTAACTCAGGGTGGTTGTAGGTGGTTGTCGGTTAACTCAGGGTGGTTGTAGGTTAACTCAGGGTTGTTGTAGTTTAACTCAGGGTGGTTGTAGGTTAATTCAGGGTTGTTGTAGTTTAATTCAGGGTGGCTGTAGGTTAACCCTGGGTGGTTGTAGGTTAATTCAGGGGTGGTTGTAGATTAACTCAGGGGTGGTTGTAGGTTAACTCAGGGTGGTTGTAGGTTAACTCAGGGTGGTTGTAGGTTAACTCAGGGTGGTTGTAGGTGGTTGTCGGTTAACTCAGGGTGGTTGTAGGTTAACTCAGGGTTGTTGTAGTTTAATTCAGGGTGGTTGTAGGTTAACCCAGGGTGGTTGTAGGTTAATTCAGGGGTGGTTGTAGATTAACTCAGGGGTGGTTGTAGGTTAACTCAGGGGTGGTTGTAGATTAACTCAGGGGTGGTTGTAGGTTAACTCAGGGTGGTTGTAGGTTAACTCAGGGTGGTTGTAGATTAACTCAGGGGTGGTTGTAGGTTAACTCAGGGTGGTTGTAGGTTAACTCAGGGGTGGTTGTAGATTAACTCTGGGGTGGTTGTAGGTTAACTCAGGGGTGGTTGTAGGTTAACTCAGGTTGGTTGTAGGTTAACTCAGGGGTGGTTGTAGGTTAACTCAGGGTTGTTGTAGTTTAACTCAGGTTGGTTTTAGGTTAACTCAGGGGTGGTTGTAGGTTAACTCAGGGTGGTTGTAGGTTAACTCAGGGTGGTTGTAGTTTAACTCAGGTTGGTTGTAGGTTAACTCAGGGTGGTTGTAGGTTAACTCAGGGTGGTTGTAGGTTAACTCAGGGTTGTTGTAGTTTAACTCAGGTTGGTTTTAGGTTAACTCAGGGTGGTTGTAGGTTAACTCAGGTTGGTTTTAGGTTAACTCAGGGTTGTTGTATGTTCGTCTCTCTGTGTTCCTCAGAGGGAGAAATGACCTCCAGTTCAATGATAAACTGCTGTTGTTGTTATTCTCTGCTTATGGGCTTTAGAATTTAGATCAGAATCAAAAATCCCATCTTGATTTCTGTCGTCTGGGCCTTTTTGGAGTCCTAGAGCCTAAAGTTTGGAGGCCAGTTTCTCCCTCTAGTCTTTGAGCCAATAATAGCTACTTTTGTTTTGTCCTGGTTGGATTGTAAATGTAAATGTGTGATGTCAATATTATTGCTTTAACATCTGAATTACAGTCGAAAAGTGCATTGATAATGGCCGAGTGTCATCAGCATAGCTGTGGATGGGCAGGGGCCATGACAAGACCCCTGCCCAGGGGCAACATGTCCCAATTTAAAAATCATGGTCCTAAAATCGTCGTACCCTGTTGTACCCCACAGGTTAACTCATGGAGAAATGGCCATCTGTGGAGACAAAAAATGTTTTGTTTATTACTTTTAGCAGGGCCTTGGTGTGACCTTACACCGGACCAAAACATTTCCAGTTAAGTTCTCGAGTTTAAACAGGAACTTAACTGTTTAAAAACTGTTGTCTCTAAAATTTCACTTTTAAAGGTTTTTTTTTAAATGGGTCTTTCTTTAGAAGTGGTTTTACTGGACCAGTTTTTAAATCAGTGGGGAAGACACCAAGCTATAAAGAGTCATTTATTATGGAGGGAATGTCTTCAGATACAGAAACCAAGATGGTTCTCAGAAGAGTGGTTGGATCGGATCAAGGGAGCACGTGGAGGGGTTCGGTTCTGCTACTAGTACAGTGTTTCAGCATCATCCAGGTCGAAACATTCCATCGTTGCATCACTTTGTACACAGATTGCATGTAAAGTGCCGTGTGTACGTGTCGCTGGCAGGTATCAGATTTAACGATTGGTGTCCTCCTCGACGTGGCCGGCGTCTCCTCACATCTCACATCTCCAGAAAGCACAGTACTGTAGTTACCAGTCGATGGGTTTAAGGGAGTCTGTTGTGCCGAAAAGCGGTCTTGGATTGTGAATGTTGGAATTTATCAGATTCAGGAAGTTCGCCTGTCGGGACTTCCAAAAAGCTTCGTAATAATTTCTGAGTTCTGCAGTTAATATGTCGCGATGATTATTAGTTTTATTTTTTGAGATCTGTGTTCAGCAGTTCTGTAATTTCTCTTGACTACCATAGTCTGATTCTTCTTCTACGGGACAAACTTTGTTACCTTCCCAGTTTTAGTTGGAGTGCCTGCTTGGAACCCTGTCTTCAATTTTGATTAAAATCATTGATTAGGTCATCACCATTGTTGCTGCAAAACGGCAGATGCAGCTTCCTCCGGGGTCATGGAGGTTTTAGCGGTGTGTTCCGGGGTGTTTGGCGGAGAACGATGAAGACGTGTTGCAGGTTGACTCAAGGAAGCGGTTGGAGGTTGACATGGAGGAGTGTTGGAACTGAAAGTGGTTGCTGTTAAATTGCATTGAGGGCAGCATAAAGGGATGTGTGTACTCCCAGCTGCCACTGCTGAGCAGCCAGTTTAGTTAGCACGGCGGCGCTAATATGCAGTGACGTGAAATGTGCTACCCTGAGAAGTGTCAGCCATCTGGTTTGTAAATAAAGTTATTGAGGAAGCGTTTGTCGAAGTGCTGACGCAAGTAATGAGGAGGGTCATGGTTGCTAGGATACGTTGGCCAGGGGTAAGATGATGATGAGGACTGCAGCAGCTTTGCTTCCTCCACTGGCAGTACGAGATGCTCCTCCACTGCCTCAGACCAGTAAATACTCGCCTCCCACAGTCAACTGGCACATTTACCCGACTGAAATGTACCCTGGCAAATTGAAGCGGTGTTACTTAACCCTTGGGAGGATAAACCACCTTGTCCAAAATTATGTTGTGTAATACTAGCAGGGTATGTTCTGGTAATAATTGATACTTCCACTGTTCTCTCTTCAGAGAGTCTTCTGGTGTGCAGGAAATTGAAACATTTTGTTTTTAATGTGCGGAAATTGTGAGCTCCAAAAAAAAAAAAAAAAAAAATCTAAAAAAAGACACACTTTATTTCCTCTGCCTGTGAGTTTTCTACCAGCTCCTTTTTCATGACCAAGCAAGAACTCAATTTCCACTCAGGACCAGACTTTTCTTGAATTTCTCAGGAAATATTGCATGGACCGCGGTGAAGGTCTGCTCTCTCAGTGCCTTTGTATTTTATAAACTGATTTCTGCAAATTAGAAAGAAAACTATAGCAATGATAATTACCATCTTACCAACAACAGTGACCATAAAGGCCCCCAGAACAGTGAATGTAATTATGTGCTGTAGAGCTGCACTGATCTGTACTTTCTATTAACAATTGACACACAAATCAGTTGCTGGTCATTCTCTTTGCTAAATGCAGTAGTTTAGCTGCATCTATCTGATTGTGTTCGTTTTGCTCATTATTTCATTAGTTAATAGGTTTGTGTCATCAACCAAGTTCTGATTGGTCAACTGTATGCTAAGCTAGCTGAGAGGCTCCAAACACCCAACCATCAAGTAGCAGCTAGCTGGTGAACATAGCATAGCGTGGAGCTCTACTCCCTCATGAGTCTCCTGCTAGTTGTGTTGCCCTCCAGTGTTTTTTTAAACAAAATATGCAGTTTTAAAAGAAGAAAGACGCCATAAATCAACTGACTTTTATTAATACTTGTGCAACTGCTATTTTTTACCCCCTGCATCACTTCATGTTATGGTCCATTAAGGCTGAAATCATGAAGTGGTCCTTGTCCTGTCTGATCAACAGCGTTCTGTCATGCCTCTGTCCCTCACCCCGTAGACGGTATGTCACTGCAGAATGTGTGTCAGTGGACCAACCGAGTGACCAGAGTGGCGGTGACAGCCGGCGCCCGGCGGGCAAAACGTTGCTCTTTTAAAAATGGCTAATGGGTCCAAGATAACTGTTCCATAAAATTAGCATTTGTATTAAGGTTTGAGGAATGAACATGTTAACCCACTTTCTGCAGAACTGTGTGTGTGTAATGTGCGTGTGTTTGTGTGTGTGTGACAGAGCATGATGCTGGCGGCACTGCAGAGCCTCATCCTTGGTTAGACAGATGTATGCTAAGCTAGTACATATTTATGGAAATGGCTGTGATTGAATGTGATTCACGCTTCATTTGAACTGGGGGGTAGTGCTTGTTGTCTATCTAGGTCACTAAGCAGGAAGGACATGTATGCGTCACGGTCTGTCATTCTCACTTGTATTAAAAACCCTTGAAAAATTCAGTTTGGTGCGGAGAAGTAATATCTTTCTTTCCCCACCATCTCTGCAGATATCTGGAGCCTGGGGGTGATCCTTTTCATGCTGGTGTGTGGTCAGCCCCCCTTCCAGGAGGCCAATGACAGTGAGACGCTCACTATGATCATGGACTGCAAATACACAGTGCCTCTGCACATCTCCCGTGCATGCCGAGAGTGAGTAACACACACATTCCCTGTACACAGATGGACAGGGGCACTCTGCAGTTGCTGCATATTTCATGTTTGTAGATGTGTGAAGAAGAGAGAGCAAAAAGAGGCTCCTCGTTGTCCTGCTTTCACTCTGCTGCAGGCAGCTGCTCCACCACACAGATGCAGTGTTGCGTTAAGTCTGTCTAATGCAGCCTTCAGAATCGGCCCTCTGTGTTCAGCTTGTGAACGTTCAACAATGCGTCAAAGCGAAGCAGAGACAAATATTAGCAGGGACACTTTTGGAGTCGATTTTAAAAACCCCGTTGTTCTTGGACAGAGCTTCCAAAGGTTCTGTTGACAAGTTTTGACAAATGCCTTCATCTGGTGATTCGGAGGTGGAGTCTGACTGGAAGAGTGTCTGCGGATTTCAGCTCACCCATTGTCCCTTCAGTCTTATAGGCCACATGCTACAGAGGGACCCCAAAAAACGAGCAACACTGGAGCAGATTGAGGGCCATGAGTGGCTCCAGGGTGTGGACCCCTCCCCGGCCACCAAGCTGTCCACCCCACTGGTGTCTTATCGCAGCTTGTCTGAAGAAGAGCACGGCTCCATCATCCAACGCATGGTGCTGGGGGCCATCGCAGACCGAGACACCATAACCGAGTGAGTGTGCTTATCTCACTCGCGTACAGAAAATGAGTGTGCAGCAACTCTTTTCCTGTGTAATCTCCAGATATTTGCCACGGTTCACTCGTCCAACGAAAGCTTAATTGAGTGTCATCAGCAGTTTAATTGCCATTAACAACCAGCTGGCAGTCAGTCCTGAGCTGTTGCTGTGTCAAATTAAATCTCCACCCCTGTCACTTCCAACGTCAGGATTTGCTGTGTGTGTGTGTGTGTGTGTGTGTGTGTGTGTGTGTGTGTGTGTGTGTGTGTGTGTGTGTGTGTGTGTGTGTGTGTGTTTCAGAAGTCCAAATTGAGTTCTCTCCTCATTTCTCTCCTCAGAGCTCTGGAGTCAAATCAGTACAACCACATCACAGCTACGTACTTTCTGCTGGCTGAGAGGATGCTGAGGGAGAGGCAGGAGAAGGAGCAGCACAGCCAGACCCGGTCCCCCAGCCCCAGCAAGGCCCAGTTCAGGTACACACACGCACCTCCGCACTCATCATAGGGACACTTAAACAGGAAGTAAACCCCTAAACGAATATCCTACAGTTCAAGCCCTCGTCTAATGAGTTTGCTCCGTAGCGCTGTGTGGGCTCTCCGCATTTCACACTGCCTGTAGGACTGTGCAGGCCACGGCTACTTCCACTTAGCCCTCTGCTAACTTGAATGTGCGTAAGTAATTCAATCCTGAAAGAATCTCATGCTGAGTCTTTTCACAATTTCTCTAACTTCTATCCAAACTGTGGACTAACCCACGGGGGAGCCTGGGACGTCACCTTCTGCACTACTGCTTTAATTCTACACATTGTGCTAAACATATGCTAGTTACTGCCCTCTAGTGGCGCAGTGGACACCTGGAGGTGAGGAGCTTCCACCACAAGCAGCCTCCCAATCCCAACCTGGAACCCAAATGTACTCTCAAACCTAGGAGCAACGTCTACCCCGAAAATTGGTCCAAAAATAAGAGACAAACAGACACAACTCCCAAAGACGACTCTGACAGCAGATGGAGGGGGTTTTCTCCAGCAGAGACTGAAGGACCGACGGAGAGTGAAACAGATGCTGCACAACAAAACTCTCTTTTATCTTCCCCAGGATGAGGGTTGTGAAATTCAAGAACAGACCATCCAAGCATGTGTGTGAATCAGGTTGTTCCAGTGCAGAGGTTCCCAAGACACCGGTTAGAGGGTCAAAAAGAAATTTCAGAAATCACATACAGCATCAAGTGATTCTAGCCACCAAGGTTGGAATGCGTCGACCCCCTCCGAGGACGCGGAGGACTGCTGCTGGATTGTTCTCAAAGTGAGGCTCCGGCTCACAATCGATCCTTCATCAACATCGCCTTGTGTCTGAAGCGCGCTAGAATGTGTGGCTCTTCTAGCCGCCTTCGAACAGCCGATGCTTCACCGGAGACGGCAGAGTCATTTAGAGTCATGCAGTCTTTCCTGTCTTTTGAAGTTGATGTGTGTCGTGAGATCTGAGCTGCTCGTTTAAGAGCTTAACTACAATCAAATCAGACAAAATTCAATATGAATAAATAATGTTATTTAATGATATGCTTGAATGAAAGCATGTGGGACCAGCACACTCAGACTGAACATTTTGTAAATTCAGCTCTTCAAGTTGATACCAGATATTTAGAGCATATATGAAGATACAGCCAGTGCCACTTAGCCTGGACACCTGGGGACGCAGCGAGCTTGACTTGGCCCAGAGGTCATTAGCTGAGTAGCTACGCTAGCTTCACCGCAGCTGTGGTTTGAACTTTGGAGAGTCTGGCTGGCTGTTCAGCTGCTAGTTTGTGTCTTTGTGCTAAGCTAGGCTGAACATCCTGATAGGGGAGGGGCGTTTCTCTCATTTAACAGGAGAAAAAAAACCTGATAAATGTTGAACAAAGTTTGCTCAACCCACTAAGCCTCTGTGTGTGTGTGTGTGTGTGTGTGTGTGTGTGTGTGTGTGTGTGTGTGTGTGTGTGTGTGTGTGTGTGTGTTGTCTGAACATTCACAGGCAGTCCTGGCCCACCAGAGTGGATGTTCATCAGGATGTCAGTGATGGCTTGGGGGGTCCAGCTATCTCACACCCTGGGGGGCCTCAGTCACCTGCCCGCAGTGCCGAGAGCCTCCACAAAGGTCCGAGGCCTAAAACAGCTCTGTTGGATGTCAGCCAGCGGCAGGAGAACCACACGGCGACGCCCAGCACACAGCCGCCCCGTCAGAACCAGGAGATGGGGCTCAGGCCTCTGGCCAAACCTCATTGCAACCCTCTCAGGCTGAGCTCTCTGGCCTCTGTGGGCCCCTGCAAACCCCGTAGTCCCAGCCTCTTCAGCGTGGAAGAGGACGAGGAAGAAGAGGTGGAGGACAAATGCTCGTCCCCCTCTAGTCTTCCCACTCAGGTGGTGCTTCGCTGCAAAGCCTCCCCGTCCTCATCGCTGGCCTCATCTGGCAATCGTTTGACATCTCGTATGAGTGCACCGGTTCTTAACCAGATCCACGAGGAAGAGACGGAGGAGGAGGAGGAGGAGGAGGAGAGTAAGGAGTTTTGTGGGTTTGGTCCACCCAAACCCAGCCTAAGCCTCAACCTGAACTCTAGAATACCTTCACCGTCAACGCTCGTGTCATCACCTAAAACTGTGGGTGTAGTAGCACCAGTGGCCTCGCTGACCCCCAGCTCAGAGACCAGTGACGATGACACAGAGAGTCACCACCAGCCTGACCCCGCGGCTGTAGCTGGACAAGGGGGCGGTGGAGAAGGGAGGAAAGAAGAAAGGGAGAAAAGGGGGTCGGGTCAGGACAGTCCCTCGAACTGTGCCAGTCCTGGATCAGGGTCAGGCCAAAGCAAGGGGACTACCAAAGCTGCCAGTGGCCTGGTGGAAAGCCTGAAGCTGATGAGCCTGTGCCTGAGCTCTCAGTTCCACAACCTGACAGGCGGAGGTGGGGTAGGGGTTGGCAGCAACGGGGGCAGTGTTGGGGTGGACCCTCAAGAGCGGCCGATGTGGAGAATGTGCATGGGAGGCTCCACTGGTAGCCTGGATAAGGTTTCGCTGCTGGGTGGCCCTTCGCCCAGGGGGAATGCCTACCACCACCAGCCCCCTCTTGCAGACGCACTGGCAGATCCGCTGCTGGAGGGGTCGTGCTCGGGCACGCTGAGGCTGGGAGAGCTGGACCTGGCCCGCGAGAACCACAGGAACATGAAGAACCGGGCACTGCAGATGCCTCTGAGCGAGAAGACTCTATCTGTCAATATCCACCGGAGCCCCAAGGAGGGCCTGCTCTGCACCCCCACCCCTCACAGCTGCTGCCAGGTCATCTAGCGTGCAGACGGCCACTGCATGAGCTGCTGCGCCCCCCACTCCTCTGTACAGCCCCCCCCCCCCCCCCCCCATCTGCCTTTGTTTTCAGTCACCGCTAGTGAGCAGGTTCACAACATGTTTGCATTTATTGTTGTTTTCTCCTGGTCAGCGGCGGCGGGTCCAGGAGGACGGCCCCGCCGGCCCACGTACTGACACTTTGGCGTGTGTATAAGAGACACGATACAAGAGGTGCTCGCGTCCACTCGCAAACCGCCTGCACGCACAAACGTGCACTCACTACCACTTCTGATCAGATGAGAAGAGCAGAGTTGTAATATCATGTTACACATCTTTGGTTGCACTTTGATGCTGTTTTTTATTATCCTCATTTTTAAATTATTTTTCAGACAATCATTTTATTGTTTTTTTGATATTTTTTTATTGTTATTAGAATTATTGTGACTGAAAGTTCTGTGTTTTCTTTCATCTGAGGACACACAACAGAGTGACAGCCTGACAGGAGCAGCAGCACTTGGGTATGACGGCGGCACACCGTATTTTGTAGTCGATCACCGTTTTATTTTTCTATCTCGAAAATATGCGCGTGCCCACACACACACACAAACACACAAACACACACCTGGTATGTGTGTAGTGACACGGCAGAGTTTGTACATATGTGAATAACCTGTAAGACTCTTAGCCGTACCCTGTACCTGTAGTATTGACGGTAAAGTTGTATTGCAGTAGAAACCTGAGTACTAGATCCTTCAACACATTACTCTTCACTGCTACTGGATATTCAAGGTTTACCGGCACCCAGAGCTGGAAACGTTAGCTTGACAGGCTGGAGAGGAACGACGGAACGCCTCAGCTGACGACGTCATCGTGCAGGTCGTACGCGTGACGGCAGATCTCTCAATTCAAAGCGAATGTATTCTGGGTGGAGCTGAAGCCGCGTACATCCAGTAGCTCACTGGGATCGCAGTAGCCACTGTTGTAGCGTATTCCAAGACGAAAACAACCCTGGGGCTTCAATAGAATACAAGAACACCGCCCCTCCAAGTATCGGTCTGTGTATCTGGATGTTGCGCCCCTCGCCCCTCGTGGAATATTTAACTTGACAGTGCATGTGTTTTTGCTGTAGCAACCTTTCTCCTCCCCACCGAGGTCGACCCACCTGCTGTATCTCCCCAAATAACAGATTAAAACGGTCACTTTACTGTAGCCTCACAGCAATACCAGCAACTGCAAATGTACAACAAACGTTGATGTGCCATCAAATCTGTCTTGAGCATATTGTACTGTATGTATATGATAGAGATATATTAGAATAAAGAGACGTGAATGAAGACTGGTGCTGCTTCCTTTGTGCAGTGGAAGTTTGTGTGGGCCTCGTTTGTGGCCCGGCCCGGTTCAGGAGCCGTAGGATGAGGAGGATCCAAAGAAGGGGAGAACACTTTGTGTCTGGCACCGGAAGACGAAACACACATCAACAGACGAGCAGACTCGGTCACTGAACCGTTGGCTGTGGGCTCTGAGGTCATGTCAGCTATAGGCTGTAGGCTAACATGCCTGTTAAAATAGCCGCTTCACCGAGATGTTCATTGTTTTAAATAAAGAAATTACTTTAAAATGTTGCTTCAAAGTGAAGCTTTTCGGCAAAGTGGTCAACGGCTGTGTGAGCAAAGCATGGCAGAAGGTACGCACAACTCCGCTTCAGCTAAATGCTAACAAAGACAATACTGACATGCTAATATTGAGCAGGCTGGCCTTTTCACAGCTGCCATTTTGATGTCCCAGTGTGAGCACAGGTGTTGCTGATAACAGGGTTGAAAGGGTTCAGCTCAGCTAATGTTCCTGGGAGCGCCCTCACCTGTGATACCGTGTCACAACAGCAGGTGGGAAAGGGTCCACAGGGAGCTGCCCCACCCACTTTGGCCAGTTAATTTGCAGAAAATCAAGATGTCGCAGTGAAATCCGACCTTAAAGCGATGAAACGTCATCATGTCCTCATTTTTATCTGATTGCACATTTGTGTGATATTTTTTTAATATATTCAGGGAATTAATCCTTGAGATTTAATCCTGTTTCATGAGGTCACAGTGACATTTGTCCCACGGACGTGAAACGGCATCCTTACTGACTCCGGCGTGTTCGTGGTACAGTATGGACCGTTATTGTTGTTCTACTTCATCTTTGGAACCAAGTGTGTCAGAAGTCGTAACTGAGATGCACTGAGAGCCGTGACCTTTGACCACCAAAATAAAACCCGTTCATCCTTGAGTCCATTTCCTCAGAATGTTCTGTCCTCAATGAGTGACAAAGGTTGTTGTTAATAAAGTTATGTCACTTTTTAGGGGAAAGGTTGGCTTTAATTCCAAAAAAAGCAAAAGCAACTGAAGGGTCACTGGTTCCATCCTCATGTCCCCCATTGACCATGTCCAAGTGTCCTTGAGCAAGATACTGAACCCCTAACTGCTCCTGATGGCCCTGTGATGGACTGGTGACCCGTCCAGGGTGAACCCCGCCTCTCGCCCAATGCCAGCTGGGATAGGCTCCACCCCCATCCCAAATGGATGGATGGATAAATGAGAGCTGTTGATTTAGAATGTAGCAGGTGACGATTACCCTTTGCAGAAAATCAAGATGTCCTTGTGACCTCACAAAATGTCTTTGAACCTTTTTGTTGTTTTGAAACTCTTCAGACGCTGCCTGCCAGCTAATATAAATGCTAACACGTAGCATGAAGAAACAATATCCTGTGCGCTAATATGCTAAGTGACATTTGCCCCAAATCATGGGTATGTTTTTGTCATCTGTGATATCTATAAAAATAGAAAAGCATGTGTGTGTGTGTGTGTGTGTGTGTGTGTGTGTGTGTGTGTGTGTGGAGTGCTCAGGGGGATTATGTATTATGTTCTGGAGTAGAGTTGATAGAACAGCGTGTATTTATTTTCCTGAATGGTCTGGAAGCTCTCAGTCCCAAACACTGCCGGGACTTGTAATCTCTGCAACATCTGGCCTCATGTTCCACATCAGCAAGCTGGGAAAAATCAGATCAGACCAGATGAGCTCGAGGGTCGACGAATGAACCCATGTGACGAACTGGGTTACACACGCACACACACACACACACACAAGCGCACACATACACACAATGCAAATCCACTCGTGGCTCCACACAAACAAGCAGCAGTGTGTAAGCCACGTCAGATAACACACAGGCAGAGTGGGTTTTTAAAAAGTGAATGAGGCTGATGCACCAGAGGGAGGCTGTCCTGTGTATACCGAAGCACGTGCTCGACTCAGATCATTTACCCACAATCCTCTGCATCGGCAGCAGACGTCGCTCCCAACCGATGTGCTCTGGCTGTATTTTAGCAGCTTCATAAATAAACAGCACAATTCTTGGTTTGTGGCGTTTCTTACCAAAAGAAATCAGGAGGGAAATTCCACATTCCGAGCAGCAGGCGGATCACGTGGTTCCGCCGCACCGTGAAGTCAGAATCCTTTTACTCTCATTTGTGCAAATTAAAACTCCTGCTAATCCAGCAGGTCTGTTTGTGGCCAGCGTGCGTCCAGACGGGAGCAGGCGCACGTGGAGATGCGTCTGCGCGTAAAGGTTCCCATTCCCGCTTTGTGTTCTAAATACAGGAAGTGCAGGGCCATAAATGTTCATGCTCATTTACATTTATTTAGCCATAAATTGGTGGACTTCCTGTTTGAAAGAGAGACTGAAATCTTTATTTCCTCTTCAATAAAAACAGTTGGAATGTTTTTGGTGAGCAGACTCTGGTATGGTCATTTTAAAAAAAAGATTTTGGTGGTCAAAGGTCAAAGGTCACTCTCCCTTCATATGAATGTGATATCTCCAAAACGCCATGAGGAGACTTTTTAATACAAAAAAATGTCACCTGGAACTCAAGGTTGAAAAGATTTAGGTGGTCAAAGGTCGAGGTCACTGACTGTGGCCGCCTGCACCTCCGCCTGAGCGTGTCTGTTCCTCCCCCCTCCTTCACTACCGGGGTCGTCTGTGAGGTCGCGAGTCTTTTCCCTACAACACCTCTGTCAACATCCCAGGAGGCTGAAGGTCACACATCCAGATCCACCATCTCAGACCTCCAACATCCATAAACCTGAACGATGTGGTCCCTGCGTGTGCAGCCCAGGATCCGCCGCGTTCGTCTCTCTTTCTTTGTGAGGTCTCAGCTGCAGAATGAAGGGTGCATCTGTCAGCAGGGTCGGAGCGTCAGTGGCACCCAGAGTTGAGGCTGAACTCCTGCCACCGGGGTGTCAGTGGAGCGGCTGATAAGACTGCTGCTGCTGCGAGGAACACACGCACGCACACACACACACACACCTCTCCCTGTGAGAACAGTCATCAACATAATACAATCATGTGCCCTCATTCTAGTCCGACCCTCAGACACCTCGAACACTATTATCCTTAAATCCAAGCATTAACCCTTCACCAGCCCTTTCTTTCTGAAATGGCCTCTCTACCCAAAGATAGACACACACACGCACGCACACACAAACACTCAAACACACAATGCAAATCCACTAGTACACAGACACAGTTTGGTCATCTAATGAGACTTTTTTTATCTGACTGAGGGATGTGTGTGTGTGTGTGTGTGTGTGTGCGTGTGTGTGAGAGAGCGAAAGAGAGAGAGAGAGAGCATGTGTGTGTGTGTGTGTGTGTGTGTGTGTGTGTGTATACCCATTTGAGTCCACAGTAGGCCTGTCAGTGTAACTGAATCAGTGTTTGCCCATCTCACACAATGTGAAACCAGGGACTGCCAGAGTGAGATGATAAACTTGTGTGTGTGAGTGAGTGTGAGAGAGACAGAGAGAATGAGAAAGCGAGAGAGAGTCAATTAGCATCGTATCCTCATTGGTCCTGACAGTCTGAACGAAGCCAAAAAGGACAACAGAGGCGTCTGTGGCACGCACACGCACACGCACGCACACACACACACACACACACACACACACACACACACATACACACGGAGACGGTGAGGCGACTACATTTAGGAATTTCATAAAGAAGGCAGCTGGAGGACAGGTACTGCTGGACAGGAAACCAGGACGCAGCAGGAAGCAGCAGGAAGCAGGTTTCCTTCATGATGGCAGCCTCAGGAATCTGAGAGTTCCTCAGCTAATGTAGGCAGAAATAGCCATCAGATCAGGCGCTGTAGCACATTGTTCCACCGCGGAACCAACGGTAGTCCAGGGAGCCGTAACGAGAGGTGGGTGACAATGGGCTGAAGGCCACTGGTGGAGACAGCAGACTTCCTGCCTGGCTGCATCCTGTTGCTGCCTAAGACACCTGCTTTCATAGTCCCCTCCAGCATCAGAGGCCCCTGGGTGGGGCCCCAACAGTCAACCGTCCCTGATCGTTCCGTCTTGTTCCGTCATCCTGTTTTCATGTAGTCGACTACGTTCATGTCTGAGCAGTCAAAGAAAAATGGACCTGTTCCAGCTGTCATGGGTTTACGTGTTTATTCATGGTCAGGGAGCCCGCTGGGGCCGCAGGAGGAGAACGTGGTTGTGACCACGAGATATTGGTTCCTTGCGCAGCAGCCTCCACTGTCAGCGTGGGCTTGTTGTCATGCTTTGACTGCACAGTGGCCACAAGACAGAACTTGTTCCCAGGATTAGGTTGAGGGAACAAGCTGTTGCTCGTGGCCATAAACCAATCCAAGTGTTGGGAAACTCGGATGCTGAGTCATCACATATGGAAACCTGAATGTGTCTCTGCAGGTTTGTGGACAAAGGAGTTTGTTTCAGTTTTAAGTCTTTTGACTAAACTCATACGAGGTGCTGCGGCACCAGGTGTAGTTGTGGCTCGGTTGATAGCTCAAGAATGGTGTCACCCAGCCCATCAGCCGCAGGTTCCACACCCAGAAGATCTGGGATTTCCCTTAACTGAGCCTTGGGTGACACTGACGTAACGTATGAACGAAAGTTCCGACTCATCCACTACCCTGGATCTTCTTTTTTAATCCTGGAAGGAGTGATTTGAGTTAATTAATTATATCACTCTGGCTCTCGCAGACCCTCCAGAGGCTCCTCCTTCTCATCCTCCAGGCTGTGGTAGAGAAAGAGACCTCAGAGCCTGGAGTCCATCAGCGTCCTGCACCACTGGAGAAGCTTCTGAATCGTTGCGTAGTTGCCAGACAAAGTGGACGCTAACACAGTTGTGGTGATCGCTTAATGACATCACTCGAAAATGTAACAATGCCATCATCTAACTGACGAGTTGATGACGTGAATGAGAGAGAGAGAATACCTGGGATCAAACAAGTGCCAGGGATCAAACAAGTACCCGGGATCAAACGAACACCCGGGATCAAACGAGTACCCGGGATCAAACGAGTACCCGGGATCAAACGAATACCCGGGATCAAATGAGTAACCGGGATCAAACGAATACCCGAGATCAAACGAATACCCGAGATCAAACGAATACCCGAGATCAAACGAATACCCAGGATCAAACGAATACCCGGGATCAAACGAATACCCGAGATCAAACGAATACCCGGGATCAAACGAATACCCGGGATCAAACAAGTACCCACGATCAAACGAGTACCCGGGATCAAACGAGTACCCAGGATCAAACGACCACCCGGGATCAAACGAGTACCAGGGATCAAACGAGTACCCGGGATCAAACGAGTACCCGGGATCAAACGAATACCCGGGATCAAACGACCACCCGGGATCAAACGAGTACCAGGGATCAAACGAGTACCCGGGATCAAACGAGTACCCGGGATCAAACGAATACCCGGGATCAAACGAGTACCAGGGATCAAACGAGATCAAACTGACTGCTCTGTCAGCTTTTTGTCCTTCCATAAAAACCTGGAGAACATTTCCTTCAAATGATCGAACCAGAGGAACTGAAGCAGTTCGAGAGGTCAGCCTCGGAACCATGCTCATGTTTAGCACTTCAGCTGTGAGGCGATTGGACGATAACGATGACGGACAGCACTTGTGACACCTGGAGGATCTCTCCCAAGTCTGCCAGCGATGATTCCACAGCCCACCATCGAGTCAGTAAAATGATAGACGGCTGCTTTCTCCTGGAAAACCTTTGCAACGTTCCACGGTGAAGCCATTGCCCCCGGTGACCTCCCATCTGAGAAACATTCAACAGTAGTGTGAACTTTGACCTCTGAGGTTAGGTGCCTCTGGTATCTGACCTTCTGCGTTTAACTTTGACAACAGGAGATTCGTAAAGAAGAAAAGAAAATGTCTGCCTCTTGCTGTTCTATCTCAGTCAGATTCATGCAGACGAGAAACATCGAAAAGCACCATCACCTGGAAGGCTCACGAGGTGGAAGTGGTGACCCGGTGCTTTTTCCTCAGTTGCTATGGGAGATTTCCCGCTCTTTCTCCATCCTCGGGTCTGGAAAAGCTACCAGTTGTGGTTGCTGCTTGAGTGAATTATTGTTTTTGTCCTTCACGTGTTTCTGCTCTGGATCTTTCAGTCCGAGAGCTCATTTTTCTTCTTCTGACGAGCAGCTCGTGATCGGCGCCCTCCAGGTGGATTGTGGGTGTCATGTTCAATGATGTAAGTTCTCTATCATTTTGTTTTTAATTAAAGTGACACTTTTTTTCATGTTTTAACAGAGATTTGTTTAAAACTCCACCGTCTAGAATTTGTGTTTCTTTTACAATCTGGGCTGAAAGTTACAGAGACTGGAAACGCGATCTGGAAGAGCGACGCTGTGAACCTGCGGCCGCCTACAGGCAATGATGCGTTTTTGTACGGTGCTAACAGATGATCCAGCTGGCTTGACCTCACGTGATGGCAGCATGTACCAACACTCACTTCACGTCACTGTTGAGCCGTTACTCTCCTAAACCCTGAGGATCCTTCCACCATTTTGAATTTCATGAGCAGTAAATGTTTGCCGTTGGCCTGCAGCCCAACACCAGGCTGCCGGTGAGGCAGAAATACACGTCTGGACTGTAAATAGCCTCCGTCACCTCTGAGCGGGCGCAAGTGTCAGCTCAGACAGGAAGGCAGCGGAGGTTCTGGGTGGTGCGCGCGTCCCATTCCGCCGGGGCTGAACGTGCGTGGTGGGTCGTGATGGACGTCTGAGTCACCGTCTTTGATTCTGACGCTTTCGAAGCTGAAATGGAGAATCTGAGAAACAGCGGTTCAGAGTTCAGGGTGGCGTCCTGAAGCCCTGGCTGCCAGAGCGGCACAGGATGATGCTGATCAGCAGCGAAGCAACAGTGTGTTTCCACACACACACACAATTTAAATGCTTGCATCAAACCTTGGTCTGAAAGCACCTGTCACTTCTCCCTCTTCTGCTAATGAAATGAGTTGTGACTGAGTGGGTGTCAGAGACAGAGACAACGAACAAGGCTGCAGGCTCTGTGTTGGGCATCGTGCACGGTGTGTGTGTGTGTGTGTGTGCGTGTGTGTGTTTCTAACCCATAGGACTGCACATGTAGCTTCTGTTCCTTGTTGCCTTGATATGCAGCCAGCCAGCATCCTCAGGAAAACAAACAACCCATAATTACCCCGTCCAGCCTCGGCACCACTTCCTGCATGTCGGCAATCCAAAAGACTCGGTCTCCGTGGCTACACTGTTGCCAGGAGACGGTGCAGGTGGGCCTGGTGGATGATAAGACATGACAGTAGCAGGCAGAGGTAACCGAGGGGCAGAGTCGGTGCTCAAATACGATATCTCACTCAAGTGTAGCCGTCTCACCCCCAGCACCCTGCTGACGGACACACAACACGCGTGGAATCTCAGGTTCCCTGGGGAGGCTTGGCGTCCACAGCTGGACCTGCTGATCCACATTCACCGTGTCAGACTCCTTTAGCCACACCCACAACCTAGTTAACCAAGGAACTTTACAATAAGGAAGAATGTCTGCTTGCTCTTATTTCCTTCCTTTCCTTGTTCGAGGAATGTGTGTGTGTGTGTGTGTGTGTGAGTGTGTGTGTGTGTGTGTGTGTGTGCGCGCATGTGCGTATCAGGAAGTCTGGCTAAATTGAACTAGGTTAAGTACACGTGCGAGGACCTGCCCAGTTTTCAGTTCCAGCACAGCTGGTGCTCATTGGTTCAGGGAACTCTGACAACGTTCACTCTGGACTCAGTTCTGCATCGCTGAATGAGACAAGTCATCATCAATGGAGCGCCGATACCCTGATTCACAAACGCCACCCATAAACCACATGTGAGCGAGGCTCATGCATGTGGAAGTTCCTCAGCAGGATTGCACAAAATAAATCAGTGCAGCAATGTATTGCAATATTTTTGTGTGGTGCTTGATTGATATTCCAGGCCGGAATATTTGGAGTAAATCCTGTGCTCCTGACGATGTCGCTGTACCAAACGATTCCTCAGACGGTCACGGTGGAGAAGGTCAGGCGCTGACCAACAGGAGTAATGGGTTAGATGTGTCGGGCGCCGTTTGCAGGCTCTGACGTTCCCAGAGAACTGGACTAACACGCGCAGCCTTTTGGGATCAGAGACGGGATCATGTGTGAATGGGAACCACAATCAATGTACTGGGAAATCGGCACTGGAAATCTTCCCCCTCATGACATTACAGGGAATATGCTGGGAATGCTGAGGTGTGAATGACAGCAGGAAGATTACTGAGAATCTCGCCACACCCATTACCAGCACTCCATGTACAGAAGGTGCAAACAGGCACCGTCCGGGAACGTTCTGGAAAGTTGCTGAGCGTTTGAGTGGTGCCAAGAAGGAATTCCCAGTAATGTTCTGGAACTGTGTGAAAGAGGGAGAGGGTGCATGTCTTTGTGGAGACGGATAATTCCACTACGTCCTCCTTCTGGCTGAGGAACACACAGGGACACACACTCTCTGTTTCCTGTTGTAGCGAAGTTTCAGCCTTAAAAGTGGAGAAATAAACGAGTGAATCCAGTGTGCGGGGCAACTGGCGACGCCACAACACTTCATCAAAAGGACAAAAGGTCCAATTACAGCTGCAGCATCCTTGCCTCAGCTGCTTCTGCAGACAAACACAAAAAGAGCAAGCTGTTTGACTCAAGACGAAGCCCCTTGAAACAGGAGGCCTATTTTTAGTCCGACACAAATCTCTGACCCTATTCTGTCACTGCAGTCGGGGCTTGAAGCGAGCGAGAGTCGTACTGCTCTTAGAGCATCACCGGCCAGGTCTCCCGAGTAGGTCACTCCTCTCAATATGCATGTGCAGGACTCGCTGAGACTCCTCCACCACACAGATGGTGTTTGTTGTTACCGTGCTGCCACCTGCTGGCAGCTCTCAGGCAGACATGAGGAGGGTTCCTGAAAAACAGACACCAGCCCTTTGTCCTATTTACTCTCCTCTCATATCTGTCAGGGGTGGGTGAGGGGTCACAGAAGGAACATTCTGTACACGCGCACATAAATCTCCTCTCAAAACAGGACCTCCACACATCCGTTTACTGATCAGCGTCGCCCAGCATTTTCTTAGAATTCATATTTCGCAATAGATACACTGACTGTTCTTATCTAGAAAATAAAACATCACCAAGACAGATAGCATGTCACATTTATTTACAAATTGTATTTACATGAGGGTGGAGGCGAGAGCAAGCTGTGGTGTGGCCTGACCTTTGACCCCAAGCCTTCAAGCGTGTCAGGCAGGTCGATGAGTGTCTCTTGAAAGTAAAGTGCGTGATTAAGAAGCTTACAGTTGAAGTGTCTTGGTTGTGTAATTGGGTTTGAGCGAGTTCATCCTGACGAGGTGGCTGAACGTCACAGCTTCAGGCCTTCGCTCTTCTTCTCCATCCTCGCCAGGATCTGGAGCACCACCTGGTTGAAGTCATCAGGCTGGTCGGCGAAAACATAATGGCCCGCCCCTCTGATGACCTGACACAAACACAAACACACACGTTCACACCAAGACTCACCTGCTACAAAACAAAAGACAAGAAAACTGACCTCAATTTGCAAAACATTCAGAAAGCATGAAGCAACTTGTGCTCTACTGGATTCCTGTGTTATGGGAATTCATCGCTTCAACATTCGTATCAAACTAAAATAAAAAAGGCAACCAGTGTTTTCCCTCCACCGAACAGCCGACACACTGACCACATATTGATTTTTACACATTTCAAAATAAATCCTCCTCGTTCTCTACAAGCAGTGCGTAATTTCTGTCAGTGAGGTTCCCTCAAGCACAAAAGAACCATGAGACAGTGTGACGATGTTGTGCAGCACTGAAGGATCATGGGAGTTCTTCCCAAATTGTCAAGCATCCACCGTCACTACCAGATTTGCTTGGACACCTCCAAGAGCAGGTACACAAGCGTACACCAACGCCACTCGGGGGGAAAAGATGTTTTTGTTTGTCACAACTTGATTTGTATTGCAACACAAAAGAAACAAAAATATGGACGACGTTAAGTACGAGGCCGAAACTTTCTTATGTTCAACGGAAGTGTATTTATTTGCTTTTATTACAGTTATTTCACATTTATTTGAGAGGTCTTGATCATTATTCTTTGTCGTTTTCTTCAAAAAAATGCCTGACCGCCCTGTTAGCATGGGCTAAAGGTCTGCTGCTAACGGCTAAGATCACTTAATCTGCAACTCAAGCATGTAACGCCGACGGCGTCACGTTCTTCTGCCATCAATTCAACTTCTACCACCAACCAAGATGAACAGCACTGAGCAGTTACACATTAAATATGTAACAGCAACTCCATGAGTAAACCTCAACTCAAACATCTTATGCTAACGGTTAGCAGTGACAACCTAAAGTGGTAGGTTGCTGTCCAAGATGGCGTCCCACTTGCACATGTGGTGAAGAGAAGATGAAGCAAATCTGGTAGGAATTCATGTCGGTGAGGTGAAGTTTAAAAGAAGTTGCATTAATTCATTCACAGCAGCAAGTAACATTAGCAAACATGACTTATACAGCTAACGGTGCTAACGTTATGTGGTGCGTTCCATCATGTGGCAACACAGCACTATCATCTGAGGTCACAACAATCTAGAAACAACTTCTTGTGGTGTGTGGTGACTCCAGACTCCTCTGGTGCTGGCCATTATTGGATGCATTTGTGATAAAATAAGAACAACTAAAACGCACACTAAATGTATTCAGGTTTAGACTGCTTGGGGTGCAAAGGCAACATACTGGGTCTTCAGTTCCAACAACACAGCACAATGAGACAGCGTCCTACCCTGAATGTGTTCTTTCAGCTGCAACTTGAAGGAGATTAACGAAGGCATGAGACGGCGCCTACCGTGATCTCCACCTTTGGCCTGGTTTTCTTAAAGGCGTATCCAGAGTCGCTGTCGATGCTAGAGCGCGAGCCGTAGATGAACGAGATGGGGATGTCGGCTCGCACCTGGCCGATTCTCTCCAGCATGGGCCTCTTCGCCCAACCGTATGGAATGGTCATGTTCTTAAAGGCGGTTTCTCCACTGACATGGGAAGAAGTCATGAAGTTTGTAAGATGTCAGAGAAACAACATTACCTGTAAATATCGACCTGCTCACCTGGGCGTCTGGGCATTCAGGTGGTAGATGTAGTTGGAGACAGTGTTGTCGTCAAACACGGAGGAGTATTTCTGCTTGAAGTCTGACCTGATAGTCTGGACCAGCATCGGACCTGAGAAGATCAAATAAGAACAAGATGCCGGTGTGATAAGAACCAGACCTCGGCGAGGCGGAAGTGAAGCTGGGAGCCGGGCTGCACAGCAGTGACGAGTTCTTGTGCAGCCGAATGCACCAACCGCAGAAAGGAAGGATGGCGAATGTCCTGACATTAGCGAGGGGATCACGTGTCCTTGTAAAAAAACAGAAGAAGGTTATGAAACTTATGGAAATTAATTAAAAGGGTGGATGGGCCTATTTATGTGCATCCTGAGATCTCTGAATAAACACTGGGCTTCTCTATGAGGTCGCTGTTCACACCAAGTCATGTGACCGCAGGATCTGAGATCCGTCCGTGGTCCAGAACAGCAGGGATCTGGGTATTCTCTTCCTTTAATGAATTACTGACGCGGTCCAAACGACATCACTTCCTGATGGCAGCGGTCATCCGTGCCTCATGTCCTGTGTAGAATGTTTACCGAGTCGGTGCAACGATACAATCGGTGAGGGGCTCTGTGGATGCGGGGGCTGGGAAACGTGCAGAAGGGTTCAGTTTTCTCTTCGATTAATTTTGTTTATTCTGCCAAAACCTCAAATCAGTCATTTCAGCAGAACCCAGTTTGACCAAGGTAAGAGAAATGTGGGTCCGATGTTCCGCGTTTTGCTGCCGCGCCCCTCCAACACAGATGTGGACCATGCTGACTCGATCTGGTGCAGTTTGTTACTGAAAGAAAAAGTTTCATGCGTAGAGGCCAGAGGTCAGGTTTTTGTTGTTTATTTATTTCATGTTCCAAAGCGCCAAAAATACAAATTCAAGTCTTAGTGGATGCTGACAAACCCTCAGATAGCTGCTATTGACAAAAAAATACTGTACGTTTGTGTGTGTGTATGTGTGTGTGTGTGTGTGCTAACCTAGAGGCCCAGCCAGCCTGAGACCAGCCAGAGGGTTGAAGGGGCTCATAAAGGCCCCCATGGCTCTGATCCACACTGGGATGGAGCTTTGGTTGGGGTTCTCTGGACGAGCTGGGAAGCCCCACGGCTCCACCAGCAGTAGATACTTTACCCTGCGTGCACGCGCGCGCACACACACACACACACACACACACACATTAAAAATGTGCACTCAACATTCTGATACACAAAGCCTGCACGCAAGCATTAAAGTACTGTGGTGCAAGAAATCGTACAATCCCAGGGAGCAGAGCTGATATTGTTAAGACGCATGTAAAATCTTCGCCATTTGTTCAAAGAAGTGATACAAATGGTCTTCCAACACACACACACACACACACACACACACACACACACACACACACACACACACAGAGTGTAAAGCACCTGTGTGGGTATTTGAGTGTGTAGGCAGCAGCCAGGTATCCTCCCAGGTTGTGTCCCAGCAGCACCATTTCTTCAAGTCCCACCTTCTCCCTCCACTCCTCCAGGGCCCCCAAGAACTGGTCCTCAGCCCCCTCCGGGTCCGAGCTGAACGCGGGGCGGCTGCTCCGGCCGAAGCCCAGCATGTCTAGAGCGTAGACCGGGCCGCTGCTGGAGAGACAGTCCAGGTTCTGGGCCCACAGGGCAACTCCACCTCCAAAGCCATGCAGCAGAACCAGAGGAGGCCGTGGCCAGGCTTGGATCTGGAGGACAGAGGGGGAGCGCGGCTGCTGGTGAGTGGAGAAAGCTAAGGTCCACAGGTAGGTGCTGCTGGATACGCGCACATGCTGCCGGGAGAAGGGCCGCTTCACACCTGCAGGATCAGGTAGGAAACATCCTCAGCGTCAGAGCAGCTTCAGGGTTAGCAGGGTTACTGGCGGTCAACAGCCAGGAAAGCGGTCTTACTGCTGAGCATCTTCTCCTCGGCATCCCTCAGCTGGGAGGCGGACGTGGGGCACCAGGAGGGGAGCCAGTTCAACACCCAGGAGCTGCAACACACATTGAACTTTGACCCCGGGACAGTTTCACTATCAGAGCTGCTGACACACAGCCTGTAACTTCCCTCTTTGGAAAAACACTGAAATAACGTCAAACGCTTAACGCCATTAAACGCGTGTTGGATCGCTGTCGACCTGCTGGCTCGGCCCCCCCAAGCAGGGACGCGGGCAGGACCTCCGCCGAGCGGCGGTGCTGCGGTTTGACTGAGAGAAGAAGAACAGCCTGATACAGGTTGGTTGAGGACAACAAAAATGTCTGACTCTCAGTCCGCTGAGGAGCCGCTCCTTCGAGACATGAACGCAATAATAATAATAAAAATAAATAATAATAATAAAAATAAGTACCAGGGTAACCAGGTAAAAGAGAGGGTTCGAGTGTTCTAGAACAAACCTCCGCTCGCGCGCAGGTGGGACCTCCTCCGCCATCCTCCTCATGCTGGACTGAGGACCGCCGCGCGACCGCCGAGGAGAAAGTTCTGTCAGAATTTGTTTAGGTGCGTTCAAGGACCCCTCGAAAATTATCAGCAGCCTGGTGAGTTGGTAAGACTTGGAACTAAAAATGGCATGTTAAAAAAAAAAAGTAAAAAAAAAAAAAAGTTAATGAAGTTGTGTGTGACGCGTGGGTGTCCCAATGATTCTTTTAATCAGAAATGTTGACGCAAAGACTACGCAGTCTTTGCCCCCGGCGTGACGGTTTCTGTATTTCCAAGTTGCGGTTGAATGCAGCAGAGCTCAGCTCAGGGAGGAGTTGCAATTTGTAAAAATTGAAGTTTCTGGTCATTTTTAATCGGCTGGAAAATTCGCCGAAGTTAAGAAACTGCAAGTCACTCATCAGGCACAGACGCAGTTTGCTGGTTTTATTCTGGTTGGACTGGTTTCTACAGCACCCATCTACTACACAATCTACTACATCCATCTACGACACAATCTACTACATCCATCTACGACACAATCTACTACATCCATCTACGACACAATCTACTACATCCACTACTCCGACGGGTTACGGAGGGACGCTTCCCTCTCGGCCCGGTGAGGGGACCACCAGCCTGATTCAGGAGTGTCCGAGTACCGTCGAGGGACGTGGACAGTTGCTGAAAATCTGTCACTTTGACTTTTGTTTGTTGCCATCTTTTAGCAGTCAAATTTATATCACATGTCCATAAATCCTGTTATAATCAGGCGAGGTTCCAAGTATTCAGCTAGATTGTAGATATTTTGTAGATTATTTAGGAGCTATTCCAGTATTTGTTGCCATAATAAATGATAGAAGCCATTTATATAAAACAGACGACATAAACAAATAGTTTATGATGCTCGTGGCGGCGTCCATGTTGGCTACTTAGCACTACTGAGCTACAATGACTTCTTTTTTTTTAGATATCGCCTTAAAATTTAATTAGATTTTTTTTTAATTATGTTAAATGATCCGAAAAACAAACACTGAAATCTAAAAGGGGACAAGAAAGACAACGAAAACCCACAGACTTTCAGTTGTAACTTCAACAAAACAGCAGGCTGTTAGCTCAGCGAATCAAGGCTAAGCTAGCGACCAGCCCCATCAGTTTGAGCCACATTCCTAGCTGTCATATGCTAATTATCATTCGCTCTAATCAATTAAGCACAATTATATACAGTTTAAATTATGGGTGTAAATGTTAAGTTTACTATGTTGTGCTAATTGCAGTAAATGTCGTCAGTGTAGCGTTAGCATTGACACAAACACCCCTGCATGCCTTTGACGAGGTTCTGAGGTACGTTTGCCCCCTCTGAGGATTTTCATTTTTACGTTTTAGAGTCCAAAAAAGAAAAAAGGGGGGGGGGGAATCTTCTTCCTCATGACGGTCTTTCATTCCTAGTTGTTAAAAACACAAAAAGGAAAAAGGTCATCTGGTTTTACTTCTCAATGAAAGAGGGCCGAATTAATCTGTATTAATATTATTATTATTATCATCATCATCGGAGGAAACGGAAGACGTGCGGTGGTCAAGGAGTCCACGCTGGCAGGACTCTCACGCCACGGCTGTACGTCGCTGTTTCGCAAACAAGTGTCCACCTTGTGCAATGACAAACCCAGGGAGAGGATTTGGACTTCCCACATATCTCGGCTAATAATAGACAGAAAAACATAATTGCTCACACAGAGATTAAACCTTTGCTTATCTGCATACATTTCCTCATACAATTTAAGATAAGGGGAGAGATTAAAGGAAAAGTTAATTTAATTCATTATCCTGGAGGATTGGAGTGTACAGTATGATCCCACTGCTTTAGGAAGAGCACTTTTGCTATCTTACTTTTTTCCCTCCTTTTTTCAACTTTTACTCTCACTGTGAATCTCATTAAATGTTAAAAGGGGTTTTATCTTATAGATTAAGGGAAGTGTTACCCTTGAAAATCTCAGACGCATCCTTCAAGAATTAGTCGTTTTTTTTGCTCAGTGCCAGATTTAAGAGTCACATTTCTGTCTTTTGGAGACTTCTATCACGACGGCGTGTCTGTAAAAATAAAATACCTCATTTACAACACGAGCGTTTTGTCACAAATAGAATGGAGTTGACCTTTTAAAAAAAAAAAAAAATTCAAAAGGCAAAGTACAATTTGGGGAGCGCCGTGCCTGTCCTGGTCCTCAAGGTGGCGTTCTTGTGTTCTATTTGTAAAAGCGCGTGCACACATGCACACACACACACACACACACACACACACACACGCACACACACGCACACACATTGGCTACTTTGTCCTTCATTCCTCAAACACAATTTTACTCTCAAACCACCTACTTCTGGTGGCTCTCCGACGACAGGCCAACGAAGTGGTTTCTGAGTGGTTCATTTGCTTTATTCTCATGGACGCACACACTCGTCTGTGTGTGTGCATCTGTGTGTGTGTGTGTATGTGTCTTTATTCCTGTCTGCTCACTCTGCTGAGTGCTTACAATTTCAGAAGGCAGTAGACACTGAGGCAGACGCATAGAGGAACGCAGGCAGTATCGCTGTCTGGAGACCCGTAACTGGGTGAAGCTTTTAGTGGGGAGGAGGCTGCACAAAGCTGCAGCGTGGAGGCGGCCTGTGTCTTCCAGCTAAATGCCAGTCATGCTAGCTCGAGGTTACAGACAAGAACCTCCTCGCCTTGTTTTACCTGAGGTTTAAAATCAGTGCCCTGTGGTCTGGAAGTAATGGACTCAAACTGGGAGTCTGTTCAGTCTCGTCAGGCCTCTGACGTTCTCAGCTCAGGCAAAGACATGACAACTTGATTGTCCGATTGTCCTTGAAGGTGTGCTGAGGGGACGGCATCTTGTGGAGGTTGTGAATGCACAAAAATATGACAAAAATACTCACATTCAATCCAGAGTGAGGCGTTTATGTCATCATGACACGTTGCTTGAGTTGTGTTGAAGTCACTCCAGGTCCGGGTAATCCAGGAATCATTTCTAGGATATCAAGAAACACTTCATCTCTCTACATTGACATGAGTGACATGTTTCTTCTCAGGTAAGAACAACAACTTTTCACTCGCAGGATCAGAGGAGGGGACGAAGTCTTGTTTCAAAAATCAGTTTGTGAGAGAAATCTGAATGAATATTTTGATTTTAGCTCTGAATTAGACAGTAAAACTGTGTGTCACATGCCTCTATTTTTAGAGTAGAATAGAACAAACCGCATTGATTCCAGAGGGAAATTTTGACACCACCGTTCGCTCACATGAAACACTCATTAAATATGGATTTTAAGAATAAACTACAGATCAAACACAAATATGGTAAAAAAAAAAAAAAAGAAAAAAGACTGGCAATGGCTCAAGTAAAGGTTTCTACATCCAGGCAGAGTCAGGAAACAGCAGCATGCGTGACAAAGCGATGGATTCATGAGTGCTTGTGGTGTGAGTTCCCCTCCTTCCGTCTGATCCGTGTCACAAGTTTTTGAAATTAATTGACGTAGACGGTACAGAAAGATCTGGAATTTCAAGTGTTTACAGTGACTCGACAAAAAGCTGAGTCTCATCAATGCAGACTGATTCACTCTCCAAGGACGTAGCTTGTTTTAAATGGGACAGAATCAAATACACTCAAATAAGTCAGCCTGCGTACTAAAAACGCCTGATTATGAAGGGTGCTGTTGACGTTCGGCGGCGTCTCACAAAGCCGTGCACAATAAAAAAAAAACACACAAAAAAAAAAAACAAGTTGCTGCTCACAGCTGCAGAAAATTAAAACGAACTTGTGGCTGGCGGTGAAACGGCTTCAGAGAGATACTGGGAAACGAAAAAGTAAAAACCTGAAGCGTCTTTGAGAGCTTCGATAGGTATTGACGCTCCAAAGTGATCCCATCGGTGTCCGTGTTGCATTTCCTGCTCCTATGATTCACTGCTTTTTTCTTTTTTTTTCATTTGAATATTCAACCGGAATGGAGAATCCATGCCGGAGTCTATTCAGTGTTACCCACGTGAAGAATTAACCCACGTCAAAATAAAAAATTACCCCTTGAGCAACATGTTCATGTAAAAGTTACAATTTAACGGGTTCATCCATGACTGAAGGCACAAGTCACCTTTCAGTTCTCCTGTGCTGAACAGTCAAACTCGGTTCCTTTCACCAATTAACCGTTATTCTTGGTGACATGTTGGTCAAACATTGACAGCTGACCAACCGCGCAGGCGTCCTGGATAATTTCTTACCTCAGCTTTTTCTCTGTGACACTAAACTGTGGAAAACGTAAATCAAATCTAGCATGGGGGGGGGGGGTTACTGTTTTTCCTGAAGAATACACACTGCTCTGTGTAAAACTACGTGTACTGCAGTTATCACACCTGGCGTGCCACTTCAGACAAACCAACTCCAACTCACGGTTACCTGTCACTCACTAACGTCTCGTCCCGTAAAACAAATGGTTATGAAGCTGGGAAAGACAAACCTGAGACTCCGCCCACTGAACATCTCCTGATGTCAAGGAAAAAAACTTCAATGTGTACAGCTTCTGTGTCCGAACGCACATCTCAAATCTGTGTCTTTAGAACGGTTTAGATGAGTGTGTGTGTGTGTGTGTGTGTGTGTGTGTGTGTGTGTGTGTGTGTGTGTGTGTGTGTGTGAGTCCTATGTCCATTGCGGTGGCAGCTAACGGGGATCCAGTTAACCGTTTACCGATCAGTAAACTGTTGGTCAGGACTGTGGTATGGATTCAGGCCCAGACGTGAGACTTTCATGCTCTAGTAGGTAGAATAAGTTTTACTACTAAAACCAGGCGTGACTCACTTTCTCAGAAAAGCTGTGACAGCGGGACAGTGAGTCAGCAGGGATGACACCTGGGCTCTGGTTACAAAACTTAGTCACACCTGGACACTTTTTCCGTGGTGAAGGGTTATGGAGTTCATGTACAACTGTGAATGGGAACCAGCGTCATGCACTGAGCGTGTGCGATGGCCCTTTTCTCAGTAGGCGTGTGGACAAGTGAAGCAGGAACGGGAGGATGAACGTCCAGGCTCCGCCCATGAATAATCCCAGTGAGCCGCGGCCCTGCGTGAGCGTGGACGCTGTCAGAGCTCTGGGCCTGGCTCCCTCGAACACAGCCACCATTACCGTAATGTTATTAATTTGACAAAGGTAAATGTCTGCTGTCAGAGGGCCTGTTAGCACGCGCCGCTGAGGTCAGGCACAGCAAGTATGGCTACACATTACTCAGGTATTAAATGTTGCACTTTTGTCTCTTGAAAGGCTCCTGCTTGATTTCCACGGTGGTCCTCAGCGTCTGGTCGAGCTCCCTCCCTCCGAGACATGACCTCCGGCACTGCCAGGGTCGTGGCAGAGAGCCGGGAGACACTGTGACTTGCTGCTTCGTCATGGTAACATGACTTGCACACACTTTCTCTTTAAGCCACATTTGTGTTGTGTACACACACACACACACACACACACATATATGTGTACACGTGTGTGTGTGTGTGTGTGTGTGTGTGTGTGTGTTCACAGGTCAGCTGCTGTTAGATCCGATCCATGGGGTAGGTGAACACAAAGCTACTGTCGATCACTCTGCTACAGCCGTAATCCACACACTGTCGTGAGTTTTGGGGGCACGGCCCAGTGCAGTATGGGTAATAAGAGTGACCAGGCTGTTAGCCGGAGATAGACAGGAGATGGAGGAGAGGCGGAGGGTCTGTCTGGTTGCTAGGCGACGTAGCTGGCGCCAACAGCGGATATGATTTATAATGGCCAGTCTCACTGTCTCGCTTTCTCCACTAGTTTCCTCCGTCCTCTCCTCCCTCTCACTTTTCCATCGGCGCTCTCCATCCTCCACCCTCGCTTCGATCCTCGGCATCTCTGCTGGTCTATTAGCCGGCCGTCTGGCTGATCCCAGTCCTCACTGCTGGCATGAGTGAAGGCTATTATTTATACGAGCGCTCCTAACGTTTGCTCCTGTGTCCATCAGGCGATGGCGGAGATGAATTCCTAACTTGGGATTTATTTTTCCATTTACCACAAAATTCGCTTCATTTCAGTTTGACTTGAACACGCGTGTGTGTGTGTGTGTGTGTGTGTGTGTATGTAGAGTGTACACAGATGCAGCAACTTTGGTGTGCATGTGTGCCAGAGTGCATGTTCACATGACCATATTTGAGCTGCACCCTCATGAATGGCTGATATTGATTTGCAGAGACTTCATCTGTCTCATGTCTTCAGGGACAACTAGGATGTGAGGAGGAGGAGGAGGAGGAGGAGGCCATGTGAGGGAAGGAGACAAAGAGGCCATGTTTTATATGGAGTGGTGATGCAGTTTCATGAAGATGGGGGTTTAAGGACAATGCCAGCACTTAAACTTTGTACCAAATAAGGGAGAGCTGCGTCCAGGCCATCATACTGACCACACTCACGGTAAAATAAACCTGATTACAGATCAAAGAAGTCTTTGTCAGTGTCATTAACTTGATAACTGTTCATCTGATTGAAGCCGAACCTGGCGCGTGCCAGCCCTCAGGAGGCGCGAGGGTCCTGTCAGACCCCTGACTCTGATTCAGGGCTTCTGGATCATTTTGTCACCGTAAGTTTGTGGAGATCAAAGGAGTCAGAGATCAAAGATTACAGGATAACAGGGATTTGGCCACTGCAGAGATGATTGAGATCAAAGTCTGGGACTGTCAGGATGTCCCACCCCCACGGCCCCGCCCTTCAAACATCGGGCACTGGTCTTGATAAAGAAGCGGGGCATCTAGTAGTTATGTCAGCAGGAAGTCAGAGGCCGAGTCTGACATGTTTAGTGACATCACACAGGCCCGAGGCCCCCTAATGTCAGCAAAAAACATTAAATACTAACCTTTACGCCTTGAGCAGGCGGTAATATTGTGGTGTGTATACAAACCGAGAAAGTCTGTGACCGAACAAAAGCTGGTCTTTTCACTAGGAGATGGCGGCTGGAGTCCTGCTGCATCGTACGCTTGAGCTCAGGCACCGTCTGTACCTCCAACCACACGTTTCCATGTCTCAACCAGACTTTACCTTGAGTGACGACACGTTAAAGCTAAAGAGTGAATCCTGTGTGTTGGCGGTGGCTGCGACGTCAAGCGCCTGTGCTGGAAGAACCTTGAGATTATTCACCGTGTGCAGGAAGGTGAACTGATAGCGCCTGACTGTGAGGTCGAGCCGGTTCAGTATTTACAGATTTGGACCATTCAGGACTTACTGAGTCAAATACTGAGTCATGAACATTTGCAGTTCAAGCCTTACTGTAAGTGCATCTTTCTTCTTGTGACATGAGGACGCCCCCTCAGTGAGGTGCTCCTTTTAGAACCTGAACCAGAACCAGAACCCTCTGCACAGCTTGACTCACTGTTGTCAGCAAACAATCCAGTCAGCTGTGCTGCAGTTGTGCTGATTCAACGGCTGAACATCTGTACATCTGTGCTCAGTGTGGTGGCTGCTCATGGCTCGTGTCAGATGAGCTTCCCAGATGTTGCTCCGTGACGGAAACATTTCACTTCTGGTTAGTGGAGGCATCGTCAGCTGACAGGTGAAGTTATTGATCTGGTCTGTTGGGATTCATCAAGGGATCGCTCCTTCGTCTGTTTCACCTTCACATCAAACACCTTACCTTCTTCCAGGTGTGGTCGTTTGACGAGTCGAGATGTGTGTTTGTCCGTGTGTCCTGCGTCTGTAAGTGAATCCAGGAAGACATCTGAACAGGAGTGTCCATGTTTCCCTCTCAGTCTGTCCAGTGTCTTCCAGTAAATGGAGGATAATTTTAGAGCGATAAAGAGCCCAGAGGATATCGAAGGGAGGGCGCACACACACGCGCGCGCGCTCGTGCGCGCACACACACACACACACACACACACACACACACACAGCAAGATGGTCCCTCATTCCCTGTTGCACCTGCTGACCCCACAGGATCCACTGAGATCGGCTACTGCTGAGTGTGCGGCTTCTGCGTGTTCACACACACACACACACACACACACACACACACACACACACACACACACACACACACAGGAATGCATACACACTTTGACTAATAGGCCTAATGGTTCCTGAAGAGGGCCCAGCACTGCATTAGCTACGGATGTGGGATTGATTTAGAAACTGAAAGCCTTCTAGGGTGTGTGTGTGTGTGTGTGTGTGCACGCGTGTGTGTATGTGTGAATATGTCATGTGTTTATTCCACTCCTCTAACATTCTATCTATTTTCTCACATTAAGGTGCACACACACACGCACACACAGGAAAGCATACGAGACACATATGGAGAAAATGAAACCAATTTTCCAGACTGATAGTCAGTGTATCCCCATACTTGGATTTGACCGTCTCCATTGGAGAAATGTAGAAGTAAAGAGTTTGTAAAAGACACTGAAGTGGACCCTCAGCAGACACGAAAACCCTCCAGCTGATTTTGAAGTTAGCAGGAGGGCTAATGAAGGCAGTTTGACCCATCACACCAATTAAGCAGGAGTGAAACTCTGCCAACAGTCCTTCTAATCCCAGGATTAAATCAATGTTAAAAAAAACCTAAATGACTAAATACAGTGAACTAATGAAATTAAGAGTTTCTTTCATACAACGACTTCATCGTTAGTGATGATGACAACAATGACGAATGTATGAAACAGGCGGGCTAATTTTCTTGCCGACTGTGGCTACAAAAAACTGGGGATCAAGAAGTTAAGGTGTTGAAAAGGAGATGCGAGAAATATTAAGACAATTCTGAGTTGCTGTTTTTTGTTGTTGTTGTTGTGAATGCAGCCCTTCTGTGTTTATCCTCTTACATTTCAACCAATGTTGAAATCTAGATAATCACACATTAAGAAGAATTTGGTCCGAGGGTATTTTTGCACATGTGGCCCTGGCCGAGGGGGTCAACACGTCAGAGCCTCCGATGGGAGACGAACCTCTCAGTGTGAGAGATGGAATGTCTGTTGCCAAGCAGTCAGAGGTAGGAATTCTGGTCTGAACAGCTGTTGAAGCAGGACCACCATACCTTAAGAAGTGGGTGACAAAAATGCACAACATATAGAAACTGACATGATTTCTAAGGTAAGGTTCTAACTGCTGAATCCTCTTTGAAGCACCCTAAAAGTCTGACTTGCCTTTCAAGGACACGCACGTCTGCATCTGCAACTCTCACAGATGTTTTGTCTCCCTTGCATAACTTGCTGGCGACTCCCTGACACTGAAAATGTCAGGTACATGATGTTAGCTTGATGCTAACTGAGGCCGACTGCTCTTAAATCCTGCATCTGGTAGAACCCACGTTTTCTCTATCCTGCTGTAACATCATTCGTTCACAAACACTTTGATCTGAGCTAAAAACAAATAACCGGGAAGGTTTTTGGCTCGGGGTGATGGTGAACGATGGTGAACGAGTGCTTGTTCATTTTGTTTTAGCCCAAATCAGAGTGTTTGTGGATTAGTGAGCATACGGCTGGATTGAGAACGCGTGGATTACACAAGGATGATGCGCTTGAGAGTTTGTAAGCACACGTAGTTAGCAGTTGTCTCCGTTAGCGTCAGACCGATAGCGGGTGGATGGCCTGCCTGGCTTCTGGAGTCACAGCCTATGCAGTGGTGGAAAACATTTGTGTGACTTCCAGACGCCCGTGAGAGTACTTGAAAGGCAAATGGAACCTTTAGGGTGGAGCATGGCTTGACTGTTGTCTAAGCTAGCTGTGGTAGCATGCCTCCCTACCTGCTACGTGCTGGTCCCTCTGGAGCCTCTCAGCCGGCAATGACAGGAGAAGGATTGCAGCCTAAGTCTTTATTATTACGTCTCATCATAGCCGTGTAAGAGAGTCACATTTGTGGGTTTCGCTCTCTTCTACTGGTGTAATGGGATGTAATGGGATGATGTATGTAGGGCAGAATCCAACCCTCATCTGTAATACATCTTTGAAAGACAACCTGATGTTTTATTGTACAAAATGTCGTTAGGGGTAATGTTAGACTCCTCCAGCCGCTCCACCTCCTCCATGTTGCTGTCAGAGGCGTCCTGGGAAATCTCGACAAAGTGAGACACAACCCCGACACGAAGCAAACGTGAGAAACAAAGGCCCTCGGTGTGAGATAAGAATATCGGTGGAGAAACAGGTGACTGGAGAAGGATGCTGGTGGGAAGAATGAGAACAAGGGCAGAGGAGAAGGAGGAGGAACGGGTTAAAGAGTGTTGAGAGCCGAGGAGAGGGTGAGGTGGCCTGGGGGGAGGAGAAGAGAAAGAGCAGAGAAACAGAGAAGCAGACGTGGAGGAGGTGGAGAATTGATGAAGCAGAAAGCTGGGTTATTCCTGCTGTGAGTCTATGTGTCTTTTCTGTGTGTGTATGCGCTGATTGTGCACAAACTCGTGCGTTTGAGTGTGTGTCTGTGTGTGTGAGTATGAATGGCGGGCTTTGGCAGTAAATGAAACTGTTTATCAGATCAATATGGCCATCATCTCTCAGATGACTGTGGCCTCTGCTGAAGAGCAATCATAAATCACAAGCAAATATGGAGGACACCAATCTATACGTGTGTGTGTGTGTGTGTGTGTGTGTTGACTCTTTAGATTGTCTTCTTTCTCTCGCTGCTTTATTTTAGATGGAGACAGAAAATGGAGACGCAAGAAAGACATGCCACACCTTGGACTGGTGCTAGCTACACCTCTGGTGTATTTAAGACAGCACGTCACGCCACTTCATCAACGCAGCAGCCATGTTGCCACTGTGATATGTCCCCTGTCCCCATCCACAGGGCGCTCTTGTTCCCCACGGCCCTCGGTGCTCCCACTCTGAATAATGTAGCCTCCTGATATCAGCGAGAGGAGTCATGAAACCAAAATAGCATCTTGAGCTCCGATAAATATAGAAGGTAATTAAATCGGCAGCAGGAGAGAGACGGAGAAAAACCAGGGAAAAAGAGAAGGTCTGTTTTATGTGCAAGGCTGAGATGCCCCTCTGCAGCGAACTGGGCGACCTGCTGGACCCACAAAACCCTCCCCCAGTTAGCGGTCGGCTCTTTTTTTAATCACCCCTACATTGTGGTTTATTAAGAATCAATATTGATTGGAATTCAGTGAATAATAATAATAATTTAAAAAAACCCTGTGTGTTAGGGCCTACCACGAGCGTAGTGAGTCAGCAGTATTTCTAGTTCTCAAGAAATGAGTGTGAGCGCCTGCCGCCGCCGCCGCGGTGTGTGGTGTGTGTGTGTGTGTGTGTGTGTGGTGTGTGTGTGTGTGGTGTGCTCTCTGCTCTCCTCCACTGACTCTACCTGCCCTTTTTTGTTTTCAGGCCACAGTGAAGTCCACGAATCCGGGAGAGGTGTCGAAGGAGCAGGGGTGAAAGGTTGTGTGTGTGTGGGGGGGGATGTTGGATCAGCTTGTCAGAGCAACTGGCCACCATCTTGACACGATCTCCCCTGGGAGTGTGTGTGCGCGGGTGTGTGTACAGTGTGACATGTTGTGACAGAAAACTGACTGACAAACCCCTTTGCAGCCCAACACCAGCCGTTGCAGGGAGACTAATGATGACAGCGCTCAGGCCATACACACTGCTCTCTTTTTTTGCTCGCTCTCCCCTACTTTCTCTCACAAACACACACACACACACACGCCATGTCTTCCTATCTCTTGTGCTCTTTGTCTTGTGTCTCTCCCTCGACTACCTCTTCCTCTATCACACGCCCACACAGACAATGGCATCCTGTATATCGTCTGCCTGACACAAAGGCGCAAACACACACATTTACATGAACGCTGAGGCAAACACACGTTCTCATACACAGACACAGACACATACACAAACACACGCTGAAGGCATACAGTCATACTAGACTGCATGACAAGTATTTTCCAAATACACACAAAAGACACATTTTTTTCCTCTCTTGCATTGTCTGTCTTTCTCTCAGACACACACTCATTTTCTCACACACACACACACACACACACAAACGCTGCACTACTCTCTGTCTTGGAATTTTACATTTTGATGAAGGAGGAAGTGTGCCGTCCAATCAGAGTGGTGGGAGCAGGGAGAGACCATCTGAGCACAGACAGCAGGATGATTCAGACGTGGCTCGACGGCGTGTTATTAGGGCTGTCCTTACCAGCTCTGCCCCCTGCATCCCCTCCAGGCAGGTGGTACGATCCGCCAGGCTCGATAAGAACCCCTCCTCTCTGTCTCCCCCTTTTCTGTCAGTGCTAGGGTGTAGCTACTGATCCTATACTACAGCAGAGAGAGAGGGAGAGGGAGGAGGGACATCAGGTGTCACAGCTCTGCAACCCCAGCTGAGGCTGCATTACCACGACAACCAGCTCCGGGGGCGCCGCCAGGTGAGTCTGAGGACACATACTCACACACACATGCTTCATGTCCACACAATGATGTGATATTGCCTTCAAAGACACGCACATGTGTGAACTACATCAATGTACAGGTGTGCAGGCATCACTGTGCTCCAGGATATCAGGATGGTCACCAAAGCGCTGTTGCATCCTCATCGTTATAGTCTAGCGTTATTGTGTGTCAGCGAGTGTGTGTGTGTGTGTGTGTGTGTGCGCGTGTGTATTTGCAGCCATGCCAGAATGTACAGTATATGTGTGTGTACGTATGCCGTCCCTCCCAGTGTGGTGGTGATGATGGTGGGAGACAAAGGGTCCCCTCTGTCTGGCGCCGTGGCACCGCTCACACAGCCGCCGATGGGAGGGAAAGTTCGCTCTGTCACCAATCACGCCTGATCGGAAAAATGAAAGAAGTCAAATAAGGGCCCCCCCCCCGCACGCACGCACGCACACACACACACACACACACAACCCCCCATCCCCCCACCTTTACACCCACCCGTCGCTGTTGAAGACTCCTGACTCACGGTGATAGGAGGACACGATCACGGCAGATGATCACCCGGTGAGGGGGGATGGGGGGGTGCGTTGTGAGGACATGAGAGCTGGCTGGCGGTCATGACACTGGGACTACTGTAACGTGTGATACACATACCAAAGAGAATGAGGTTAAATCCATGTGTTCAGGGTGGGGGTGGGGGTGGGGTCATCTGCCATGCACATGACTGCCCGTGTGTGTGTGCATGTGTGTGTGTGCGTGTGTGTGTGTGTGCGCGTGCGTACATGTGAGAGGAAAAAAGAATGGGAGAAAGAGCGTGATGCTGGCATTTACTGAATGATGAATCCAGACAAAGGGCAGCGGATCATATGTGCAGTCATATTGGGAGTAGGTGAGTGAGGTGGGGGGAGGAGAGTGGGGCGGGCGGTGGGGGGGGGGGGTGTATGTTGAACGGCTACATACATGCAGGACGCCCATGCGAGCACCTGATCACGAGCGCGTCCTGTAAGGCGTCACTAGAGGAGCACATGTGCGCATTGCACCTCGATGTCTTCCCTCCACGCTCGCTCCCTGACGCCCTGATCCAACCCTGCTCACTCTGACGGCCGCGCGTCATCCCGCCCTGACTCTTCACCTTCATGCGACACCAGCAGAGCCTCGTTCAGCCTCACAAGGCTGCAGACTCTGGCCATATGACACCAGACTATCAATCCCCTCTTTGTGTCACCCACTGTGATGGATGGGATCTTATCCTTAAGTGGCCTTTGTTAAATGCTGCCTGCTGTGATTGCAGGTATTGGTGTGTGTGTGCGTGCGTGTGTGTGTGTGTGTGTGTGTGTGTGTGTGTGTGTGTGTCTGTGTGTGTGTTTGGAGGAGGGGGCGCAAAGCTTTTTCGGTTAAGTAAACTGCATCATTCCAAGTCTTGCATTCACCCATTTTCTCTGGACTAAAATATCTCTTATGTAAGAAGGGCGATTGCACCTTTTCCAGATCATTTTTCCGATTGCATCGGTGGTTTCCTGCCATGGGAAAGTTGGGTGGGTGGAGAGCTCATGACACGCAAGCGCACGCCTTCACCTCCAAAGAGGTCAAAATACTGAGAAGTCCCTCGTTTGAAGACCACATCCCAGTTACATCAGTCAGTCGGCTGAGTGGCAGGTGTCATTGTCCTCTGTACCTCATGAATCTGTATTCTTATCCCACCCAGCAACTTACCTGAAATGCCATTTACAGTGTGTGTGTGTGTGTATGTGTGTGTGTGTGTGTCAAAAAGGTGTTGACAAGAACAAACTGTACATTTCCTCTTCTCTCGCTCTGTCTCTCTACTCCATTTTACTCACATTTCTCACCCTTCCCATTTCCTCTCTTTTCTCCGAGCTCACAGCCATCCCCTCCTCCATATGTGAGCACTGTCAGGCTGTAGGGCGTGCCCCCCCTCCCTTCCTCCCTCCCTTCCTCCCTCCACATACGTTACAATGAGCCGTGTAGCATACATACATCCACGCCAAGTGGAGTTCACACATGGCTGCACAGAAACTGACATGCCGGCCGTTACATACATCCGAGTTTACACTACGGGGCCTGAGCACTGGGAGAAGACACACACACTCTCAGGATTCCTCTTTAATAATTGGTGTGTTTAATTTCTCTGTGACTGAAATGACACGGTTGCATTTATGCGTATATGATGTCTATAACGCAGAGGAATGAATGCGTACGCAACAATTACCCTAATTGAACATTCCAGAGCAGTCCTGCAAAATGGCTGCCGAGCCGGCACGCTGTCTGTGATGGCCGACGAGAGTGTGTAGGTCTGAGGAGTGCGGCTGCGCTTGTCTGTTCTACATGCCTGTTTGTATACATGTGCGGTAAATGTATGTTAGAGTAATCCTGCTTTTGCTTTTACTGGCTGCTTTGTGTCAAGGGAAGTCTCCGCTCCAGTGGAGATCTCTGCTAATCCATAATTACCAACCTCAATATACCTCGACTGTAGGAGTCATTTTGTCAAGCCGTCTCGCCGTGACAACTGATGATTGTCTTTTCCGGCACCAATGAATAGATGCTACATTTAGCTTTAGTTAGCGAACCCCCCTCAGCTCCACGACCAGCGTCCTCACAGACGGGCGTTTAAGGTGCTGAATCTGTGCCGTCAAAAAGCTGACCTTGTTGTTTCTTTGCAGCTCTCTGCCTCGCCAGCCCAGCACCCTGCCAGCCGCCCAGCCAGCTTTCTACCCACACATCCACCTGACCAAGCCTGCCCTGCCCCGCGCTGCCCTGCCCAGATCTGGCAACCTGCAGGAGTCATCAGGGTTAGTGCTCCTCTGGCACGCCTCTGTTCCAAAGGCCATCCGTAAGCACCAGGCAGGAACACCTAAATTTATAGATCTGCATTTGAACCAGAGGTCACACCGTCAAAGTTAGAGAACCTGAAGGGGTGGAGGAGTCTGATATTAGCGCAGAGCGAAACTTCATTGTAATCTAAGAGGAGCTATCGAGCGAGTCTGTTTGTTTGATCTACGCAGACACAAAGACGACTCTTTTAAGGTCACCAGTTCAGGTTTTTCCATATGAATTCTCCTCTGACGTTCCGTCGGCTCTATAAAGCCTTCTGAGATGGCCACCGTCTACAACACGCAGTAGTACCTAGATAAGCAGCATTCTCTCATTTACATACCCACTTTTTCCTTCCCGTCTTATTAGGCCACACACACACACGCACACACACACACACACACACACACACACACACACACACACACACACACACACACACAGAGCACAGATTATAAGCATTGCTGGATTAAGTTAAAGCTGCACCATTTTGCTAATAATTCAAATACTGCAAGTGCTAGCATTTTCTGCAGTTCATTGGGGAGACGCTGTAAAAAAGACAAAGCTGAACTAAATGACTTGCAGGCCTTATCGCTACTCTGTGTGTGTGTGTGTGTGTGTGTGTGTGTGTGTGTGCGAGAGAGAGAGAGAGAGTGAGATGCGCGTGCATCCAGTCTTGAGTGTGACAGCCGAGGGGTTGGGCCTACACATTAAAATCTGCGCTGCTGTTTCTAATGCATTTGTCAAGCAGGAGCGTGGCCTCACCGTTTAGTCGGAGCGCAGCCGAGAGGACAGACGATGAAGCGGAATATGATGCAACAGCCCATCTTAGGGTTCGTCTGTGGACGTGTGTGTGTGTGTGTGTGTGTGTGTGTGTGATTGGAGTGTATGTCCAGTTCTTTCTTTCCTAGTCACCATTGTAATATGGAAACGAGCTTCCACGTAAATGAAGGAGAGCAGGATTTTTTTTTTACATAAAAAAATACAATCATGACGCGACAAAGAAAGAATTTAATGAAACCAGAATTATTAAATTAATATTATTTAAAATGAAATTGAAAAATGTTCCATTTAACATTCAAACAAGAGAAAACTGATACATGATATTCACATTTTGTTGCACGAGTTGTTGTAAAGCCTCGGTAAGCAGAATATTTTTGGTGCCATTTAGACGAGCTGTGTTCACCACTTTTCTCCCGGCAAGTTAAAAATAACACCTTGAAGGAGACAAAAGCGGAGCGGCTAGATATCATCGTGATTGTATTGATGTTCGGCTTTTAGCACAGGGAATTTGAGGACAACAGTCCACGCGTGCGTGAGTGTGTGTGCGTACCTGAGTTTGGAAAGGGCCTTTTAGATGGGAATAAAGAGGAAATGAATGCTGGGTAAATGCTCAGCCAGCATCCTTATCACTGCTGTGCTCAGAGCTGCCTGCCACAGCTCCTTAATAATGGACTGGAAACAAAGAGTCGACTCTGTTGATGCACTCTCTTCCAGTGGGCTGTTATAACAAGTCCAGCAGCCACCTATCACCATCCAGGATTTCCTTTCATCACTTATTTATCTTGATTTGACGATGGACAAAGAGGGAGAAATTAGCAGAAATGTGTCAAACGTTTGTCTCTCAGCGTGAGTGGCTGTAGCGGCGGACGCGGGCGGAGAACTGCTGCTTCATGGCGTCAAACGTGGAGAAGGGAGGACGCCGTCTCTCCACGGAGAAGCTTTTTGCCTCCCTGGCTTCCATCCCAAGTGCAGACAACAGACGTCGTCATTTTCCAACTCAATTTACAGATGCATTAGGAGATGCTGAGGCGCACCCAACTCCCTCAAATGCAATCAGCCTTCCTTTGTGCTTTAGGAGGAAATTGAGGGTGCCATCTTTATCGACTTTCTTTCACATCGCCTTTTTAGAAGACTCTCTCTTTTTTTTTCCCACTGAAATAATTTTCCAACACAGCTGCATATAGATTCTTTAATGACTGCTCTTTGTCTCCCTTTTAGGGTGCGTTAAAAGAGGATGTTGCTCATAAAACTAGAAACAGATTTACGGAGGTAAGTTGAAAACATGCGCATTGAAATCCTGCTTTGCTTTGAGATCTCGTCTCACTCAACTTTATATTTGCTAAATTTTACAAATACAAAATTTGCCAACTATTCTGATTTATTTTTCTCTCGATTTTGGCAGCACGGCAAAAATATGATGGAGCTCCTATGGATTGTTTGAGTCTTAAGTAACTGAATTTGTTAAACAAGGGGATGTTTTTGGTGTACGTTTTCTCGTCAGCTCCATTTGCAGCTTCTTCACATTCAACCTCCGATCAGCACGAACGGCTCTTTTGATGGCTCGGTGTGGTTTGGTCTCCAAAGCCTAAATCTATTTTTATTATTTCCATCTCTTCTCTTTCGTCAGTCGCTTGTAAAGCACCTTAAGTTTCAGTTTATTCGTTTGCAAGGGGCCACATGAATAAAGCTTGATTGGACGCTGTTAAATGATAATTCATATTTACTCTAAGATATTAATAAGAACGTCACTGTTATCTCTTATTCCATAATGAAGCATTTCTCAAATGGTCGAATCCATGCTTCCTGCGCTTCTTAACAGCTGATACGCATCACGCTGGGGAGGAAATGTGGTCTGTTTGTGTGTCCTTGATTTTATTCTGCCTTCCCTTCATCACTGACCATTTCTCTTCTATTTGAAATGACAACTTGTCTTTAAATTCAGTTCTGCTAGCGTTAAATTTGTGGAAGCTGGTGACCCCTGAACACGCCTCTGAGCCTCACCGTAGTTTCCTGAGTGCACTCACGGGAGAGGTGAGAGATTCAGGACACCGTAGCTCCAGAGCTCCGTCCACGTACATCGACTGGCACGCAGTCCTGCACTCACGGGGTCCTGTGTGACCCCCTCGCTGAACGTATGTGTAATTGAGGGCTTGGCAAAAAATTGAAGAGGCTGGGGATGGCAGACAAAGGATGGGGGGCTGGGAAGAGTAGTGGAAGAGCTTGGGAAGAGGTGGTGGAAGAGAACACGGGGAGAGAAAGAAAGAGACACGTTGGAGGAGATGGCATCTGCTATTATTCTCTGCTGGGGATGCTATCTGGAGCTATCATTCAGTGTCTTTGTTCTCAAAGAATTTGTCACAGATCATCCTTTTTTCCCCTCCCTACTCCTTATTTCTCTCTTTATCCCCCCATTTCTTCCACCAACTGTTCACTCGTCTGTATTTAAATCTCACAATATCTGATTTTTCCATCATATATCGTCCTCGTTACATTTCTCTTCCCTCCCTCCCTTCCCCCTCCAAATCTTTAATTCTCCAGAATGTAAGAAAAGCCTCAACGACAGGCGATTGATCTGTCAAAGATCGATTATTTCTCACATTGTGGGCACGCAGACACGCGAGACATTATTCATACGCACCGTTAAATGGCTGCATTGCTTCAGCAAACCTCTTTTCACAAGTAGAATCTATGGCATTCAGGTAGAGGAGGTCTCTCAGAGCATGTGGACCTTATCTTGAAACGAGGGGCTGGCTACCATAGCAACCATATGATGAGGCAGGCAGGGCTATTTAAAGGAATTCAGCTGCTGCTCGCGTTCCCGTCAGCTTCACACAGTCCAGTGAAAGACAAAGAAATAGAGTTGAATGCACAACAAATATAGATCCTCGGAGTGCAGATGCTGCAATTTAATATCTGATCCTAGGATGGAACAACCTGGAACAGCAGCTCCAGGTTCAGTCCCACCAATGAGGCCCACGTCTTCAGAGGTCCTCATCCACGGGGTTTATTGGTGAAGCAAAACCGCATCTTCCCCTGGTATCAGCTAGAGAATCGGATTTAATTGCAGCACTTCCACGTGTGTGCGAACCCTCTCGCACATGCAGTCCTGCTCATGGCTTCGATATTCCCTGTAAATCAACACATCCCAAAGCTTCCTGTGCAGCATTTTTTTTCTCCCGTCTGTTTTACGTTGATGTGCCTACGCTTGAATGATCTGCAGAAGGGGCCACTGTAATGTCTCAAATTATTCGTGATAAAAAAACAAAAAACACTTTCTCTCTGGAGAGGTGGATCTCAGTGGACAGCAACACAGGAGGAAGAGCAACTGCCCGGCCGGGGGACTCCCGGCGCGCAGACAAAGGAAGGAGAGGTTCTTGAACACAAACTTTAAATACACATTTCGCTGAACTCTGTGGGGAGATCTCGCCGAGAAGCTCGCGTGTCAACCTCCCCTCCCGCGTGTCCCCGTCTGTTTCTGGTCTGCAGGTTGTTCTCGTCATCTGAACCTCTGCAGCTGGACGTTTCTAATGATCTTATTAAGGAGAGCACAGTATCCATTCATGTAAGAGGCGTTTCCCCAGGCAACACATTAAGGTGGAGGTGAGACGCTGAATTTTTGAACAATATCGCCTCGAGTTTTCCTGATTAAATAGATGGATGGTGCTTTCTGCGGCCAGACTGACTGAAGCCATCACGACAAAATAAATGCGCCTGTGCAGATCGTATTAACGCATCTGACGCACCAATGCAGGCTCCACACAACAAGTTACAGGCTGCAGTTGTCGAAGCATCTGGACAGCAGAAATAATCCGCCTGATACAACAAATTAGCCTAATAGTTTAACAAAACTCTGCTAGCTAGAGTGGTCATTCTTCACATGATTCTTAATATTTAATGATTTTGTTAATATTTCATCGCTTTTAATATTCACAGATCCAAGCTCACATTTCAAACATTGTTCCGCTTCTCTAATGTGGGAGTTTTCACCTCTTCTTTGCCTCTTGTGACGCTCCCTTTCATCTCTGACATTTATGGACTAATTGAGAAAAAGAAACGAGCCTTTAATCGATCGAGAGGTTGTCGTTGCAGCCTGACTCGCCCACAGCCATCAAGTCACCGCCAGCGGTTTTGGTTTCTCCCTGAACGCGAGACTGAAACCTTCTGGAAACGCACGTCAGCCAAACATGAGAGCGCGATAAGGACCCAGGAGGTCCAGATGTGATCATTTGTATTCTATAAGTAAAAGCTTCTGATTTCATGTCCTGCGATCATGCGAATATCCTACAAAATGCAAATGTTAAGTACGCAATCAGCAGTGTAACTCGGTAAAGAGTGGCGTGCTGCCTGCGAGCGGGATGGAAGCGCTTCATGGAGACAAAATTATGAGTGACCTCTCGCTGTGCTCTTCACTCCCCTCTTCATCCCATTCTAATCCCAGCTCATTTGATATGCTAAGTAAAAGCTTATATGCCTCTTCACTGAATGTACACGCACATCTCCCATAACTGGGGTGTGATTATAAAATTTGCATATGTATGTTGTTGGAGCCGAGGAGAGCGGGAGCACCAGGGGATTGTGGGTGGCCTAATGCCTGTCAGGTGTTTCAAGGTGGGGCAGACACTCAACAGGAAGAACCTGGAGAAAGTTCCCTCGCCGACTCTCTCTCTCCCTCTCGCCTCGCCTCAGATTCTAATTTGCATGTTCTCTTCTCACAGCTGTCACAGATGTAGGGAGAGAGGACTGGAACCCCCAAGGAGAACGCAGTCAAGTGGAACCACTTGTCTCCTTTCCCGTGGAGGAGCATCGTCACCGTCAGAGCGCCATCTGCTGGCTCGGTGGGGTGGGACAGCTGGTGTTGTGAATCAGGCCGCCACAGTCAAGGGACCGGCTACTTCCCAACACCAGGGTCTCACCACTACCCCTCATGCCTCGCCACACTTCCAGCTTTGGGAGACCGACGCAGCGCGCCAGCAAAAACTTTACTTTCAATACTTTCTCAGGTGCATCCTGTGACCTCCCTTTGTATATTTTTACACACAGTGTTGTGTTAGATTTGAATCAGAAAAGATAAAGTGCAACAGAAAATACTACCATAATATATCTGTACTCTCTGAAATAAAATTGATCCATTGTTCAATATGTCTGTGGCTTTCTAAAAAAATGCTCATAGGATATTTGGAAATGATAATGCAGGAATGTTATATTGAAATTACATGGAAATAAAAAACAGATTTGGTGATGCAGTTGGGTAATGTTTGTCGTTTTGAATCTGTTGTTTTTCTTTGTACAGTACTGACTGGGTTTGAACGATTCTTCTCACTCCATGAGTAATAAAAGCTGTCACAAAGGATGATTTATACCTTCGGTGGCTCCTTTTGACTCCGTCAGCTGGAGGCGAGCTGAGGGGAGCGTTCTGGTTCAGAATGAAACGGAACCTTTCATAAAGGCTCTCTGTGGCAAAGTCTGTCAGGAACCCTTTGAGTCGAACAGCTCCCTTGTGATCAACAGACTGGGATCCCACAGGGCTCTATTGTTGGACCTGTGAAAGTCTGTTATTCTTGGCATCTTTTAGTCACCAAAGAAACGTGAACACGTCAAACCGTCTCACTTAAGGCTTGAGAAAGGAAAATCCTCAACACTCGCTCAGCTAAACTAACCTTTTGGTCCATCTGGACCTAAAATACTCTTGACGAAGGTTCAGAAGTACCAAAACATCAGGATGGTCAATAAATCCGGATGCGGGATTTTGATTTCCCAAGACTGAAGTGGTATCTTTTAAACACAGGCATTAAAATATTTGGATGGTGATGAAATACCATGCACTTTATCCACCAATGTCCAAATATTTTTACAAGTTAAAAACATTGCAGTAAATTGATGAAGTACACCACTGATGATGTGTAAAACTCACCGCAGAGATGTACTATATCAGAGGATTGCATTTTGTCATCATTATTATTGTTATTATTATTGTTGGTCTATCTTTAATCCACAAGCAACATTCTCAAAATGTCAGGATGGCCGCAAACTACATCTTCAACGATTAAGCAGCCATTTTGTTTTCTGGCACAATGAAAGGCCTGACTCGGGGGTGTTGCCCTCAGCTTTCATCAGCAACTCCGGACGCTTCGCTGCCATCCTGTTATATTTGTACTTTGAGTTTTAACCCCATGATGCTGTCACACGTTTTTACTACGAGTGCGCCCAACTTCTCGTAATGCACGAGCCTCAAAAACTGTTGCAGGAGTGATCACGGTACTTATGATAATATATAAAAATAATCCATCCATCGTCATCTTCCGCTTATTCCTACACATTAAGGATCGCAGGGGGTGGAGCCTATCCCAGCATCCTTTGGGCGAGAGGCGGGGTTCACCCTGGACAGGTCGCCAGTCCATCGCAGGGCCAACATACAGAGACGAACAAACTTTCACACTCACATTCACACCTACGGTCAATTTAGAGTATCAATCAGCCTAGTCCTCTCTTGATGTCTTTGGACTGTGGAGGAAGCTGGAGTACCAGAGAGAACCCACGCAGGAACAGGGAGAACATGGAGACTCACACAGAAAGATCCCGTGCTGGAGCCAGGACTCGAACCCGGAACCTTCTTGCTGTGAGGCCACAGTGCTGACCACTGCACCACCGTGCAGCCTATATAATAATAATAATAAAAATCATAATCATATGTGAGGTTGATGGAGAGTCTCGGTATGCAGCATCCAGAGTGATGGGGAAAAGGACAACAAGACCATAACGTGACAAAATTAATGCACCCTGGATTCGGCTGCAAGTACTGACCTAAACTGCAGTACCATTTTTATTGTAGTAAAAGGAACAGAGTTCACCTCAGCAGAACTGATAGTTTGATCTTTGTTTCCTCACCTGAAGGTAAAAACCCGGTTTCTCATTCTGAATGTTCAATATCTTGTATTTGTGAACGTCTCACTCGATGTGAATAATAGAGTGCTAAGCAGCTATGAAACTCAACCTTACATCAGCTGATGTAAAATATTCAAATCCTTGCATCATTTAAATGTCAGGTCAACTCATTTTTCCTTTTTAGTTAATTTTCTTGTTTACAGTTTTACAGCTTTTTTATTTCTGTTTTGTTTATTTGTGGATGACATTTGTTAAGTTTTGGTGTCGATAAATTAAAATCTGTGTTGAAGTCATAAATCCTGACAGATCCTTCGTCCTTAACACAAGCGCTGTACTCAACAACGTCGTCAGGATATCTGTCAGTCAAGGAGTATTTATGTTTCAGGTGAGTTTGTACTGTTACTCCTCTTCATTTCAAAGAGGATATGGTACTTTTTACTCCACTACAATTACCTGAACCCGTCTGTTACTTTGAAAAGAAAGACTTTACAAAGGAAACATGGTTAAACCTGATGAAATTTGACAACTTCATGAGGACACAAGCAGAGCAGCTAACATGAGTTTTGCATGACAGAAGGCCGAAGCACACAAACATCCTTTAGAATGTGTACTTTTGAGTTTCTTTCTTCAATAAACTCAATAATCCAATACTTTTCTACTCGTATGTCACTATAATTGCCAACTGAGACCAGAGTACCATAACATCAGGGTGTGTCTACTTCTACTTCCTTTCTGTGACATCAGGACAAAATTTATGCTAAAAGGTTATGCTAATACATTGCGCATGCGCGTTGCGAGCACCACGCCTCGGTCCACCTCAATTGGTAAAGCTAATTAACTGTCGGCAGCAGGAAGTCGGCAGACGCACCGTGTTGACCTGGTTCCAGTATTTGTCTGTGGCTAGTTTCCTAGTAGAGTGCTGCGCTGGGCCTCTGTTGTGAGTGTCAGCATGCTCCCGTCCTCTAGCCGGGTAAAACTCAACAGAGTCGCGTTGAAGGACGTCCTGGGGCTCAAACTGGTGCCGCGGCGGAGACGAATCCCGCAGCCCTTCAGTGGCGTCACGAACCATCACGAGCAGCAGGAGGACTCACGGCTGGTCTCTAAGAAGAGGGTGTCAGTGAAAGACACCGGGGTCGAGGAGCCCGCTGGACGTCTTAGAAGAGAAAACATGACCCCGAAAGATGTGACGAACCCGGCGAGCGGCCAGGAGAGCAGCGCAGGTTGTCAGCCACCGAAGAAGAGGGGCGGCGGCACGAGCGCAGGCCACGTCATGGAGTTTGAAGCGGAGGGGCGAAGTGCCAGAGGCAAGTATCACCGGAGCAACCGGACTCCAGGAGCCACAGCAGGTCGGACACACTCGGAAAACCAGTGTCCTCACAATGAAGTGTTCGTGATGTTGGCGCCGATTTAGATAAGACGGCCAGCCGCAGCAGGGTCAAACCAAGAGGCAACCCCCCCTAAAAAAAACATCAAAAATGGAGCTGGCCACCAGCACGGCCGCTAAACTAAATACTCCTCACGATCCTAACGAGTCCCTAAGAGCAAGTCGGTTGGTAGGAGGGAACCTGACATCGCGCTGCTAGTAGGGTTAGCATCAGCGGGGTCAGCGAGGCGAGGCCCGGGGCGTCAGGGGTGATCCTCCGCCCCCACCACGGCCACGACAGTTGGACCCGGACGACCAAGCCAGCGGTTTCGCTTATTTCAGGTTGGTGAAAAACGTTGTTCACCTCCCGAAAGCCGATGCATTTGATGACCGCAGCTTAACATCACATTTTGAAAGCTAACGTTCATTTTCGGCTAACTTTTTTTTTTTTTTTTTGCTACATTTGGTGGGAAGTGCCAGATGCTAAGCTAACGGCGCGGCTAAAAGGTCGTTAACTCCCAACCACCTCGGTTCAGTGGACAGTGAGCAGTTCACCCCCGACAAGAACGTAGCATCATGGTCTCCTACCTGCGGGTCTATCCCTCGTTCATAAGCTGTGTCATGGGGGGGAACCTAAACACACCTAAAATCCAGGTGAAGGTGGGAAAGTTGAGAAACCAAACTGTTGATTTCCATGATTGGTACCTTTCTTCTAACCCCAAAATGAAAACGCTTTGACTTTGTTTGGGGTATCAAAGGTTATGTTTGACCAGGAATGGTGTCATCGCTGTTCACCTGACCGAATCTCTGGTCTCTGGACTAAAATGACGCCATTGCACCTTAAAAAATTTTTGGACTTTGTGCCAAGGAGAAAACACACCCGTTGTGAGGGCTTGGCTTTTGTTGACAACCTGCACACCTCCAGTGAGAAGCAAGGAGGACTGTGTGTGTGTGTGTGTGTGTGTGTGTGTGTGTGTGTGTGTGTGTGTGTGTGTGTATGTATATGAGGACTGCCTGTGGCAACAAGTGTGCTTTTTTTTTTTTAATACAGTTGACAACTTTTATTTTTGCGCTGCTTGACAAGTTTTTGTTTTCACTTGCAGACGTTGCTAGAAGTGTTGGCCTTGCTGGTTCAGAGGGGTCTTTGAGAAGAGCTGTTGGAGCCTCGGGCCGTGGCCCAGAGGTCGAGCAGAGCTCAGTCTCTGACGCACGTAAGGAGACAACCAGGATAGACCCGTACCCCCAGGTAACTCTGTGTGACGTGGCCCGGAACTCTGGTGTGAGCAGTCACCAATGCAGCTATCTGATACCAGATGTGCTCAAGACCAAGGTTGTGCGTTGCTTCAAACAGGACATGAAAGCTGCTGGACTTCAGTTCAGGCCCGGTCGCATCGGGCAGAACAAACATAGAGGTGACGAACTTGTGGGTAAACATGGTGAGATTTGTCCCAGGGCTCGGTCCAACGAGAGTGGCTGTCAGACTCCGAGTCCTAAGACCAAACATCTGTCAGAACGCACCGATGCAGGGACGTCATCCAGTCAAGCCACGTGTCATTTCCTGGAGAATTGGCCAAGTGAAGCCTCTGCAACCTGCTCTGTTTTTTTCTTGAAAGGGGAACATACAAGTGAGGGTGAATGCAGGACTGGCATGTGGGCCGAAGGTGTGGAGTGGGACCCTGGCCCAGAATGTGACAGTGTCAAAACAATAAAACATGGCAATAGTATGAAAGACTGTGCTTGGCTGCTCACTCCAGACTCGAAAAGCATCGAATGTAACAATCCAGCAAAAACTACAAGCGACAGAGAGAGAGCAGGTCCAGGCCGGTCTGTTTACAATTCAGAACTTGCGTTTAGGACACGCCGCCCTTTTGGTTCAGTCCTGGGAGATGGTTCTGTCCTCAAGAACCTTTGTGGTGAAAGAATGGATGCAGCACAAACTGCACTAGAGTTGCTCTGTCAAAGCAGTGAGGTGGAGCCGGATGAGCCTGAGTCCTTCAGCTGCCAGAGAGTGAGAGCCTACGCTGGGAAGACCCGCTCCTCCTGTGCACGCACCTACATGCCGTGGCCCTTGTCTGACAGGACTGAGCCGGGCTCCCACAGCAATGCCACGCTCCCAGCTGCTGCTACAGACTGCACAACCCAGCAAGTCTCCCATCAGAATGAGAAGAAAGTGGATGATGCAACGTTCAGCAGAGAGGGGAATGTAAAATTCTGTGGTAGAACATCCTCTCTGGCTCGAAAAAAACTGAAATGTTCTCCACTTTTTAAGGAAGACACGCTGGCAAGTCCCCATTTAGATGCTGCTAACTCCTCCACCCCGAACCAGCAGCCCGCTACCGTCTCAGTCTTGTCTTCACCATTTTACGGACCTGAAACTGACTGCTCCAGGTCTACTGCTTCCCCCTCAGAGCTGGGATTGGTAGGCTGGGAAACCGGATCCAGTTCCATGACATCTCCATGGCCAAACAGTGAAGTGTGCAGCCTCTTGACCGCAGCCACCTCCTTCCCAACTACAACTTTTGTTCTGAACCAAACTGATCCACACTCTGCATGTGCTTCACCAACCTTGTCCCCCTCCTCACCTAAATGTGCTGTGGAAACACTAGAGCACCCACTGATCTACAGCGAAGAAACCCAGATCTCCTCATCTAGCGTTCCTCAGTGTGACTCCGAGTCCTCCCAGTCGTGCGAGTCCTCCCTGCTCCTCTTTCAAGAGGAGCTGGGGAGTGATGGAGAGGTTCCCTCAGGCAGGAGCCCACCAACACTCGAGCCTTATTATGATTCAAGCCCCTTCACCCGTTATGGCAAAGACAGATTTATGGACAACAACTCAGAGGAAGCGAGTGAAGAACCTGACTTGCGTATGTTTCTGCTTCCACCACTCCTCTCTCCCTTCACATCACCACACGGACACTCGCAGACAAGCCTCTCACCGCAAAGCCCATACAGTTCCGCTGGAAAAGAAGAAGAGGCCAGGAAACACGGGACACTCCCTGGATGTCACGCTCCACAAACGGGGAACCGCCACAGTGAAAAGTGCATGAGTGATCTTGACCGGTTGGCCAGAGGCTCAACATGCTGCTGTTCTCTCGCTGATGATGCCATGAGGGAAGTTGAGTCTTCTCCCAGCAGTGACGCAGATGACGAGGGCAGACTGCCTGACACGGCGAGCAGTGATGGGGATAAAGCAGACAGTCCTACAGATATGTTGGACGAGGTCACGGCGTACGAACAGGATATCCTGCTTGTCGAGGTCACCCAGGATGACCCTGAGCTGTTTGACAACCTGCCCCAGCAGAGTTTGCTGAAGCTGGGTCCTGTGAGGGTTAGTGAGGTGCCTAAAACTTCAAAGACCCACCGGGTATCTGTGGAACAAAGGTAAGGCTTCATTCTGGACAGCATCTGCTCACGGCCAAAGACCAGTGCCACAGAACGGTTCATTCATGTTGTACGGTGTCATCTGTTCCAGACTGATCCCGGTTCATATTAATTTTCACTGTGGCAGTCCTGACGTCGCAGGTAGGGGAGCACTTGATGTGGAACGAGATGCTAAGTCAAATTCACAAGTTAATCAGCTGATGCTTCAAATCTTGACGTGTGTATGTTTTGGAGGATGTACCACAGAAGAGGATAGACGTTGCCTTTTTTGTTGTTGCTCATTTCTTGCGTCACGTTTGATTGACGTGTATCGGGTGATGTCCATGTATCAATAGCTAAAGCGAGGTGTAAGTGCTCCACCTGGATAGTTTATCTTGTTTGGTATTTGTTATGTATGTTTGTCCAGAGGTGATCATGTATTTGCTGTGTGTCGTGCAGAGAAGAGCAGCAGCCGGCCCTGGAGACCTCAGTGTAGCAGCCTCCAGAGCAGCTCGTGTGCTGGTGCAGACAAGCACACCGCTATGGTAACGCAGCCTGGGACTGACTGTCCGACATGGAAACAGCAGCGCTGCTTCACGCATGCACAAAACACAGCTTTCACCACAGAGTCTCCCTTCCTCAGGTGCAGTCTGTGTTTCTCGGTCGAGGATAAAGAGGAGGACAGGATAGCTTGACGCAGGCTAATATTACAACAATGTACATTTAGCAGACAAAGGCTAGCAAGTAAAGAATCCTGTTTGTAAGGTTTACTGAGGGGAGATGGGTTGACATGACTGCCACCAGCATTACCACAGTTACTGCCGTTTTCAGAGGGCAGTGTGAACATCTCTCCTTAAATAGAAAATAACCAGAAAAAAACAAAAACAACACGTTGTACTCGTCAAACTGGGGCGGCGCTGGACCAAGAGACCTAGGACACGTTCCTGGTTTGGGCAGGCATGTTGTACTGGTAATATCTTTTAAGATTCTGCCTTTCAAGTGTTCAAAAAAAAAAACAAGATGGCGGCTTTTATTTCACAGCAAAGTCATTTCTGCCTGAGAATTGGATACCAGCATGGTATGAGCATTAGTCTCTTTTCAAAATAAAGGTCTGAAACATGCATGTAGCATTTACAGGAAAATAAACGACAGAGGGACATGAATGAAGAGGAGATGTTGTGGTTTTAGTGGCCACATGGACAGGAGCATCCTGACTCGAGCAACTTCTGTTTTTCATCAATAAAGAGAGTGTGTAACTGACTTTGTGTTTTTAAACAGGGTCAGTGTGACTCCAACAATAATCACGTCGCTGGAGGCCTGGGAAGGTATTTGTCCTGACACATTTGATGGTGTAAATGCTCCAGTGACGGTTCAACAGCTCTGTGCTTGTTCTTCTTTGGTCATGTTAGCAGGGGCCAGCCCATCCAGACTCTCAACGCCCCCCGTAATCCCACGAGTGTGAGAAGTGGTGAGTAGTTGGACAAACGGCAGATGCTGGCTGTGTTCACATGGATGGCAGTTCAACTGTTAACTGTATTCTAAATAAGACAGTGTTAAGCTTCTGGCACAGGTTTCTTACCAAATATTTCATTCGTATTCTTGTTTACACACTCCAAGGCCCACTGGGGGGGGGGGGGGGGGGGGGGGGGGGTCATACAGCAGCTGTAGCACCGTTCATGTGGCTAAAACTCTGCAACTCGTCCTATTCTAGCAGGACGCTCCTCATCGTGTGGCTGAGGTGTATACATGTCTACCAAGAGACCAGAATATCCCACGTGTCAGATTACTGCTACTTCTGGTGTCATGTGTCTCTGGTTTTGTGCCTTTTTGTGTAATTGCCAAAGCAAATGTCTCGCAGAAGTTTGGAACTGTTGCTCCTAATGGCTCTTTTGGCTGCTCAACGCAGGATCCTGGATCCAAAATCAGGCAAACGTGACAGATTTCAGGCATCAGAAGTCAAATTCTGTAAGTTTTCCTTTCACAAAGTAGAGGTCACTGTCTTCCCTCAAAGCAAATACATTCAATAATACACACATCCATTGGCAGGATGCTTCTACTTCTACGAATTAACTTGACCAAACTAACTAGATGTAGAGAAGCTGTGGGCCGACAGGCTGAGGTCAGCGACAGCAGGTGTGAGGCGAGCTTCTGAAGCTCACGTCGCAGCTGAAACACAAATAAAGTGCTAGCTGTGCTTCATGTTCTGTAGCTGGTTCAGACAGAAAAAGAGCGCTGTTGTGCTTGCAAAGCTTCGTTCAACATTCCTGATCACATAAAAGCTCCCAGTGTTTGGAATGTGAGACCGATTTTTTTCCTTCCAAGCACAATAACAAACAACCCAATGAGGACATGATCGTGTAGAAGACTTGGATTAGGAAACATGTTCAAAGATGGCAATAATGACATGAATGACCTACTTCCCAGTCACGTAACTCCTAGAATGAGCAGTGACGCACTCCCCTGCATTTCAGCTGAGTTTGCTTTAGAGTTTAAAAAGCAAACAAAAAGCCATAAACTGAATGCTGTCCTGTCTCTCGTGCCACTAACATGACGTTCTCCTCCAAACCTGCAGTACTGCAGGTTGTACTTCAGTGAGTCTCAGTCCTGTGGCTTCAAGACCTGCTGGTTCCAGCATGTACCTGTAGAGGGCGACGAGAAGGTACGCTGGGGTCACTATGACTACACCGCACAGCTGCAGCTTTGCCCTCATCATGCAGACTGAGTGGGTAATCAAATGAATGGGACTGCAAGTTTACTGTGAGTTCTTTAGTTTGATGTCAGTAGCAGAGCTCTCGCTCCAAACTGGTGCTGATGCTGCACCTCTGACTGGCAACACCTCCCTCTGCTGGCCCAGAGCGGCGAGTCCACACTCATGTATTTCTCTCTCAGTTCTGTGTTGATACAGTGAGTCGGTTCAGCCAAAACCCAGTGTGCCTCCAGAGAGCAGGTTGGTGTGTCAGCTTCTTGTCTTCCTCAACTGACTGCTGTCCTGTTGGCTTTGCTGCATCTGTCTGGTCTTCCTCTCGGGGCCTCATGGCTGTCCCGCCGTCTCCGTCTGTCTCCAGGTGCTGTGTTCACTGGCTACTACCGGAGCAACCCCCCAGGAGTCTACTTCTCTATGCGGGTGCTTCTAACCCTCCTCTGGGCTCTTCTCAAAGCGGGCATGGTGTCTGATATCGTCCTGGTCCTCAGTGTCTGCGTGTCCCACAAGATAGTGGTCAGTTGAAGTGTTGTATCTTAGTAACATTGTGCTGCAGTACACCCGGTTGTCCAGCAGAGGGCTGCTTGTTGCCGCATTGAAGCTTGGTCCCATCACGCTGATGCTGGATGTCTCTCCCTCCTAACCAGCCCAGCCATGAGTTCCTGCTCGCCCTTTTTAACTTTGTGAGAGAAAAAGGTTTCATGGGCTTTGTACCTGAACTCATGAAGCTCACATTCAAGGTACCAGAATTCCCACCCACGCAACTTCCTGTGTTGCATAACCTGGATGTTTTTTTGTGTATTCAAGTGTTAACGTCTCGACAGATGGCCAGTGTGGGCCTGGTGCTGAGTCTGGATTGTTTCGACTGTGTTAAAAACACTCCTGAGTTCCGGCAGATGACAAATCCCACTGCAACTGTCTCAGTGTACGGAAACCACAAGTGAGTTGAGCGGCTTCAGCCTCTCTGTCACTTTCAGTGTCTTCCATTACTGAAAGCGTCATGACTCTATGATGTTAAAGGTTACCAGCATCCACCAGTGGGCCCTTCTCTGAATACCTCAACTTGGCCCATGCCTATGTGGAGATAGAGGTTAGCAGTTTCCTGCTCAGACGAACTGTCAAGTTTTAATTGGTTGTGTTACTCAGGCCTGCTTGTCCATATTTTGTCTGCCAGCTGTGTGTGAAGCAGGAGGACTGGAAGCGGATGGGGGAGGTTTTCAGGTCCATTTGCCAATCCAGCCAACAGCCAAGCCAAGTGGAGCGCATCAGCGGTCACATCGCTGTCGCCCTCCTGTCTGAGAGCAAAGACAAGCGCTCTCTGCCGTTCGCTGCCTTCACGGAGACAAGTAAACTCATGTGACTTCAGATTTAAAATGTTGCCTGGATTTCACCATCCTACCTTTTTAGAAGTTGGTAACTACCACTGCGCCCCTTGGGTTCTAATCAGCAAAACCTGCCAAAATGAAATCCATACATTCCCAGCTCCAACACAGTTGATATCCAAGAGGAGAAGCTTTCTGATCCTAAGGGCACTCAGTAGAAAAACTCGTCCCATCACACTCTTGAACCTCCGACGTCTCCATTCACTGCATTTCTTTCTAAAAACCAGGCTGTTGGTTCACGTTGACTCATTTGATTCTCACTCCTCCAGTCTGTCAGCATGAAGGTGAGAGCAGTCTGGTCAAGAGTTGCTTAGGCAGAATTGGAGTCTCCCTCATGTTGAGATACCATAAAACCCGCCAGTGGGCCAAGGTAAGGAGACCGTCCGCCTGCGGGGGTCACACACGTCTGTCTTTGTCTTAACTGTTAAAGGATTTGTTGATGAATGCTTTTCCACGACATAATTAAGGCAAACAAGCCTCTAAACACAAGCGAAACGAAACCTAAAGAATGATAGGAAAGCGGCACAAATGGCAACTGTTGAGTTCTGAGTAAGTCTTCAAAACATTGGAAGAAGAGCCAGGAAGTGTTTTGAATCCAGGGATAAAAGGCGACGTAGAAATGTAGGAGGGGCTGACGGACCAGTGGAGCTGCCACTTCTGCTGAAAGTCAAGTTCAAATGACCCCCAGTGCTTTGGGATACGGTCAAATACACGCTGATGAGATCTGATCTTTTTTAATGTGCAAAGAAGCAACACGCCAAGTTGCTCTGCTGCATCATGTTTCTTTACCAGGGTTCATGTTTTCCTCAGTCTGGAGGTTCTGTCTGAAGTACCAGGACCACCCACAACATGATAGGCTCTGTTTGTGCTGCACAAACGGAGTCGGTCGAGCAGGTAGGAAAACCCCATCATAGCGCTCCACCTGCTGGTGTGGAGTGTGGTGCACAGCCCCTGCGTGGTTTAAACGGCGTCCATATTTGTTAAGATACATCCCACTTGGATGGTTTCAGGTCGGGTTTAACAAGACTTGCTGGGTCTTGTTGGTGAGCCGGACTCATCAGGCTGCTGAGCCGAGGTGCAGAGACACTACACCTGTTCAAACAACTGGAATTTAGAAAGGAGTTGCTGCAGAAAGTCGGAGTGTTGCGTCACCAGAAAGACACACAGACGCTATGGAAACGAGACTCAACCACGATGGCAACACATGCATCCATGAAACGTGGACATAAAACGAACGTGACTAAAGTAACAATGTTTCAGAAACAAGGTTCCAGACTCACCAGTGCTGGCTTGGTGTCTGTGGAGGCCTGCTGGACGCCTCATGCTGTCCCACCTGAGCAGGTCTTGGCACAGCAGGTCTCGGCGCAGCCTTCGTGTCGGCTGTGACCTGCTTCTGTTTAACAGCCTCTGGAGATGGTTAACCAGGATTGAAACAGCTTCAATCATGCAGACATTACTCACGTTACATAGAGACAAATATTTGAGTTATTGCAAAACTTGGACTTAACCGTGTGTCACCTACACAAACAAAAACGCCATCTTCATAGCTTTTCAGTTTCACAATCATTTCAAATTGTGTGTTTGTGTGTGTGTGTGTGTGTGTGTGTGTGTGTGCGCGCGCAGGGTCAGAGAGTGGTGGAGGTGCTGTCTGCTTCAAAGGTCAACTACTCGATGCTGAAGGGTTTGTTTGGGAATGAGGACCGAGCGTCACGCTGCTGCTTGATCACTATGGCTACTGAGCTCTTCCTCCTCACCGGCTGCGTGGAGGGAGCCCTCAACACGCTCCGAGGTAACAGCTGACCACACGCCCCCTACGTGAGGTGGCACCTTCCAAAAACGCTCCTGTAACTTGCATCTGTCCGTGCAGAAAACAAGTGGTTCCTGAGTTCGTGCTCGTGGCCGTGTGAGCTGGCCGACCTGGAGAGCCGGAGTCGCGTGCTGATGCATCTGGCTGAGAAAACCTCTCACCGAGACACGCTGGAGGTGCTGTGTAACCTCCCTGGACTCAAAGAGCCGCATGGTGAGAGGACACAGGCAGTTGTGCTGCGGTTCCATCGCCTTGAGCCAGCTAGTGCTGCATATATCAGGAGGTTTGATGGAATGAACAGAATGTTGGACGGAGCCCAGAAGTTAATATCCCTACAGGATGATTTGTAAGCACTTCTAAGGATTCTTAAACTGCTCTGCTGTCAACATTCATCAAGTCAGAACTTGGTCTCTTCCCAAATGGATCATTTTCACAGCTATTACTCAATCGTGTCAAAACATTCACACAACAAGAAGCATGAAGCCATTTGCCAACTTGAAGAGTAGAAACACAGCAGAACTGACAGGCTTCAGGCGTCTCCTGTCTCCGCGTCCTCCTGTCTGTTGAAGCATCGTCGTGGTTGGTTCACAGGCAAATACACAATCACTAACACAAGGGGTAATAAACAGCGCAGAGAAAGAGGCAGCACACACACACACACACACACACACACACACACACGACTCCACCACTGCACAAGACCAGTGTGATGAGAGTCAGAGCGGCTGGGCTCCGTTGTGCCAGGACCAGGCTGCTCACCGCTGGAGGCCTTTGGCTGGTGCTGGGATCCCCACTGCTCTGGTTTGCAGCTAATAGCGTGAGCTCTTTCAGGCTGTATGACATTGACTGGGGGTGCTCTCTGTTTCCAGGGTGATATGAGATCACATCACCCTGGAAACCGGCTGGAGCTGATCGCTGCTATCAGAGGATCCTAACGAGCGTTCCTGTCCTGGGCCTGTGTTTGTGAACTCTGCTGCCGTCAGATTCAGAGACTTTCAGTCATTGACGCGTTTGATTCTCACGTCTGCTTTCCCTCAGATCTGGTGGACACCTCCCGGTACAGTCCTCTGTTAAACTCTCACCTCCAAGTGTGTGTGGACAGGCAGATGCTTCCTGTAGCCTCGGACACGGTGGACTTCATGTTCTCCAAAAAGCTGTCAGTGGACAACGCAGCGCTGCAGATGCTTTTACACAAGCTGGGGAAACAGAGCCTGTGGCTGCGGGCTCGGGAGGTCTTCAGACGTGAGCTCCTTTCTGCTGATTGAAGATGATTGTGAATCATGAACACACAGCTCTTGAACTGGCTCCCTGGTGTGTGTCGCTCAGGCTCTCTAGGTGTGGGGTACTACCCAGAGGTGTCCGCTCCCCCTGGCTTGATGTCTCTGATCGTCCCCTGTCGACTGGGGGAGGTGGAACTGGCTCTCGCCTTTGAGTTGTTCATCACTGTCAATGCGACGGCCATTCTCCAGTCCTCTGAGGCTGCCGCTTCCTCCCTCAGCATCACCCTGAAAAGGTGTGTGTGTGTGTGTGTGTGTGTGTGTCTCCCAGTCACACCATGTTTCTTGCATGTAGGTGATGGTTCTCCTCCCTCCTGTAGGACTCAAAGCAGCGAGAGCGAGTACCTCTCGGCCGGTAGCCGCCTGCTCTCAGCGGCGTGTGTCCCTCAGCCCAAACTGACGGTTCACTACACCACCGTGAACTCCACACAGGAGCAAGTCTTCACTCTGGAGGTGGCGTCGGCCCGACGCTGGCTCCGCAGCAATCATTTGTGGGCCAATGAGATGTGGACGCACTAAACCGAACCGCTGACATCAGTCGACTCAATGAAATCAGGAAAAGGGACACGTGCGTTTCTGCTGGCTGGACGTGTTCAGCTCGCCACAGCGCTTCAGTTCAGCCTGGACAGAGAAGTTAGAATATTCCCGCCCCAGACTGATGCCAGGACTTCCTCCTTCCTTTTTTTTCCTCTAAGAAAACTTTTAATTTATATTTTGTTCAAATTTGTTTTAAAGCATGTTTAAGGATTTTTAGTTGATTCCTTGTTTCCTGAGGGGTTCTTTTTACCAGTATGTCTTTCATTTATGTCTTTCAGTGTCCTATCGTGGAGGGGGGGGTGGGGGGGGTCCTACATATGTCTGCCCTGGTAACCAAGGCAACCATGTTTTATTGGGTTGTCAAAGGTTTTACATTTAGTTTACTTGAGGAATAATTCCAGGATTTTTAACCTGGGCCCCTTTTCCCCATGGATGGCTCTGGTTTCCACGGGTCCCCCTTCAGCAGCTCAGGTCCTGTGGGCTGCTCCACCCCTTCCTGTCCACCTGTGAGGGATTCTGTCCTTCCTGTCTCTCTCACACACACACAACTGCGGCCCAATAGAAAAGAAGCACTTTGCAGGCGTTTCACAATCATGGCGTTCTCACTGGACTGATGATGAATGGTTCTATTGATCTGGTAGGTCCATGGGAAGACCGGCCCGGGTGAACAGCCCCAGAACTGTCCTGTGCCTGTCGGTGTTTCTGGTGGTTTCGTCTGTCAGTCTTCTGTTGCTGGATTACACGAGTAGTGTTGGTCCAGACCTCAACTGTTCAAGAAGCTGTGAATTTACATTTCTGTGTGTTTTTATAAAATGGATGTTCTGCTCCAGCAAGTTTTGCTGCTGTAGCTTTTGTTTGTAGACCAAAAATTTGCGTGATGTCACGCCACGGGCACCCAGACGTTCTCCTGTTTTCTTCTTTTTTTTTTTTTTTTTTTTTTTTTTTTTTTACAGGAGACTTGTGACAGGAGGGGGGGGGGGGGGCGCTGAGGACCCGTACGGGCTGCAGGGCAATGGATCTCCATGTTCTCTGGACTCATGAACTCTATTTTATCAAGGCGTTCACACGGTTCAGTCAGATGATTCGCCGTCAGAGGGCGTGTCATCCTCAGATCCGCATCATTGTGCGAGGGTCGCCCTCGGGACAGAGCTCTCCAAGTCGTGTTCAGCCTTCCGTCTGATGTCTTCAGGCGGATGTTGCTGGTGTCACCTGACAGACTTCTAGAACAGCAGCTCAGACACAGCCGGCGTCACAGGAAGTCCGTGACTCGCACGCAGTTGGTTTCTGAAAGGTCGGCGTGTAATGGGGAGCTGTGAGGGGTCGTCCATCATGAGGAGTGTTTTCTCACTCTGATGTATCAGCATAACCTCTGGCGTGTTTTCAAGCCATCCATCCTTTTTTCCCCACCCTGTCTGACTTTGATCACCCAGCGAGGACGCTGTAAATCAGCTCCCGCTCCGCCTTCGCTGTTGTTGTTCGCCTTTAACCCCGAGATAAACGCGGAATTATCGGTGCCCTTCGTCAAAGTTGGATGCTGAAGTGCCTCGTACGATCTCACTTTGATGACAGCTGAACCCCACGGCACCTCTGCTCGTCCTCCAAACTCCTGGTCTCCAACCGTTGTTCCTGGACAGATTGTGAGTTGTGATTTTCATCAGCTGACGCGGGTTTGTGTTGCGTCGTGCGCTTGCAGGTCAGATTTCCATTTTTACGAGCGTTTGCTGGACTTTTCCTCCATGCGGGCTCCCTGAGGGTCAAAGGTCAGCCTCAACCCTGAAAATCCGCCCATTAAATCCTTTCCCCCTCCGATCATATCACCTGACGAGATACGAGAATACCAAGAGAGGAATCGGACACGGAGCACGTCGACCCTTAACAGAAGAGATGGACAGAAGTTGGAATCGTTGCCTAGCAACTCTGTTACTGACCAGGAGGAGAGTTTGTTATTTAGAAGTGAAGTGAAAGTGCTTTACATCGGCAGGTTGAGAAACACTGAGGAGGTAACAGTGAAAACAGAAACCGTACAAATGCTGCACAACAAGAAAGAACACAATAAATAAGTAAAACAATCAAACAAAAAGTAGATGAAGACCGAGATAGAAATGATTAAAAACACACCAAGAATAAGATAAAACGTCATAAACACGACGTCAAAGTGCAGTAAAATTACGAGTTAAATGCACAATAAGAAAAATGAAAAGCAGGTTCTGGTGCTGGGAACCCAGGACGGAAGCGAGTTTTATAAATACACGCGAGAACCAGAGGAACAATAAAAGAAAAGTTTGGTGGTGGAAGAAGTCGAAGCAGGTTCCGTTCGTCTCAAAACAGCTGGAACGATTTACATCTGTCCTTTCTGACGGGACGGGACGGGACGTGCAACGACACCTGGTAAACCCCCGCTGGCTGGCAGCGGCGCGAGGGGTGCTGGCGCGGGACCCGTTCCTGTTGCGTGACTTCTTACTGACTCGTATTTGATCGGGGAGCTCCTGAGACCGGATCCAAGTCCCGCGCATCCCGGGACTCCTGATGAGGACCACATGCTGGCATTTTTACTCGTGACGCGGCAACGTCTGACTTTGCTTTTTCTTTCTTTTCTTCTTTTCTTCTTTTCCCTCAGCTGGTTCACCATCGCTCGGCTCCCCCTGCACCCGTGGACGCTCGACCCCGCTCCCCGCCGGTTTCGACGGGTCTGGAGAAGCTTGCGGGTCACCGCGTTGAGCTCGTGGCGGAGTCTGAGGAGGTCACGTGATCACAATGATTCATTCGAGTAAAAGCTCTCGTTTCCACCTCAGAACTTGCACACTCACTGGCGGACGTCGAAGGGTGAAGCAGGGTTGGACAGCGAGCACCTGACGCAAGTGTAGGCAGCTGCTGCGCGTGCGCGCACGCCTGCGCACGTACGCGCGCTTGCGCACTCCTCCCCGGCAGGGCGCGAGCGTTTGAGCGCACACCCACCCGCCCAGTCGCTGCGGCGGAAGTAGCTCCTTTTTTTTCACCCCCCCACCCCCCCCCCCCCCCCACTCCCCAACCCCCCTCCTCAGTTGGACGAGAGCTGCTCGAGGAGCTGGAGCTCGAGCCACCGCGCGCACCGTGTGTGTCTGTTTACGTCGGTTAGCTCCGAGAGGCGACAGCAGCGGGACCGGACACCGAGACAGGCCAACGCGGAGGACCGAGTTCTCCCCCTCCTCTGGTGGAGCGCCGTGGTCCCCTGCTGCCGGGGGCGGCAGCCTGCGCATTCCTCCACGCAGACAGCGAGCCAGCGAGCGGGGAGCTGGAAGCGGCCTCCTCGCGCGGTGGACCGGGGAATTCTCCCGCACACGCCGTTTGTAGACGCCCCGGCGGGCGGTGCGGCTCTACCGGAGACTCCGTGCTCGCTCTCACGACCCGCGGCACGATATTAGTTCGGTGCTTTGATGAATAATTTACGGTCCCTCGGTCCGAGGCTCCCGCTACGACTCCCGACCCGAGCCTGGCTGCGCCGGACACCGGCGGTGCAGCAGAGACTCTCCGCTCGGAGCTAAACCGGGGAGGAAGAGATCGAACCGAACGGATCGGTGCCGCCGCGCTCGCCTGGTCGCCGTTCTGAAGCGCGGAGTTCCGTCGTCATGCTACCCAGCCGGTGGGGGAGGAGAGACGGAGCCCCCGCTACATAGACGCCGACCCAGTGAGCCTCCAGCTGCGGGCTGGTCCCCTGAACCGCGACCGAGCAGAGCAGAACTCTTCCTCCTCCCGTTCCCGTCTGAGAGGATGACGCCTAGCGCCACCACGGTCTCACCTCGTGTCTCCTCTCGGTACCTCGGTGCAGGAGCCAGAGTTTAGTGGTGGAGCCCCGCCGACTCCCTACGTCGAGCTGTAATCAGAGACAGACCTGCGCCGTTTCACCGACTGATGAATCTACCTCAAACGCACCGCTACTGGCCCGCGCGTCCTCTGATGAGAACCTCAGCTGAGAACTGAGCCTTTGTTTCGGTGACACCGCTGCTGCTGCTGATGGCTTCGTTTCCGGACTCGGACCTGCAGACCTGCCCGCTCTGCAAGGAGCTGTGCGGCTCCTCTGCTCCCATTTCTTCCAGCTCTTCCACCTCCTCCTCATCCTCACACACCTCCTCCTCCTCCAGCCAGACCACCAGGAGGCTCCATGTCCTGCCCTGCCTCCATGCCTTCTGCAGGCAGTGCCTAGAGGGCCAGCGCAGTCCCGGGGACCCGCTGAAGCTGCGGTGCCCAACCTGTGACCAAAAGGTGTCCATCTCCGAGGCCGGGGTGGACTCCCTGCCCTCCTCCAACTTCCTCTTCAGTAACCTGCTGGACGTGGTGGTGAGCACCGAGGAGCAGATCCAGAATAAGAACGGCCTCCACCACCACCACCACCACCACCACCTCCACCTCCGGGGAGGCTTGGGAGGAGGGTCCTCGGGCTTCCAACACCCCCACGGAGGCCTCCTGCACCCGCAGCACCTGGGAGAGCCCCAGTGCAGCTCCTGCGACGAGGAGAACCTGGCTACGTCCCACTGCCTGGACTGCCAGGAGTACCTGTGTGACAACTGCATGAGGGCTCATCAGCGGGTGAGGCTGACCAAGGACCACTTCATCGAGCGCCTGGGCGAGAGCCTGCACCTGGGCCGGGTCAACGCCAACAGCACCCCGGGCCATCCAGGGGGGCCCGTGTCCCTGGCCCAGTCCCTGCAGAGCAACTTTGCACTGCTGTCCCTGTTCCAGGATCGCATGAGCTTCTGCCAGCACCATGACAACGAGGTGAGTGCAACATTGAGACACGACGTGTGCTTGTATGGCAACAACACTATATTTATTGTGTAACACACACGCACACTTGTGGCTCACGCGTGTGTGTGTGTGTGTTATGGAACCGTACTGGGCACCATATGGCCTCAGGTTCAAAGGGAGCTGAGTGAGTGGCTCTTCACCTCCTTCCCCGGAGAAAAACAGGCACGTGCACTGAGCTAGATTTACACACAAACGCTTGCACGCACACACTCACACATGCAGAGTCTGGTTAATCTGTACCACACCATCCATTCAGGGCAGGGGGAGGAGGGGGGAGGGGGGCTGTAGTAACTGCACACATGCTTCTGAGAGGGCCAGCAGGCCTCGATGTGGATCTCTAACAGAGATCTACCTCTTCTCTCTCCTCCTGGAGCAACTTGGACCTGGAGGACTAAAGTTGTTCTTTCACCTAGTGATCTTCGAACTACAAAGGCCTCTTTGAACTACAAAGGCCTCTGTGAACTACAAAGGCCTGTCAGGCAGGAAACCGGCCTGTCCTCCGCTCAGTTAGGCGCTCTGAAAGAAGAGCCGTCAGCTTTCGTTGAGGTCTTGAATGCGGTTTCTCGTCCAGGAGCTTGCTGACGTCCTCAGAGGAGAGAATCAAAAAAAGCTTAAAAGGTTTGGCTCAGATAAAGCCGGTGACATGTCACCGCCGAAGCTGATGGCTCTGAAGCTTGCTAGTTAGCTTAGCGCAATGAATAGTAGTAGATGGGAAGTGTTAGCATACCTCAGCCAAAACTCATCAAGAACACTGTTCTCTAAAATGGTCTTTGCCTTGATGTAACCAAGATGGCGCAAAACATTTGTTGTGCCATGTGATCATTTCTGCCAGAGGTATGCTAACGCTTCCCATCCACTTACATTCATTGTGCTAAGCTAACTAGCATCAGCTCAGCTCCCTAATGCAGCAGCAGGGAGAGAAGGGTGCTCTTGTCCTTGTCCTGCTGAGGGCAGAACAGAGGTGTAGTTCCCTTGAGAACGTGCTCTCCCATCAGCAGACAGGCCCTGAACTGGGAACACTGGTACTGAATTATTGGGTGTCGTGCTTCAGTGCAGAATGTGACTCAGTGATATCAATAAATGAGTGAATGAGCCTCAAAAAATGTTAATGAAGGACTAAACCTCTGGAGCCCAGTTCAGATTTCCAGTCCAGTTTTGCAGCAAACCCCCCCCCCCCAGCCCCCCCTTCTCCAATGCCAGTAAATAGGTGGGTTCAGTTTTCCAGTAAGAGCTTCATTTCCCAGTAATGCCTCACTCGTCGCTGTGAGCCCTGGGGGAGGGAGTGACACAGAAACGGCCGGCCTTTCTTACCTGTGAGCGGAGAACAGAGCCGTTGTGTGTCAGCCGGCTCCTCATCCGTCACCCGTGGACGTGGCTGCTCTTCCTGCGGCTCTGCTGGAAAGACCGGTTCCTCCCTCTCCGTAGTTTGCGACGACAGCGGTGAAGTTGTCAGCGTGTCAGCCTGCTAAGAACTTGCAAGCGTTGGTTGCCATCAGTTGGCGTTTCTGGGGGGACGTTGTTGTCTCGTGGGAGGCGTAGAGGAGCGGGTTTTATTGTGGCGTCAGGATGAGCGAACCTCGACTGCATCTCTGTTGTTGGCTTTCTAGACCTCCGTGTGAGAGGCTGATTGCACGCTAAGAGCTTCATCACAACAGTTTTCTTGTGGTTGCCATGGCGAATGCTGTTTAATCAGGTTAGCGGTGACGTCAAAATGGCTCCTCATCCAGGCAGAGAACGCTCACGCGCGGCGGCGGTCAGCTGGAGCCTGCCTGTCTATGTAAGCGCCGCTCTGAATAGAAGGTGTTTGTCAGTGCTCCTTCTCCTCCGCGGCTGTGCTGGTGTGTCAGGACCATCATGCCAAGAGCAGACGGTGGTGTCATGTAAGTCGGGGAGCGGCGGCCCGTCCCCCCCCTTCTGCCTGCAGAGGAGCTCATGGTCTCCTGTCTCCCCGAAAGTGACGGCGCAGTCTCCTGCGTCTGGACGGAATCCCGCCGTCCGACGAACGCAAGATTGAAGCGAGTGAGAGGATCAAACACATCGTGAAGAGAAGAAAGAGAAACAAAAACGAAGGCGCGCTGCTGCGTCCAAACCAGCTAATGAGCTGATTAATGCGGATCTAATTAGACTCAAGTTTGCTTCATGTGGCATCACTGGAGGAACAACAGGCCGTCGTCACGACTGCACCTTTGTCACCGCCACAGCTGAAACATCGTGCGACGCTCCTGCTGACGCTTCCTTCACCCGCCGCCGGCTTTCAGTTCATCACCGATTTATTGATTGTCTGTAATTAATCCAGTTAATTGTTTCAGCCAGAAACGTTTCAGGTGGACGTACCAACGCGTGTTCAGTCTGGATGATTGTTGGCTTCACAGGTTTACCAGCGTCAGGTGATGAGTCAGCTCACACCTGCATGAAGTGTCAGGTATTTGACAAATGTTGCTATCGTACATTCACCTCCAGTCCTCCCAGTACGACTGGCTGAGAGTCACTTTTAGTATCCATGTAGACTCCACCAGACGCCAGGATCCAGCGCTGCTCCGGCTCCCGCCTTTGTTTTACTCTCACGGACTAAAAGTTACAAGAACATTCATTAACATTTGACCTTCGACCCTCGATTGATTCAGAAAAACCTCTCAATAAACTTTAAACATAGAAACGTCAGGGAGCATTTGAGCGCTCTCACTGGTGCGCCTGGCTCCCTGCCTCCGTCACACACACAAATACTTCAGTTCGCAGTAGAATTACTGTTAATGTGCGTTTATCTACTACATCCAACAGAGGAGGAGCCAGGATGGACGCTTGGGCAGAAACAGAGGGGCCAGATTGCTGCTCAGGCTAAAGTTTTCTGTTAAGATACAGCTGCGTGGCCTGAGAGCGCACTGATAACACACACACACACACACACACACGAGTGATGAGTTGGAGGAGAGGCCTCCTTCAGCAACATAAATGTTGCTCATCTGTAGCTGTGCTGGTTGAAGAGGGTCCTTAGAGGTGTGTGTGTGTGTGTGTGTGTGTGTGGTGGGGGGGGTTGGAATGGAAAATGGGATTACATCAAAGGAGCGCCCTCAGCTCGCTGTGATGTCACCCTCCAACAAACAGCTCCATCTGAGAAACAGCTAATTAGATGATAATCCTACAAAATGTCACACAGCTCCACAGATTAAATGGCTGTCGCCATGACGATGCACTCAGCTGTCCATGTGCAACAGACTCACGCACGCGAGCGCACGCACGATGAGCCGCTACTACGTGGATGAGGGGAAGCCCAAGTAAATGCCGTGTGTATCAGTGCTCTCCTGTTGACGCCGTCCGCCACAGAGAAACGCTTCCATGAGTTGATGACACATTTCCTCTTGATGGTAATTAGACGTCTCTCTGGTCCAGTCACGCGGGGGAGGACCCGCCAGTGGAAGCATGTATTGTTCTGGCTGCCTGATGGCCTGGTTTACACCCCCTCTGTTGAGCTCATGAGGGGAGAGGCTTTGTAAGGAAACCCAAGCCTGCGCCGACTCTGATACGAGGCCAGAGGAATTCCTGTAACCTGAGTTTATACCTCCTGGGTTCTCTTTTCCCCTCTTTCCCACACACACTCACACACACTCTCTGGGTATTTGGCTGGCTGCTGCCTTTCTCATCAGCCTGCTCCGTCTGCTGTGTGTCAGAGACAATGGACGTTATGGATGCAGAAAGTCCTCAACATGATTTAGCAGCTGTTGCTGCAGAGGGGCCAATGATTACGTTTCATCACCCCTGGAAGTATCAGTGTGAGTGTGTGGCAGCAGCGTTTGCTTTTCCAATAACATCTCCCATCTGTAGGTAGTTATCTTCTGAAGAGGACTTTAGTGTGTGTGTGTGTGTGTGTGTGTGTCCACGCGGCCTGCAGAGTTGGATTATATGAAGTTGGACTTCCAGGGTTTTAATGTGCAACATGTGCTCAGTAATTAGAGAGCATTCCCTGTTTCCTGTGTTGTGAATGTGTTTCATGTAGACTAAAGGGTGTGTGTGTTTGTGTGTGTGTGTGTGTGTGTGTGTGTGTCTTTGCTTTGATGTCCATTGGAGGACTTGGGGCCCTATAAATTTAATGGACAGAAAGGAAGGCATTTATCACATTTTCTTTGGCAACAGGATTTAAAAACCCATTCAGAAGCTGGGAGCTGCCACTTCCTACGCAGTAGTTGGGCACAAATGGGCTTTTAATTGGCCATTATTTGACCTCGCTCAACGGGATTGTGCTGTTAACACGTCTGACATGAAAGCCCTCGGCCCGTTTGGGGGACACGCCACGGCTGCTGGCCGCCATTCCTCCTTCCCAGGTGATGGTGAATATTTGACCACGCTTATAGCGCGAGCGCCACGTGCTGTTAAGGGGAGAGTGCGCCTTCGCCAGCGTTTCCAAGCAGGTTCTCAGGCTTCTTCCTCCTGTTTTCGTCATTTTCACCGTCGGGCTGCTGGAGAAGAACAAATTGTCGGAGCCCCAAACTTCTCCTGAATGCGTGTGCTTTTTCTCTCCTCCTGCTCACCGTGTTTTGCTGCTGGTGTTTGTAACGCGTAGAAAGCAACATGTGACACGCTGGCTCTCACTGATATCTGGGCCAGCTTGTATAACCACAACACTGTGAAGGTCACACTCTTTAGGCTGTCAGGCTGGTGTGCCTGCCATGTGTGCGCGCAACAAACGTGTGAATTCAAGTGCGGTGTGATGAATATTCGTCATCTGCCCCGCAAATGTGAAGTATTTGGAGGCGAGCTTGTCCCGCTGATTCCGACTCCGGTGCAGGGGTGTTGTTGAGGGTCGGGGTGAAGGTTGCCGCTCAGAGTTCTCTTCTCTCACATGAAGAGCAGGTTTGGAACGGTTCTTCTCCATATTTCATTTGCTCGGCCTCTTTTTCATCCCTCGTCCTTCCAGCTGCGCCCTCTCGTCTTCCTCCCGCTGTCTCGTCCTCACCCTCACCTTCGCTTCTCTAAATAAATCTTTTTCCCTTCGCCTCGATTCTCATCTGCCCTCCTTTCCTTCTCTTCTTTTTCTCCCTCTTCCTTTTTTTTTTTTCTTTCTTCCAGTACGAAGCGCGCGACAGTCAGTCACATGCTGGCGGGGTAAGGAGGCCAGCTGACAGTGGTTTGTTTTTCTTCTCCACTCTGAGATCCGTCCAATCAGATTGCTGGCTTGCGGCCACCGCCCCCCTGTGTTGTATCTGGCAGAGTTTCAAAACATCGACAGGCATGTCTGAATGCATGTTGTGTTGATGGCAACAAGCCAACAGGGGTTGCCACGGGAGGGTGGAGCCGCCGAGGAGGAGGAAGGAAAATAGCGGAGTAGAAAGAGAGCGAGAGAAAGGAAAAACTATTGGAGCGCGATGTGGAGGGTGTTTGGAAAAACAGGATGGGAATCGCTCCCGTGTGCTGTGGCGTGCACGCAGTTTGCCCCCCCTCATGTGAAGAGCAGCTCAGCGTTTGTTCGCTGTGACTTTAGTTTTCATGTTTTTTCGACACTGGAATCTGGTAATTGGACATCCACTGGTTAAGAAAACGGCCCCGTAGGAAGAATCGGATCAGCACGTGTTCGTTTTGGGGTTTCCGTTGTCGTCAGCTGGCAGTGCTCTAAATAATAAGATTTATGTCGGCTCCTCCCCCTCGCTGCCGACCGCTGAGCTTCCCACCTGCCCCCTCCCCCGGCTCCCCTGGCTCCTCCGGCTCCGTGTGTGTGACATGCTGTACGGAACGTTGGGGAAGATCATGGAAGTCAGGACTTTAATGGCACCAACAAATCAGTGGGTGAGATGTGATGCTGGAGGTGATGGAGAGTTCACGGAGCGTCTTTGTAAATCCACCTCGTCATAAGAATGAAGGCCGCGCTCGTGATCGCGGTCACACCGACGCCTCGTCAGTGAAAGACCAACTGTGGTTAAATCTTGCGGTGGTCGCAGCTGTCAGCCGGTTCGTCTGCACGGTTAAAGCATCCGTTAGTACTTCATCAAAGACAAAAGTTATTTTTCAGACACAGTTTTTAAAATTTATTGCCACAGGGTCGTCCTGGGGCTGAACCATGAGCCCTCAGGCAGAGTCGAGACATTTTCACTGGAATCATTTGATCAGTAAATAATTTCTCAGTCTAATCATCATCATCACCATTATCCATGTTGTATACTGCTTATCCGTTAAGGGTTTGGGGGGTGGAGCCTCTCCCAGCTGACATGGGGTGAGAGGCGGGTTCACCCTGGACGGGTCACTAGGCCATCACAGGGCCATCAGGAGCAATCAGGGGTTCAGTATCTTGCTCAAGGACACTTGGACATGATCACTGGGGGAAGTGGGATCGAACCAGCGACCCTTCGGTTGCTAGACAGCCTCTCCACCTCGGAGCCACGCCGCCCCAGTCTCATGGTTTATGGAGCTTAATTGATTAATTAGGGTTTGGTGTGTAAATGATTGTGATGCAGTCGGAGGTGGACGTGGCGTTCTGAGGGAACTTGCTGCTTGTATTTGCGATTCGTTCTTGGGTCTTGACCCGTACTCGACGACCAGGTGAGGGCAGGAACGAAGCCTTGACCGATGGACCGAGAGCTTTGCCTTCTGGCTCGGATCTCTCTTCTTAGCAACGGCGAGATGGCGCAAACACCAGACTCATGCTGCTCTACATCTTCGGCCCATGTCACGCTCCGCAGTTCCCTCACTCGAGAACAGGACCCGAGATATTTAAACCCCTTTACATCCTCCCTGAAGTGGACAGTAGTCTCAGATTCAGAGGTTCTGATCCTCGTCCCAGCCACTTCACTCTGCCGCAAACCAATCCAGAGAGAGCCCAAGGTCCCAGACCTACGAGGCCAGCAAGACTATATCACCCGCAAAAAGCAGGAATGCGGCCTCAACCCCTGGACGTGGCGTCCAGGAGTAAATGTAGTAGATGCGAAGTCTTTTAAGCAACCTGGTTTCACTGCTGAAACAGGAATGTCTTAATTGTGTTTGTCTGGAGCTGCCACACACACTGACATCAGCCTGGAGGAATGTTCCTCCGCGGTGTGTTTGTGTGAGTCCGCGCCGCTCTGACCTTTCTTGTTTTTTGTGTGTTGACAGGTAGTTAAATGAAATGCACCAAAAGCCCGAGGCACTGACACGGATTATGAAAAGCAGCATCGCGTCCACACAGTTAATCCTTTGATAAATAAAACCTACTCAGAAAAACGCTCTGGATGCTTGCAGGTTCAGGAAAGTGGATTTCATGTTGCCTCTGTCATGTTGAGTAAATTCAGCCGTGTTGAAAAGCCGTTGTCTCTCGGTAGCTTGCTGCTACTGAGTTTCTTGTCTTGTTTGGAGCCTGAACCTCTTCACACTCTCACCGCTGAATGAAAGAGTGAGTGACACGTTTGCTGAATTGCTTTGTGTTTGGAGATGGTAGTAAAATATGAAACGAGTTTTAGGAGCTTGAGCTGCAGTTTTTGTTCCGTGACCCGTATTCTTCTATGCCTGCAAATTCCAGGCGCTAAATGAAGTCATGTCATTGCCATATAAGGACAAATATAAATGCAGATGTATTAGATACTTGCATACTTTTGCATGGATATTTTTCACTTCCTCTCATTTAAGACCAAAGTATCTTTTTTGTTTGTTTTCATTCCATTGATAGTTTCAGGCTGTGCAGGCCAAACATGTCCGCGTGAAGTGCAGCCGTCCTGCTCGTGACTCTGCAGCGTTTGGAGTCATAAGGAGAAATAACGTTGGTACTTGATGTCAAAGCATCTGGCTGTGGGTGAAGAGCGCCTCGGTTCTCTGAGAACGTGCTCTCACAGATCCCAGCGCAGCCCTGGTTTCTCTGGCACCACTGTGTGACATGACATGGCCCCCGTCCGTCCCCCCCCCCCCCCTCTTGTGTGCATGCAGGCGGCGAATGCTGCGCGGAGAGATCTTACTGGCTGGTTGTGCTCGTGCCCTCTCCCCCAGTTCCCAGTGCCTGCAGGGTGGGAGGGGGAGGAAAGAGGGCTGCTCTTGCTGCTGTGTGAGCTCACAGGCGTCAGCGCTCAACCAGCACGGTGCAGAAATGTGAGGCTTCACATGTTGGCTGCTTGTGCTCCTCTGCTGTACTTTTACTGTGGTATTACTATCATTTATTATTTAAAAAACTACATCATAATTCATCAGTACTGAGTAAATGTGTCAGATGAAACAATCACATGCACCATTTTTAGCTGCGCACTGTCTGAAGTCATGTCCCTGCACTGGTGGAGGCTAACGCTAACAAGCTGTGACGATGGCGCTGACCCGAACCAACCAGAGGAGGTGTTGATGCGTCGTGACGCGTTGTGTCCCTTTAAAGAACTCCAGCCTCATCACATAGGTTTGATTGTGCAGAAGGAATCCGATGAGTTCAATGTCTCTCACAGTATTTCAGCATGTTGTGCTTGTTAAGTGTGTGTGTGTGTGTGTGTGTGTCTTCATGTATATCCTTTATTATAAGAGTGTAGTAGGCAGCGAGGGCGAATGAGTGACATCCTGTCCACTAATGAAATAAATGAGCTGAGGCTGTAACGCTGACGGTGGCGTGGAGGCTCCAGCCTGCCCCTGGCAGCAAGAACACCCAGCATGCAGCAGTTTGCATATCAGTCGGGCTTCTTTTGTTTGCCTGCATGCGAACGCTCATTGTGAGCTCGTTCTGGAGGTGACCTCAGCTTGCCTGTTTGCGGAGGAATTCACAGCCTTTCTGAGCGTGACACCACGCCGTATTTCACATGTTTTTAAGTTGTTTTTCACATTTCTGTGTCACGTGCGTGCTGGAAGTGCCGGGCGTGTTCTCACATGTGTGAGGGTATCCGGCGTGTCCTGCTCATGGCTGTGAAATGCCTGCTCTGCTCTTGAGTGCAGCTGGATTTCTGCGTTCTGAAGAATTTATTTGGAACGTGAGGCCCCGTCCTGTAGGGTGAAGTAAAAGCGAGGCGACGTAGCGCTCGTCGATGATGGTTGGAGAGATGCAACCGCAGGCAGGCAGCCCTGAAGAGGACGCTTCCATGAAGACCTCGGGGAATAGCCGGTATCCTGCCAGTCAATAATATTGACCAGCGTTCCAAGAGGCCAGTGTGTTATGTAATCTCCAACCTTGTGTGCATGAGTGACTGGTTTTCACCTCTAAGACTGATGATGGCACATGAGCAGCGAATAGCAGGAGACTTTCAAAGCTTGCATCCATTTGCTGTGTGAAGCAACGACGGCGATGGGGGCTTGTCGTCATTCTGAGCGCTGTTCTGGGATCAGATCTGCTCATCCATCATGTTTTATGTCTTGATTTGATCGTGTGGGGAACAGAGGGGATAATTAAGTGCTACTGACTTTTTTTTAAATTGACCTCACGAATGGTTACAAGTCACGGATCCATGCCAAACCTCAGCAGAATGTCTTGTGTGGGCATTAATGGAAAACATGCAGAAGTGCACAATAAATCCACAGTGAAATAACAGCTGGGTTCATTGCAGAGGAAGTTGCAAGTTAGCGAGGCGTTGCACGAAGTGACAAGAGGTGAGGCAGTAAACAAGGAGCCAGATTGGTGAGCATGGAAATGATTTCCAGGAAACTGTATTTACATTTCTGAGCACGGCGTCTGCTGCACACCTGCAACACTTCGGCTCCCATGTTTCTCTCTCCCTCTTCCTCCCTCTCCCTCTCTCTCTCTCTCTCTCTCTCCCTCTCCCCCCCTCCCCGGCATCAGTAACTCCTCTTACTGCTCATCCACTTCGCCTTTTTGTTTTCCTGTAAATCGGCATGACGGTTTTATTCCTTAGGTGGGAATGAAATGGGATTATGATGTCGTTGAATGTCCAAATTGCTGCCATGCATTTCCTGCTGACTGGGAGCAAATTAACAAATTACTCTGGACGTGACCTGACGCTCAGTGTGACAGGTCAGGTGTTCTACAACGAGCATTTCTGTTTGCATGAGCCAAGAGCCCTCCGAAGGAGCAGATGCTGGGCCAACGACCAGCCCGCACGGCAGCGAGCCGGTGCTCGGCACGTCCGCATCAGGAGCCGTTTTCCTGCCACCATGAAGATTTATAGCCGAATAAACCTGCTGCCTGTGATGGTCGATATTGAAACAGCTTCATTTGATAATCTGAGTGCTGCCGATTTCTGTTGTGTAGCTTCCATGGGGTCAAAACCCCTCACTGGAATCCACCCCATCCTCCTCATACCATCAATCTGCCTGTCCCTCAGCCCCCACCCCCACCCCCACCCCCCACCGGCCATCATCATATAACTCCACCTTCCTCCTCTGCTCCAGCCCAGCTGCATTCCTTGCTTTTATGTGTCCTGTCCCCTTGGAATTCGGGAGATGTCGATGGGGGGTGTGGGCTGGAAAAGAGGGGGAGCAAAGAGGAGGCTATTGAGTGATAGAGCGGAGTGGAGCCTGAAGTAGAGGACAGGGCTCAGCAGAAAGAAGAGACGGCAAGAAAAGGACAGGAAGAAAAGAGGAGCTTAAAGAAAAGGTAGAGCAGGAGGCGGAAGTCAGATAAAGGGGGAGGTGTGTGTGTGTGTGTGTCATTAGATTATGCTCCCCCAGGGGGGAGCAGCCATTATTGATGGATTGATTGCAAGCTCCTCCCCCTCCACTTCAGCCTCTGCTATTGGAGGCCATTGATCTGAGGTCTCTTTGGGATTTGATGGCTGGTGTGTATTTAGTTGGCCTCATGCAGCCAATCAGCATTCAGATGAGGGGTTTTGAAATGAAGCTGTGGTGCTAGCAGCAGAGGCTAAGTGACATGTTCCTGTGGGACACGGAGACTTTCTATTACCCGTCTTCTTGCTCAGACTGAGGCTCTTCCAGAGTCGTCGTTCCTCACTGGAGAAGGCGTATCGGCATATCTCCACCGTGACACTAATTAACTGAATCAGCAACCTCCACGCACGCTCCGACTGTTCCTAACAGTAATTAACGCTCCCAGAAACGGAACGTGGGAATTGTTTCCTTGATGTCCTCTGATGTCGCCGGAGCAGGCGTGGGTCGGTGCCTGTGCCCTCCGTCCCTCTGTGCTGTGAGCCTCTGCTCATGCATATGGAGGGTTTATTCATCAGCTAGCTCTGTGTTTGTGTGTGTAACAGGAAACAGTTGACATGAGAAGCAGGATGTGTACGACTGTACATGGAGTGTGGAGGCGGAGCCCTGTAGGGACAGGTGCAGGAGGTTCACCTGGGAGGCCAAGATGAAAAATGCATTCAGCAGCCATGAGCAGCGACGCGTTGCTTGAATGTGAACGTTGTGAGCACAAGGGGGAAGTGCTGCTCAGGTGAAGGGGTCACGTGACCTGAAATGAGTATTTAAAGATGTTTGACAAGAGGGCGGGGCAAGTAAGACCCCCTCACTGACTCACGTGGCTCCTGTCATAAATAAATATCCTCCCACGCATGCAAATTGAACGTTTGCAAGAAATGCAATGAAGTATTTTCTACTTTTTTAGGGATTTTTCTTAACTTTCAAAAAAAAAAAATGAAAGTAATCTGGCGGGACAGGTGTCTGCTGGTTTTGGGTGCGAGCCGCCATGGATGGACCTGGGTGGACTGAGCTGTGACCACATGTGCAGTGACCACTGGCTCCTTGGTGAGGAGATCAGCCGGAACGGACGCACAACACCTCGGCTAGCAGAGGTTATGATGTTGTAGCGTGTCGTGTTTTAACGTCAGTGCCCCGGTGGGAAAGTGGCATCTGTACACACACACACACACACACACACACACACTGGGACTTACACATGGAGTGTCATCTCATAGCAGTGGTGAAGTCGAGGACATCGGCATCGCACCGGTACTGAGGTCACGGGGGGGGGGGGGTGACTGTGGGTTTGTGTTTGGATCAACGGGGAAACAAAGACTTTACCTTTCATTTGTTCTGAAAAAAAAGCTTCCAAATCCCAAACAGAGGCTGAGGAGTGGCTTAGGAAGAAAAACTGTGAACGTCTGCGTGTTTGTTTGGAGAGGAGAGGACGAATGAATGTGGAGAGGAAAGAGCTGTTGTTGTAACGTTGGCTCACTTAAAGACGGACATGTTCTTCTCCCCAGGTCTTCCTCTTCTTCTGTGAGACCTGCTCAGTGCCGATCTGCAGGGAGTGCAGCATGGGCCGTCACATGGGCCACACCTTTGTTTACCTTCAGGACGCCATACAGGACTGCAGATCCATCACCATCCAGCTGCTGGCAGATGCACAGCAGGGACGCCAGGCCGTGCAGGTGAGACCGGAACCTGGAGGCGCTCGTGCTCTGAACTCAGGGAACTGCATGATGAGATACTGGGTGGATTTGGTTCGTCAGTGTTTACTACTGGGACCAGCACCTAGCGACTGTTTCTCCACAGGACTCAGATAGGTCAAAGTGATTTAAGTCTTAAGTGGTTAAAGCCCGGCTCTCGCAGGTCCGCCAGGACGATCCCTCGAAGGTCAAACCACACAAATCCACGCTCATCCATCTCAGCTGCTGAATCCCAGCATCGGTGCAGAGCTGCCAGGCTCAGGATTCACCCTGAATACGTGTGAGTGACCGGTCCTGGGCTTTAGCAAGGCCCGGGGGTAGAGATGTCCAGCTGGTCCTGAAAGGGGGGGGGGGGGGTCACATGGGGTGAGGTCTGGTGGGGGCAGGGATGAAGGTCAAAGGGGAGGAGGAGGATGGGGGAGGGTAGATGAGGTATTTAAAGGGAAAAAACTGCTCCCCTCTTTTAAAGTGGAACGCTTTGCTTTCCCTCTCCACCCCCCCACTCCCACTCCCACTCACTCTCACTCCCACACTCCCTCTCCTCTGTAGGTAATTATAGTTTGGTGGCAGACCCCCCCTCAGATTCCACCCCATACAGTAGAACGAGATCCAGAAGAGCTCAGCTGGTCAGTGACTCACTCAACAGCAGAATAAAGGTTCTTCAGTTCCTTTTGAAAATTGAATACAAATAAAAGCAGGCTGCTGTCTCAGTTCAGTCAGGCCTGCAGGTGGGAGAGTAAACCGCCGTTGGCTAGTTTGCTTTCTCCTTTCCTTTTTCACAGCTGATTAAAGTTCTTGCGCCGGGACGGTCGGCTCGCTGCGAGCAGCTGTAACAACTTTAGCCAGCGGTGACGTTTTATGGACGACCCTGGAGCCCAGAGGAGGGTTTCACACGCACCTTCCCTTCAGGTGCTCCTGTCTTTTTCCCTCAAAGGAGTAAATGTAGTTAGCGTAAAGCTCTAATTCAGATCAGCTCTGACGCAGCGAGCCTGTAGCCTGGTCCTCGCCTCGTTTTAGCCGCCGCCTTCTGCCTCTCCGACTGGAGGTAACTAGTCCACCTCCTCGCTTTTCGTTGATGTGCAGCCCTTTTTCTTTTTCTTCTCCTCTGTGTCGCAGCCGCGCCCTCTGCCGCCACCTGCTGGCGGCATCATGTTGCCCATTTTGTTGGCTCCAAATCTGTTTGCTTAACAGTTGAACTCCAACGCAGTTCTGCTTCAGATCTGTGGCCACATTTGAAAGAATTGTTATTTATTTTTCTGACATTTTATGGATGAAATGAGCAAATAAAGAAAATTAGTTGAAGCTTTAAAACAAACGAGTGCGCTCACTCTCCCCGGTCTACCCGTGTGCTGGGGATCTGCCAGGAACTTGCGAACAAAACTTGAAACACTCGCTGCTCCAGGGTCATGTGACTTCCTGGTACGCACCATCTCCTCCAGCAGAGCTTGTTCCTCACCTACACACATCTGGGCTTCACCTTTGTGCGCTGGGGCCACACTTTGCACTGCCGTGTGTGTGTGTGTGTGTGTGTGTGTGTGTGTGTGTGTGTGTGTGTGTGTGTGTGTGTGTGTGTGTGTGTGCTGCTCCTCATTCCGTGGACTCACATTGTCCCGATTAAATGTCACACACACAAACTTTGACCCAAAGAAAAGCGCCAACATCCATCTGGCAGTACGTTGCTGCTCTGCTGTTTAATGTGTTGTTCCGTTTTGTCCGAGGTCACAGCTGGAGGTAAATGCTGACGCCATGCTCAACACACACACACACACACACACGCGCTCCTCTCCCCTGAGGTAGGAAATTTCCGCCCACTCCACACCCATTATCTCCTCTGACCCCTGACCCTGGACTTGTGACCTCCTGGTTGGCCGGAGCCCTTCCCCTCTGCGCTTTGATTGGTCAGATTGACCTTCTTTGTGTTGCAAGCTGTGCTCTGCTGGGAATATGGAGAGAGAGGCGAAGGACACAGAGATGGAGAAAAGACATCAAGGCACCAGGAAATCCACAGAGGCTGAAGTAGGAATGAGACAAATCTGTCGTGATTGTGTGACCTTTGATTTGAGCATCGAATGAGAACAGCGGTGAATTCTCACTGATAACAGCCCTCCTTTTGTTCCCGGCGCCTCCCTCCACCTCGGGGAGCCTGATTTAGTTGTCTCTTTAGCTGCCCACCTTAAATGGCCCAGCGAAGGAGAAAAAGGGCCTGCTGCCAGGCTTTGTTCACGCCGGGCTGCGGTGGGGGGTGGTTGGTATGTGTCTTAAGACGGGTTGCAGATCATGACCTGTAAGGTTTAGGTGACCTTTGATCCCTGCGGCCGATATCACAAAGACGGCCTTATCCCACCTCCCCTCGTACTTGTGAGGTCTGCCTCACCCCGTGACCTCCTGGAAAACGCCAAGGGAAATCCATCTCCTGAGCCGCGGCCTGCACCAACCAAAACCTTCAACCATTGTTACGTTTTCGTGTGTGGTACAAATCCAAGCAGGCATCTTGTTTTAAGCTGACATAGAACATCTTTGTTGCAGTACCAGTACTACATCAGAGCTTCAGTACTGTAGTTTGGTGTATTTTTACATCTTAAACATAAAAACACATGATGAGGTAAAAGAAATGCATCGGTCTCAGATAAACAATTGGATCAGTTTATTTAATGTGACGGATTTCCTGATTAGCTACTGAGCCACTGTGAGTGGCTCCAGCCCACAGGAAGTGACATCATTTTGTGCTGTGTGGCTTCCTACCCCAATCTCGTCTTTCCTCTTCCCCTCCACTACGCGTGAGAAAGGGATGTGTCACAATGACCGAGCAGGTGTTTGTGCCTTCGCCCTCCAGGGGGACGTCACTTACAGTGTCCTCTCTTTCATGCTTCCTGATGCTCTGTGTCCTCCGGCTGGGGGGTCGTTCACGTCCCCTCGGCGTCTCACCGCACTGGAAGAGCTTTGTCAACTGTGTCTTTCGCCTCAGCTGATCCTGGCATAAATAAGCATGCAGGATTTCGTCCCTCACAAATGAGATCACCTGGATGTGTTTTCTTTGCCCAGCTGAGCATGGAGAAGGTCCAGGCCATGGCGGAGCAGGTGGAGATCAAGGCGAAGGTGGTGCAGAGTGAAGTGAAGGCGCTCGTCCTCAGACACAAGAAGGCGCTGGACGAGAGGGAGTGTGAACTACTGTGGAAGGTGAGCAGCTACCGTCTTTATCCCGTCACTGTCCGCTAGGTCCAGCGCTGTTGTTCGCGGCGCGTGTGACGCCGCCGCCCCAGGGTGCCCAGTTGGGACACCACTGGCCACGCGCTCTGTCTCAGTGAGGTGCCAACGAAATATCTTGCTGGACACCCAAGACCAACTCTCCCTGCCTCCCTCTTATGTTTAATGCAACCTCACACCTAACGAACGCCAGCCCACCGCTGAGGAGGAAGCCACGCCTTCTGTGTGAGGAGTGCCTCCACTTGAAAATCTTTCATAAAGGTGGCGGTGTGGTCACCGCTGTTTCCAGGCAATCAATCAGTTGGATTGAGATTTATCACCCTGGTAACCATAAAAAAGAGGATGTTCTTCCTGATAAGAAAAACCTGTCTGGTAGAAACAATTCCACAGCAGAGACGGAACAATGATTGAGGTGACAGTTGACATCCTCGCCGTCCTCGCTCCACGACTGCCAGCTTGAAAGCGGCGGTGCCATTATTAGGGTCATGTCAGCAGGATAGGAGTGCTACCGTCATGAGGGTGCTAACATGTTAAACAACCAGCAATTAATACAGAATAAAGATGCAGCACCAGCAGTAAAGGGAGCGTGCGCTTGATTGGCTCTTCCTCACTTGTTAATTTAAAAACAAGTAGATACAGAATTCACTGCAAGCTGCATCTGAGCGCCACTATGTCACAACAACAAGGTCAGGCAGGCTGCTGCAGCACGAGCTGCGTTACCCTCTGCAAGCTGGCTGCTTCCTGTTTGGCTGCAGATGACGGCCATCTTCCCATCCCAGGAGGCTCCATCTCTCTTTTTCACACATCTAAATCATTCATGGTCTCCTCTGGTCAGCCAGTCCAGGGTGGCGGGGAGCCGCGGCGCGTCCCAGCTGACACCAGCCAAACCTAAACCACCGGAACCTGATTATTAACATGCTAGCGTTCCTGCTAGAGCTGATAAAACATCGTGGAAGAAGGTGGGTCTTGCGCTGTTTGATGGTTTCAGAGGAAGGTCTCAGTTCAGTCCAGACTGCTCAGTGCAGAGATGCTCAGACGACAACACACACACACACACACACACACACACACACACTCTCTTCTCATGACTGCTCACTACACCTATACACAGTAGACAGAAGTTCACTTTCATTCATGTTCTCATGTTCTAGTGTCTAGAATATTAAGCTGGACCAAAACCAGGCTGAGTGGTGAATGATTGAACTGCTGCTCTCGGCTGGATGGGACGCGAGCATTCATTTATCTTAACAGCTGAAATTCCTTTCCTCAAAACGCGCACAGTAACATTGTAAAATGGGTCTCACTACCCCCAGTTTTACAGCTCGAGTCTGTTTATGTGGGTCAAAGTGTCACAAAGAGGGTTTTCACTTACACACAGCAACCCGCTCACTCTCCTTACACAAGACAGCCATTATATGAGACGACAACCAACAGTGCCAACGCTGTTGCAGCTCTACCTGCCAGGACCCTCCAGGTGAATCACACTCTGTAGCAGGCGTGAGTGCGTCTTCTGCAAGCCAGCGTGACAGGAAGGAGCCAGAGCTCCACCTCGAACTGTTGGGACGGCCGTTATCAGGCTGGTGGGTACAGTTGCTTTACACAAAGAACATCCTCCATCGATGTGTCTCTGGGGGTTTCCTTGTGACAGACACACACACACACACACACACACACACACACACTCTCTCTCACACACAAAGCCATTCTTTTCTTCAAAGTGAGGAAAAATACCCAGCTGTCCGTCCACCAGAAAGCCCGACTTGAGTCTTTGTCTTCAGTTCCTATAAAGTGTCACTCCAGTCTCACAGATGCAAATTGTAGTTTCACTTAAGAATGAACAAAAGACCCTTCTCTTTAGGACTCTTTATAGCCCCCCCAAACACACACACACACACACACACACACACACACACACACAATCAAAAGTCCCTGGAACCACAGAGGCAGTTGGGCTCATGTGCTCCCTCCTTTGAGGGCTGGGTAGGGAAGTAGGAGGCTTCTCAGGTTCTACCAGCCTCTTCCAGTCATTCCTTTATTCTCACTGAGCGTTCAGTAACTTTATCTCTCCTCTCACGGTGACACAAACCACCATGGTGTAACAAGCACTCACTTACAACGGCTCGCAAACGTTCCCTGAGTTCTGACAGTAAACTCTGGTCTATGATGCGTTGAAAATCATTTTGCCGTCTCTTGTTAATAGGATATCATTTGCAATCATGGAGTATTAATCAGTAACTGGACCGCGTCTGGACAGCACCTCCCTGCCTCAGTGCTCCTGAGCGTTGCCCCCTCACGCACGTGTGTGTCCAGGCCCTCGGGTCCTCTGCAGAGGGGCCTCTGAGCAGGGGTCTAAACCTTGTCCACTTCAAGGCCATGTTATTCCTAGTTTGGCCAGCACACAACAAAAGCCTGGTATTTGTATTTTTTGGCTAGTGTATTCTAATATTTTTGAGTTGGGTTGATGAAACCCAACAGGAGTGTGTGTGCTGCTTCAGTTTGAGAGATTTTGGCGGCTCATTTGTGTTCTGTTGGCTCCACGCGTGGATTCTTGTGCTCACATCCAGTGAAAACCATACCTAATGTCATTAGGATTTGAGCGCCACACGCTGAATGTTTCCTCTGACACAGCTACAGTGCCCCGTGGGTTTCTGTTTCTTTTTTCTTTATGATTTTTGCCTCAGGAATGTTTCCAGGATTCGCCACACCACAGCCTAGCGTTGGCTCTCAGCTCACCAAACTCTCAAAATGATGATGTTGTTTCAAGATGGGTTTTTGGGAAATTTTTTATTTTTAATTTTGTAAACCTCTTAATAAATATGATTTTACAAACTTATATTTTTAGATTGCTATTCTACTTGTATAAATGATAACTTCCCCTCCCTTTGAAAGCATTTCATGGACCCACCCATGGGCCACAGCCCAGTGGTTGAGAAACACTGTTTTTTGAGCTTTGCATCATTTAGGGTAAACACTGCTGTCCCCTCCCCCCCTCTTAGGTGGAGAAGATCCGCCAGGTGAAGGCCAAGTCTCTGTACCTGCAGGTGGAGAAACTGCATCAGAGTCTGACCAAGTTGGACAGCACCATCGCCGCCGTCAGTCAGGTGCTGGACGACGGCCACCACATAGACGTGCTGCTGGCCAGGGAGCGAATGGTCACCCAGATCCATGAGCTCAAAGCACTCAGGGGGCTGCTGCAGCCTCAGGAGGACGACCGCTTCATGTTCACTCCTCCAGACCAGGTAGGAACCAGGTTACAGACCCGCGGCGGCGACTGGCTTTCCCTGTAGTTTGAGGTGCATTTGAAACAGCAACATTTGAAAAAACTTCCCCAACTCACACTCACCTGAGGTGTTTTTGTTTTCTTTCATTTTGTGTTGAAAGATTCTGCAGTTCTACAATTCCATTTGGCGGACGCTTTTGTCCAAAGTGACGTACAACACAAGCTAGAATTTAGGCTGGAGGGAAAAACTCAGTCAGCACGGCCAAGTGCCTCAAGTTTGATTTGCTGCAGGTGCTGCCATCTAGTGGCAGAAGAAGTGCCAGTTTTAAGTTTCTTTTTTAGTATAGAGTAACAACAACTGATCACAACAACATCTTCAACACTCAACACCCTCAGTATCCAGCATCGTCAGTGCTGTGTTCACTCAGAGCCGGTCTCAGACCTCCTGACTCGTTCTACCCTGAGGACACAGAGGCGGCTCAAGTTTCAGGGCCTCGTGTTCCCTGAACAGTTGAGCCTTCAAACATCTCTTAAAAGTAGAAAGGGGCTCTGCAGGTCGTATGGAGTCGGGAAGTTCATTCCACCATGAGGGACCAACAAAGGAGAAGAGCCAGGCTAGAGAGAGAGTAAAGCCAGTTCATGTCTTTTCTTCTTCACCTCCTTTCATCGATTTGTGACGTTTCCACTCTTAAACTTCCCCTGACCTGCTCCCTCCCACAGGCTCTGTACATCGCCATCCAGTCCATGGGCCTGATCAGCAGCGGAGCCTTTGCCCCGGTCACCAAAGCCCACGGCGAGGGTCTGAAAAGTGCGCTTCGTGGCAAGCCGGCCTCCTTTACTGTGATGGGATACGACCATGATGGCGAGCCGCGGCTTTCTGGTGGCGACACGTTGTCTGTAATAGTCATGTCTGTTGCAGACGGTAACCTATCTGCCGCGGAGGTAACTGACCACCAGAACGGCTCCTACACTGTCAGCTACCTGCCCAAGTGTGAGGGCGAGCACATTGTGTCGGTGCTGGTGTGTAACCAGCACATCCAGGGCAGCCCGTTCAAGGTTATGGTGAAATCAGGCCGCAGCTACGGGTCCCTGGGCTCCCACGTGTCATCCTTCGGGTGTGAGGGCGAGGGAGATGGTCAGTTGTGTCGTCCCTGGGGAATCAGCGTGGACAAGGAGGGATATGTCGTGGTGGCCGACCGCAGCAACAACCGCATACAGGTAGAGCCCCACCTTTGCTGTCACGCTGGTGGTTACAGATGCGACCTGGTCAAAGTGTTCATTAGTGTCTGCAAGAACCTGCCATGATGGTCGGGGACTAAACATCGTCCAACTTTGTATCTTTTCTTGTCTCGACTGTATTTAACTGAGTCGCTCACCTCCAAATACAAAACCACACTCGTGATTTTTATGCAGAAATATCCATGCAGCAGCGTATTTTATCAGCCAATCAGAGCGAGGCTTGTCTCCTCCTCTACACACACACACACACACACACACACACATTTAGAAACACCATCAGTACTGATTCCTTTTGTTCGAGCAACAATTACAACGTACTAAATAACACAACGTGCTCACTTAGGTCAAGCAGCTCTAAGGTTGAGTATCAAAGGGAGGAGCGTGAATCTCTCCGGCAGGTTGATGTGAGCGGCACGAACCACTAAACTAACGTCTCTCCCTCCCAGATTTTCAAGCCCTGTGGCACCTTCCACCATAAGTTTGGCTCTCTGGGTTCTCGGCCCGGTCAGTTCGACCGTCCGGCGGGGGTCGCGTGTGACAGTCAGAGGCGAATCATTGTGGCTGATAAGGACAATCACCGTGTGCAGGTACGCGCTTCCATACGTGCATCACAACTACAGGAACCCTTTGCATAAGAAGGAGCCTGAAAAAATGTTAGTTTTAAAAGCATGTAGGCGGCTGAAAATGTCCGAACTCCTTCACGTGTAAACAGCCAGGTCCCAGTGCTCCCAGCGCTCCCAGCCACAGATGTAAACATGTTGGGCCCTGAGACATTTGCTTTGTCTGACAGGTGTTTACTTTTGAGGGCCAGTTCCTGCTGAAGTTTGGGGAAAAGGGTACCAAGAATGGGCAGTTCAACTATCCCTGGGACGTAGCTGTCAACTCTGAGGGTAAGATCCTGGTTTCTGACACCAGGAACCACCGCGTGCAGCTCTTCTCCCCCGACGGCTCCTTCCTCAACAAGTATGGCTTTGAAGGGGCTCTTTGGAAACACTTTGACTCTCCCAGAGGAGTGGCCTTTAACCACGAAGACCACCTGGTGGTAACCGACTTCAACAACCACCGACTTCTGGTCATTCGGCCGGACTGCCAGTCAGCTCGCTTTCTGGGTTCTGAGGGCATCGGCAACGGGCAGTTCCTGAGGCCACAGGGTGTCGCTGTGGACCAGGAGAACCGCATTATTGTGGCCGATTCCCGCAACCACCGAGTGCAAGTGTTCGAGCCCAACGGAAAATTCTTATGCAAATTTGGAACACAGGGGAGTGGCTTTGGACAGATGGATCGCCCCTCCGGCGTGGCCGTGACGCCTGACGGAGTCATTGTGGTTGTTGACTTTGGAAATAATCGTATCCTCAAGTTCTAAAAAAGGAAAAAAAGAGATATTTTTGCATTCTCTCCCTCCGTTTGGCCTTTAGCAGTTTTTTTCAATGAAGGAAATGGGGGCGAGACAATGGAATAGAAAAACCGACACAGCTGGAGGAGAGCTCCGGGAGCATCGGGAGCGTGTTGACGAGAAAGGAAAAGACACCCAGTGTAGATAAACGTCTTTCACTCCCTCTGATATGCTGTAAACCTGATGTCTGTGGTATATGTTTCCAAGGGGACCTCTACAAATGGATAATCGGTCGAACAAGAGCCATTTTTCCTCCCTCGTTCTCAGTAGCTCCTCATTCTCTCTGGGAGCTCTCCTCAAGTATCCTTCTCAGGGAATTTCTCACTTTTCTTGAAACCGTGTACCCTCTGCTCCATACCTACCTCATTTAGCTCTTTATGAATGTACTCATAGTCACTGAGCAGAGGTTTAGTCCGTGAAGTTTTACAAAGAAGAAAAAGTCTACCTCTATACTTTATTTAAGAGAGACAAAAAAAGAATAGACTCTTCAGTTGATATTTGCACAGGATTAATGGAATTCTTGCTGTGCATTTTGAAATGAGTTAAGTGAACCTCCTGAATGTTGTTGCTGAGACAATACTCAGACCGCTGTAGAGGCTGCATGATTTACTCTCATTAGAAGGCTTTGCTAGGAAAGGGAACTAGGGTACAGTAGTGTCCTTTCACGTTTTAGAATAGGTAATTCTTACTTGTCTTTTTTCTTTTTTTTGGTTTATGCATCAGCCCTTGTCTCTTCATGGCTCTGCAGAGTTTGCGGAGTAACGGCAGCCCAACAAGAGTGCGCGAAGCAATGCCAAACTTGATAGAATCAGAATTAGCTCAGGTTGTGATTGGACTGAATCAGATGGTCAGTACTCCTCAGGCTCCTGTTAGCCTTCCTGACTTGCTGATTAGATGAATTTGCAAAAAAAAAAAAAAAAAAAAAAAGAAGTTCAGGAAATCATCTCCAATATGATCCCTAGACTGATCCCCAAACCGAGATCGTCCCAGCCCCTGCAATAGTGTCTCGTGAGACTGGACGACCAAACCAGATCACCTGTGGCGTGAAGAACTAAGACGCAAAGGTTTGTATGCAAAGGCGGCTGTGCCTCCTCCAGAAGGCAGGACCCACCAAAGGACTTTGGAGATGGAATTTCCAGGATCAGGACCTGCTTAGATTTAATCATTGAATTGAGTGACACCTTTGACGAGGCCTCAGAAGTAGACGCCTAAGTCGGCCGTCAGGAAGACATTGATGACATCAACAAAACAATCCTTCAGATGTAGATTGTGGTTTAAAAGCCACCCCCTTTGGCTCAAGGGGCCGGGGTTTTGTCCAATCCAATGGAAGGGCAAGATCAGAAAGCCCTGCCCTATTTATTGACGCTCGGAGCCGAGACGTCTTAAGATCCAGCGCTAGTAGACCACTCCTCTAAAGATGGAGGTCTATAGACCAACTACTAGAGTCAACCAAAGTTAGAAGTTCTGCACAATGGCCAACTTGAAAATTGGCAATTAAAAATCTTCAAAGATATTTTCAATAATCATTGTTGCTGGGAAGACTTAAATTCACCAGACTTGTGGAGTTGAGTTCATAGCACTATCTGTTAAGATCAGGAAGACTTTCACATCCTGCTGGGACCGACAGAAGGCCTCGCCACGCCGGGCGCAAAGGTCCGTCGTCTGACCGCAGAGATGTTTTGTACAGAGCACCCACACCAAAGAGAACCCCTAACTTCCCTTTGCATTTATTTGCCTTGTCCCCTGTCACAATAAAACCCTTAGATATCTTTGTGGGGAAGTGCTGCCCTTCGTTCATTGTGTCCCACTGGAGCACGAGACAATGAATCTGCCTCTTCCTTAGCCTAGCAAACGACTGAGCGACCGGCTCTGGCCTCTGAGGGGAGGGCCCGTCCACACGCACACCATCAGCATCCACACCCTCATATCTGGGATGAATCTTGTACCTCAGTGGTTGTTTGACCTCGTCTCCTTGTATACCTCAACTGCAGACTACACCAAGTATCATAGCTACTGCTCATGTACACAAATACCTCAACGTGTTACACTCATTTTGAATATTTTTTTTAACTCTTATTTATACATACCTCATCAGATATTTATGTATCACAGATATACCTCAGTCTTTGACTCACTTCTTGTGTTGCAGTACAGTGCATGTCCCACAGTTCTAGGACCAAAGATCATGGTACCATTTCAAGTCAAATGTGGTCATCCACCATCTTGGACCCCTGAACAGCTTTTGGTTCACTGAATTTACTGTAAATTGCCTTTATATAATCACCAAGAAACCAAATATTTCCGATGAAATCATAGTGCCAAAATGATCTCTGAGAGTTCTGTGCCAAACAGGGTTGGCATTTAGTAGAAGACGATAAACGTCACTGGACCATGATATCAGAGATACAAATGTTGAATCGGAGCAGCCGGGGATAAATCCTCGCGTTCTGATTGGATGCACTTAAGAGGGCTGGGCCCTGATTATCTTTACCTCATGATGATGAACATGCAGATTCCACCTGGTCTTTGTTGCTGTGCGCGAGGGGGTGAGGGGAAGAGGGAAACGCCTCTCGTTTGAAGAGTTAAGAACTCCACAGATCCGCCTTTAAACGCACAAGAATTACCTCAGATTACAGCACAGTTCACAGTTCCTCAGTGGGGGGTGAGCCTCTCTGACTGGCTCAGCAAACACATCATAGGGTTATTATTTAGGCCGAGCTTTTACCACACGGAAGGCGAGTCAGTTTGAGGCCCTGCCGCTTTGAGCGCGACGCCTGGTTCCGCCTACACACGTTGTTTTTGCTGCAGTATTACTATGTGAAATGTTCCTTCATGTCTGCATCATTTTTTTTAAATTAAGATTGCAGAATTCTATCTTTAAGATCCTTAGGTCTTCACTCTTAAAGAGGAAAAATGTATTTTAAACCCTTTGTTTTGTTTTTCATTTTGTGCATGCTTTAAAAAGTCCTTGTATTATACTGGCGTCTCTCAGATAGGTGTTGATAAAGTCAAGACGGGGTGGGTAGCTGGCTGTGGGGATGGTTTTACCAAATATATACCCAAAGATCTTTGTGTGTGTATTAGGATTGCGTTGGATGGAATTAACCTTTGACCTTTGCGATTGTATTTCTTGTTCTCTCGAGGCTCTGCAGAGCACAACCTGTTCAGGCAGCCATGCCTCAGTTCCTGAGAAACGATGGGTGCAGAAGGCTGGTGTTCCCCGCGACCGTTCGCTGTCTTCCCGCCCTCTGATATGCATTATGTTGGTAGACGTAGAAACGCTGGAGAACGTGATGAATCCGCAAGCCACAGCCATTTTCTCTTTCACTGTCATGTAAGAGGCAGCACAATGCGTAGCTTCCCCTCGGGACGTGAGGTGATGGCTGCTGAGCACGTAACAAGTCGACTGCACACCTTTCGACTGCTTCTTTCTTTCTTTTTTCTTTATTGGGCCCCTGTGGTTTTTGTCCACCATTTTATTTCCAGCCTCTCACGGCATTAAGAGAGAAAAAGCAAAGCTGCACCAGGTGGCGCGTGCAAGGTCGTAGACCTCCTTTTAATGATTGTATTCGCTAAAGAAAGGAAAAAAATGGTTGTAAAATTTAAAAAAAGGAAAAAAAAAATATAACTCAGGTAGTTCTCAGCGGCCCTGCCCTGCTGGTGTCTCATTGAAATGTGTCCCCTGTAGTGATGACGTAGTGATTCTTTTCCCTCATTTTGACCTCTCAGTACTAGTCTGATTCTTTTGTGTGTCCACTTACATATAAAACAAATTATTTCTCAATCTGATGAATAAGTATTTTGATTAGTGTCCCCTAATTATTTTTTTTCTTTTTACAAAAAAAAAGTACAAATACTTCACACCACTTGATGCTCGTCGGCCCTTTTAGAATGTATTTTGTGAAGAAAAGGGTCGGACGAGGTCTCGTTGACGCTCATCACCAGAACCAGCTGCTGGCTGCGACACCAGACACCCGACCACAACACAGTCTCCACCTCCTGGTGCCAGATGCTCCGCACCGGCCGTACTGAGAGTATTGGGTGGAGTCCCGTGGCGGTAGCGGTGTTTCCTGTTCTCCCAGCAGCCGGCGGTGGAGACAGGGTGTCGTGTTTGTGCGCTGCGTCTGTTGCTGAACAGAAATCCACTGAATGTATCCTCCTCACAGTCCAAGAGGCGGGGTCAGCCAGCATGGCCCGCTGAGTTTAGATGGGTGCTGCTGGCGCTTCTGCAACCAGGCCGCTCCGTGTGCGTGTGTGTGTGTGTGTGTGTGTTTTTTTCTCTAACCTAGAACATGTGTGTTTGCCGCCACACCTTTCCTCCCTTTAACACTCTCACACACACACACACACACACACACACTCTGAGTGTGTGCTGAGTGGAAGTGCAGATGTCAGGTCTTCGGTCTAAATAAGGCAAAGGAGACTATAATATATTGGCCACCTGCTGCTGCCTCTGTACTCTGTGGACTTTAAACATTTCCTATGCAGTTTTTTGTTTTGTTTTTGTTTACACTTAAATAAAGTTGTATTTCTTTGACTTCAAAATGTGTGAATCTGTTTTTGGGGACTTAATGAGACATATTTACGAGTTGTGGGAGGACAATTTTATTTCCGGCCTCGTTTGGTGGTTCCATGTTGAGATCCGTCGTGAGCTTGTCAACACGGGGGGGGATAGTGCCAAGAAACTTATAAAAGGTAACTAGACAAGTTAGAAAATGTATGTGGATACAGAGTATAGAAATAATCAACAGGCTCAGTCGATCCTCTGCTAGTTTTAATTGGCAACAAATGGAGCCACCGATGCTTCCACGTGGCAGACCAACCTTTGGATCTGTCAGTCCTTCATACATGACCTTGGAACGTGTTCTGTCTAGAACCTGGACTGAATACAAGTCTTATAGTTCTACTATTGCATGATATGAGAGAACACGCTTTCAGCGGCTCTGCGTCAAGCTAGTGCTCAGTTTCATGCTTTGCGACCGCCAGCAGCACATTGAAGCACCAGCCCACAAGACTTGGCGATCATTTCAGGTCATTCCTACCGACCACCGGCTGGACGGTGAGTTCAGGACTCAATCAGTTGAGTCAGTGCTGAACCACATAAACGTGCTGACATGAACTGAACCGAGCAACAACCTCAGCTGAGCAACGGCCAGCAGACCAGGGAGCATCCGATGACACCTGGAGACGTGAGGTGTTTCTACTTGGATCGTTGTTGGCCTCCGAACGTCTAAACAAACACACGTGCGCCACCTGGTGGAGATGGAGGAGGCCTGCCCATTCCAAGACTGGCAGTAATCAGCTGTCAATCAAGCTTTATTCATACACCTTTAAAACAAACTGACAGTCCAAGACAGAGGAAATTAAACTGAGAAATAAGATGAAGAGACCGAACACAGCTGATATATAAATGGAAACAAATCAGGAGAAAATAAAATAGACATTTAGATGATTAAACTTTAAATGGATCATAATAAAACTGAAAATATAAAGAATGGATGAGTAATAATAATAATAATAATAAAACCCTACATAATCTGTCAAACTGTTGCCTTCAGAGCTTCTTGAGGGTCCCAGCATCCCAGAGCACAACTGCCTCCCCAAATTAAATGTTCAAATGAAACTTCAGGTTCTTTTGAACGATTCTCCTGATCCAGGTCGACAATTCTACGACTCAGATTTACATTTAGTAAGATTATGATATTCACGTTGTTGTGCCATTGACGTTCCCAGCCTGCTGGATTTAGACCGACAGCGAGGAGCCGCTTGTAGTTCTGGGCCTCGGCAACATGATGTCACCATCGCTGCATTTCACACTGAGAGCAGCGCTGCAGTCGTCATGGCTCCTGCAGTTACGCATGATGGATGATAGAGATGTCACATTCCTCCAGGTTGTGTGTGTGTGTGTGTGTGTGTGTGAGTGTGAGTGTGTGTGTGTGTTTGGGGAGTGTCTTGACAGAGATTAATCGTGATGTGCAGCTCTACAACGTCAAACCAAGGCGTTGAATCTCTGATCGAAACCCAACAGCAGGCTTGTGCAGCACAGAGGAGCACCTGTGTGTGTGTGTTTGTGTGTGTGTGTGTTTGTGTGTGTGCGTGTTTGTGCGTGTGTGTGTGTGTGTGTGTGTGTGTGTTTGAGTGTGTGTGTGCGCAGCAGATGGCTGGGAGGTCCTAGGCTGTATATTTGCCTCTACATCAGTTGCATGTGTATGAGTTGATGTCTGCGTCGCTCTCACAGGAACTCATTAGCTGTAGCAGACTGTTAAGGCGCCTCAGAGATGTTTCTCCTTGGTGGCGTCGGTGGTGGCGTCGGTGGCACACAGTCAGGCTGCCCCGCCTGCATCCACAGTGAGCATCATCGATCTGTGAGCCTTTAGTCACCAGGGCAGATGAAGCGTCTCTTCTCCCTCCCCCCAGGTGAGCAGAGTCATGTGACCCTGAGCGATGGTTCTTACTGCCAGGTGTGTGAAGGTGAGGTGTGGAAGGATTTGACCGACTCACTGCCCGACCTGCTGCCTCTGCTCAAAGCGGCTGACGAGGTCTCGACGTCAGCGTGATGGAGGCCCAGCGAGGGCCTGCTCGTCAGAGGCGGTGAGGAGCCTGAGCTGCCCGTTACTCCACGCTGGTTATTCGGAGCGCCATTCCTCCGAGCCCAGGCGGTGGCTCGGTCTGGTATCCCACACTACTCAGAGAGTTCTCAAGCACTCTGGCTGAGATGTTTACGAGTACACAAGATAACAAGGCGTTTCACACAGAAGCAAACCGACTGAACTTCCTCCCCCAGCGTGTCACGTTACATAAAACCTTCTCTCTCCTTGAAGGAGCTGTCAGTCGATTGAACCTCCTCGGTCGGTCGTGTGCTGCGTGTGTGGCAGCAGCGCTTCAGTTGCCTTTTTCATGCCTGTTGTCACTTCACCAGCAGATCAGTGGATCGACACCCACAGACAGATTCAGCTCCGCCGGGAGCCAGAGATTACATGTCGGAACCATCCGCACGCCTTAGAGTCGGGCTGGTTTGGAGTGAGTCGAGGCGCCACCTCATGCTGTTCACATGCAGTCTGTTGTGTAGATTTTCACTCACAATTGTGTGTGTGGGGGGGGGGGTGGAGACGGGAAGATAGAGACCCTTCTCTCCCTGTGTGCGCATTGGGGAGCTGCCACAGACTAAAATGTTTCTTAAGCGAGGCGAGGAAGAGGAGGATCACTGCTGGACAAACCAGGTTGGGAGCCTCTGTCGGCCTTCGCTGGAGGTTTGCTAACACTTCCCATCCACTACCATTCGTTATGCTAAGCTAACTAGCAGTCAAGCAGTGTCTGGGTCTCAGCACCCTAAAGCTCACTGGGAAGTGCTGCAGACTCGAGTGCCTGCGGGTTTCTTATGCTAATGCTTCTGGCTTGTGGCCGTTGGTGAAGCGTTCAAGTCCAGTGGTGTGCGGGGGAGGGAAGAGTCTCTGTCTGGCTCTGGGGAGGATGGACCACGACTCCCAGAAATCCCATGGTTCCTTTAAGGAGGAATCTGGTCGCTGTTGGAGGACTCGCTGGAGCGAGAGCCAGAGCCCTTTCCTGCTGAGGCAGACACGCTGAGTCATGGAGGAGACAGGTGCTCTGCATGATGGAGGAAGATGGGACGGATGTGTTGACGTTGCAGCTGACGAATTTCTCCCACAGATTGGATCATGACATGTCTTTGTCTATATCTGCTCCTGTCAGGGAGTCATGGCAACCCCCACTTTACTGCAGCGATGCCGGGACAACTCACCGTGACCTTGTGACCTTGCAATTTTGTCTTGGCTGACCAGGAATCTACCTGGTCATGATGCATCAGCGACGTTTATGAGATGTGCATGTGCTCATACGTGAGCGCAGCCTCACGGCGGAGGACTGAGAACCATACAAAGCGACAGATGCAAGATGGAGCCACGTAGGAGCTGCTTGACCTCTGCTCTGTTCCGGGCGCCGTGTTCGCTCGCACAAATTACCCGTCCTCCCATCCTGCGTAGCCTCCCAGTGAAATGAGACCAACTGTGGATCACCGCATCTGCCGGCAGATATAACCCTCCCCCGGCCTCAACGATTGTCCTGTCATGCGAGCGAGGACAAGAGACGACCACAAGGGAAATACGGCGGAGAGACGGGAGGAGCTGCTGGGGCGAGTCCTCTCCAGGAGCCCTCGCTTCAAAGCCCTGCTGGAACGAAGGAGCGGTGAGTATTTAAGCCGAATGTCTGATTTCATCCTGCAGGGGGAGGAAGCCACGACGTCCTGAACCCAACTCACTTGTGGCCTCAAGTTCTAACTTGTTCTCTCAGTTTAGTCGCCCTCAGGCCTTGAGATATTATTTGTCCCCTCAAGCAGATTAATTTGTGGCCTCTCAGTCTCTGGCTTCAGGGAACATGTGGGGTCTCTCTCTCTTCCCTCTGGCGTCTCCCAATAAAAAGATAAAACTTTTTTTCTCTTTTCAGCTCCTCAGTTTCTTTTTTTCTGTATTTCCAATATGAAAATGGCAGGACGCGGATCTTATCCTTTTATTTATGTATATTCATATATTGATTTTTAGTGGGGATTTGTTTCCCTCACAGAAAGCTCCCACCCCTCCAGAGAGGTTTAATTTCACCATGTTTCTGTGTGTTCTTGTAGTTTAACCTGCCAATTTGTCATTCCCAAACTGCCCGTGTTTGTTAGCGAGCGGGGGGGAGTCGGTCAAGCGCGGCAGGTGTGCTGCCGTCAATATGATAATCTTCTTCTTCTTCTTTCTCTCTGTTTAGAGGCCTCTCGCCGGGGGCCTGGTCTTCCCCTCAGCCATCACAAACCAGGTTGTGTGTGGTGCGAGGAGGTCAGCGCGGAAGGAACCGGGCCGTTGAGAGAACATCACGACTATCCTCTCCTCCTGCAGCACCCCCACTGTTTCTGCCTCCCTCTCTCTCTCTCTCTCTCTCTGGCTCTCATCTCCCACTCACTCCCTCACCCACTCCGGCGCCTGTCTTTCTCTCTGACGACAGCAGAAGGCCCAGGGGTGAAGCTACATCATCAAAGTTTGTTTCATGTCGGCTTGTCGATGCTGCGTTTTTATATTCTGACAGTCTGATTGGCTTTAGAGGAAGAATCTGGCCCAGAAACCTCCGTCCTGCCGTCTCCTCGGTGCACAGACGAGTGGCAGTGTGGGGCGCCGATGCCTGGGATTTCAACTCAGACAGGCCGTGAAAGCGTCGTGTCAGCTGGAGCTCCGGGAGACCAGGATGAGCGATTTCTCGAGGAATTGTGTCAACAATCATCACGTTAATCGATGATGAAAAATAATGTTTTTAAAAACAAGCGCATTGAAGGAAGGGGGAAAAAGGACGAGACATAATTATGAAACTTTACAGTAATGTGGCCTCACAGCAAGAAGGTTCTGGGTTCGTGCCCCGGCCGGAGCACGGGGTCTTTCTGTGTGAGTCTCCATGTTCTCCCTGTTCCTGCTGGGTTCTCTCTGGTACTCCAGCTTCCTCCACAGTCCAAAGACATCAAGAGGGGACCAGGTTAATCCAGACTCTAAATTGACCGTAGGTGTGACTGGGAGAGCCAATGGTTGTCTGTCTCTATGTGTTGGCCCTGCCATGGACTGGTGACCTGTCCAGGGGGAACCCCGCCTCTCGCCCGTAGATGCTGGGATAGGCTCCACCCCCCGCGACCCTTACTAGCAAGGACTAAGTGGAAGATGACGATGACTTTACAGTAATACTTTGTAAAACCTGCAAAGGCTATGATACATATAGTTACAGTAGTACTTGATTGAGTAGTAGAATCATTTTCAAAGTGTCAGGAAGATCTACGGTAGACGATTTTGATTCATGAATGCGTGATTTGATGAGGAGTGAATCGTGCCAGGACCGATGGGGTGCTGATGCGACTGAAGAGGCAGAGAGGAAAAAGCCAAACAACAAATCGTCTTGTGGGAAAACTGAGGGACTAAAGGTTCAGAGATGCCGCCAACAACACAGGAAAGTCTTACAAGACGCAAGCAAGGCAAAACAAACCGATACTTTGACTTTTACCAACATGGAACCAAACCCTAACCCGCCTGGCGAGCCCGTGCAGCTCCTGACGGGCTGGTAAGACGAGTCCTCTGGTCGGAGGTGATGAGGCATGCTAACCCGGTTTTCTTGCCTATTAGCCGCTAAGTTCCTCGCCGCTGAGTGTTGGCGTGCAGCCGCACACCTGGATGCCTTTTAGGGCTCATTCACAGCCTGTAGACAAACAGCACGGCGAGCTGAATGATGTTTGCTCAGCGTTTAAAAGTCATCTGTTAAGGAGATAAAATCGGGCTTCTGCCAGGCAAATGACTTGGTCGATATCAGTCGAGCACAGCAAGCACACAACTACGGCTCAGTGGTTTAGTGGCGGGCCGCCGGCGAGTCGCTGGCAGGTGAGGCACGTCCGGCTCCTGATACGCTGGCCGTCCAGCCAGACTGAGTTTTATTTTGATTTTATTGGTTTGCTCAGAGGAAAAAGACAATAATCAGTTGTGTAAATATGTCTTCCACGTGGAGAGAGGGAGGAACCGAGCAGCCTGGAAGGACACTTGAAGAAACTGTTACCAAGGAGACTGAGCACAGCTCTTTATCTTCTCATTTATTCTCAGCTAGCAGGAAATGTCCTGCAGAAGCTCTGATAGAGACTTACAACAGGACTTTAAAGAGCAGGATGTTTGTCTTTTGGTGTCACGTGTCAGTGACACAATAGTCTTTCATCACTCGGATGGGCGGAGCCTGAAGTACGTGATTCAGGTATAATCAGGTGTGTGCTTTCATCACATGTTGTTGTTGTGTGTGTTTTACTGTTCCTTAAGTTTTTCCTTCTATAACATTCTGGTACCTTTGTGTTGTCGTTCAGCTTTTTCTTTTTTCATGGTTTCTTTTAAAACACACTGATTTTTTTTACCTGCAAATTTGTTTGATTCCTTTTTCAGAAACAGAGGAAGGAATTACATCCAAATCGGGGAATACAATGGTTAAAAATTGCAATATGAGGAAGAAAGTTGAGGACCTGTCTATTTTTTTAGATCGGTACAGTTAAAGGTCGGATCAGTGATGACTTGTCAGATCTTAAAACAGACCCCCGGGGGACCCCGGACCCCACTTTGAGAGCCTTCGCTTCCCATCAGCTGGGACTTCCTGAGAACACTGGGTGTCATTTATCAAACCAGCGTACGACAGAAAATGAGCATAAATTGAGCGTACATTCATTTCTACGCAAACTGTGGCATTTATCAGTTTGAATGTGATCGTATTCTGCAACAAAATCTTACGTCAGGTCTGAGTCTGTGTACAGTTTTAGATGACGTGAGGGGACTTGTGGTTCATGGACAGATGTTGGAGAGTTGTTTTAACAGCAGATGTGGTGTCACAGATGAAGATGTGTGCGTCACAACAAGTCCTTATCGTAAATATGTAGCCTATTTATTAAAAACTCATTTTTAAATATATAATTGTGTACCCTATTAGCCTTCCAATTTCTACTGGTGCATGGAACGCTGCTTTAATTAGGCACAAGTAGGCAAACAATCCCGTAATTGAAAGCAACGATTATATCAACAGATCTGTGACCTGATAGGTGGAACTTTAGTCAGTCGCCTATTTAAATGACGGCTTTGGCTGTGAGACGTTCAGGCTCAGCGATGGCAGATCTGGCTCAGTTAGAGGACCTGAACACACGCATCAGGCAGGAGAGGAGTTTTTTGGACCGCCAAGATTTATTCCAGGAGAGTCATGAGTTGCTCATGAGGTGTTTTCGTCTTCCTCGGCATCTCCTCCTGGAGTTATGCCAGAGCCTAGAACCCCATTTCATTTTCCAGACAGCAGCACCCCCGCCATCCTTAACAGGATAAGCAGAACAAAATGGATGGAAGGACGGGTGGATGTAGGAACTTAAATATCCAAACCTCTTCCATAGTCTGATCGACTGTTGACCACAGCTGTGATTTCTCTCCACACCGCACTTCTTTGTTTTCTTTCTATACCTCATTTAAGGCTACCAAACAATACCAAACGGTGCGTGTCTACCCGACTGGTGCGTGTCTACCCGACTGGTGCGTGTCTACCCGACTGGTGCGTGTCTACCCGACTGGTGCGTGTCTACCTGACTGGTGCGTGTCTACCCGACTGGTGCGTGTCTACCCGACTGGTGAGTGTCTACCCGACTGGTGCGTGTCTACCCGACTGGTGAGTGTCTACCCGACTGGTGCGTGTCTACCCGACTGGTGAGTGTCTACCCGACTGGTGAGTGTCTACCCGACTGGTGCGTGTCTACCCGACTGGTGAGTGTCTACCTGACTGGTGAGTGTCTACCCGACTGGTGAGTGTCTACCTGACTGGTGCGTTTCTCCACTTCAGCCTCTGAAAAGTTTTTTCTTGGCCGGCTTGCGTCTCTTCATGTCGTAAACTCTAGGGGTGTGGCTGCCAAACCGTGCATTTATAAAGGGCATGACTACGATCATTACGATTAATTTCAGCCGCCAAATTTATCAACAGCTGTTTACTCTTACAATGAGATTGGAGTGATACATGTGTCGAAAATCTCACGTGAGTCCTGCCGTATGTTGATTTCTCTGCTTGTATTTGTTGGCTTGTACCATCATTTGATAAATGAGGGCCGATGTGGGGCCGTACCATTTCTAGTTGTTGGTCCATTTTACTGCCACTCCTGATGATGCCCTCACAGATTTTTTTCTTTATTTATCCTTTATTTTACAGGTAAAACCACATTGAGTCCAAAGGCTCATTTACAAGTGTGACCTGTTCACAATCATACAGAGGCATTGGAACGACAAGTGACAGTCAAAAACAAGACAAAGACAGGGGTACAGGGAAACAACAGGACTACAGTATGACAACAATACACCTACAACCTATGGGAGCAGGACAAGAGGCACAGGTGGATCCATCAGTAACCAGAGAGATACAACAGACCAGGAACGCAGAACCACGGTTGCAGTCAGTGACCTGCTAGCCACTGCAGAGCCTAGGACAGAGCTAGTATTGAGCTAGTAGTGACCCCAGAGCTGAACCTAGTACTACGCCCAGTACAGAGCCTAGTACTTAGCACTGACCCTAGTACAAAGCCTAGCACTTAGCACTGACCCTAGAGCTGAACCTAGTACTGAGCCCAGTACAGAGCCTAGTACTTACTACTGACCCTAGTACAAAGCCTAGCACTTAGCACTGAGCCTAGAGCTGAGCCTAGTACTTACTACTGAGCCTTGTACAGAGCCTAGTATTGAGCTAATACTGAGGCTTGTGCTTAGTACTTAACCTAGAACTGAGCATGACACTGAGCCTAGTACTTAGCCTAGAGCTGAGCCTTGTACTTAGCCCAGCACTGAGCTAGTACTGAGCCTAACACTGAGTTATTTCTGAGGTAGTACTGAGCCTAGAGCTCAGCCTAGTACAGAGCTAGTACTGAGCCTAGTACAGACCCTGGAGCTGAACCTCGTGCTGAGCTAGTGCTGAGCCTAGTACAGACCCTGGAGCTGAACCTCGTGCTGAGCTAGTGCTGAGCCTAGTACAGACCCTGGAGCTGAACCTCGTGCTGAGCTAGTGCTGAGCCTAGTACAGACCCTGGAGCTGAACCTCGTGCTGAGCTAGTGCTGAGCCTAGTACAGACCCTGGAGCTGAACCTCGTGCTGAGCTAGTGCTGAGCCTAGTACAGACTCTGGAGCTGAACCTCGTGCTGAGCCTAGTACAGGCCTTAGTACTGAGCCCAGATCGAGCCTTGTGCTTCTATTTGTCAGGTGGCAACAGACGTGCTGATGGTCTGAGGCACTTTTGTGTATAGTTATTTGCAGTAGTAATATGCTGATATTGTCAGTGCGTCTGGATATGTCGCCCCCTAGTGGCCAAAAGCTCTGCTAATTCACAGGGGGAGAAATTCTCTCCTCCCAGTCAGCAGATTAAGATGGAACGTAAACACTTGATTTAACTGTTCTTCTTCTTGGCCTCTTGCCTGCTTTGTGGAATGAGGACATAAACTTGTCAGGGCTAAAATTTCCCCCCAAACTTGTAAAAAAACAACATTTGTCAGCTGATGCCTCCACATCAGCGAAGCCTCTCAGCGCATCAAATATTGAAGCGATGCGCATTAAAAATGCAGGAGGTTAACAATCCTGTTATTTCTTTAAAGAGCCCTGACCAGATGCCGCTCTTAGAACCACGACCCGTCTCATCAACATCCACAACACACTTTCATTCCCTCTAGAACATCAATGTGCTTACAGGTACTGTCGATGTCATGTGACTGACCCCGAGTCCACGGACGCGTGTCTGGTGTGTCAGTGCTGGTCTCATCAGATCTTCACTTGCTGGGGTTTGGAACTACTTTCTCCCACATGTTGACAAGTAGCTGCCTCTCAGGTCAGGCTGCTGCTGCGATGGTGCGCCGCTTCATGCCAGGGACGCGTAGCAGTGAGTCCAAACGTTAATTACTGCTCCACCTACGCCGAAGCGCTGAATGTGACCCGGGGGACAACGGCAGGAGGACATTTGATGTGCAAATCCATTCTCATTTCTAGTGTCTCTCTCTCATCTCAGTCCATTTCCTCTTTCCTTTATTCTCTCTTCCTTCGTATCTCTCTGCAAAAAAAAGTAGAGAACAAAAACCTCTAATGAAGACCAGAGAGACTTCATGATGGTATGTCAGCGTAAAGGTCCGCAGGCGCACTCAAATAAAGGCGACAGGCGGAGGCTTTCAGCTCGCAATATCCTTCTGTGTCATGTTATTTGACTTGAGAAGCCTTTTCAGACGAGATCCTTTTGATGTTGGAAAAATTTCATCTTCAAGGTCCCACAATGCAACAATGGAAGAGCGACAACCTGCCGCTCTAACTGGTGAGCCTCGTCGTCGTGGTTCGGTGGCCCAGCTGGAGAAGGACGCACAGACGAGGGTGAGGTTTGGATTATCACACAAATATTAGTTGTGTGGGTCGGGACGGGGGGTTTCCATGTTGTCATCTTCTCCGGCAGCACCAAGCTTCCCCACCATCACCTCCAACTTCTGCCTCATGCACAAAATCCCCAGAGAACTACGCCTCTCGGGCTCCCCAGTCCTCTTCTTCCCGCTGGTCAATGCTCTTCGCAGCCTCCATCTCTGTCTTCAGCTTCGACTTCATCCTTCTGTCCCTTTTACCGACAGTTACGTGTCAAATTTAAACTTTTTTTTTTTTTCCCAAAACTTAAAAAACGAGGAACAGGTTCATGCCAGTGAGGTTCATTAAAGGCGGTTCACAGCGACTTCGTAGTGACGTGTCAGACGACTCAAACTGATCTGCTCTTCATGTTCTTACGCAAATTTTAGCTCCTGGACGGAGTCGTCTGAGTCACTGTCTGTAGTATCTGATTATAGCTCAAATATTCTCTGGTTTGTCCACGTCACCTAGTTTATCTGGAAAAACGATGTCATCAGTATAAAGCAGCTGAGCAGTGTGACGAAGAATTCCACCCTGGGAAGGCGGAGGCCTCTTTCTCCGTGTGCACTCGTCATCGTATCTTTCGTCTTTGTACTTTCTTGAATCGAATGAAAGAGGAAATTTTAAAGCCATGACACAAACACACGCAGTTTTAAGCTGCGTGAGCGCAATGATGGATGGGCGGCACCACGACAACATCAGTAACGAGGAAACGCCTCAGGGTCAAAGTTAAAAATTTAAAGTGTTGACTGTTTGTAAAGCAGAGCAGGGATTCGAACATCGGTGTGTTTATCTGGTGCCTCAGAACGTCTGACTGGATCTGGAGGACCTTGAAGTATAAAACATTGTAGGTGCACAAGTGTATATTCATAGGATCAGTGTGGGTATTTAGACATAAATCTGTAGAGTTAAATCTGTATCACCACCAGACGTCAGCGTGTGAGACCGGGCAGGTACCAGCACCTGAGTCTGAGCCTGCTTGTGGGGAGTTGGCGTGTTCTCCCCGTGTCTGTTTGGTGTTCATACTCCCGTCACAGATCCTGATCCAAAGCTGGTTGTCCGGCGGCTCGACACCACACAGGACAGGTTCAACGTACATTTAGCAGCACAACATGCGATGACTAAAGTTTGACCCGGGAGGAAGAGAACAGTGAATGCAGAGGGACCCAGGGGAAGTGGGTGGGGTTACAGGCTAGGCCACACGCTATGCTACAGGCTAGGCTACATGCTGGGTCCATGTGGGGTAAACTTAATAGACAATTACCTTGAGTAACGAAGCAAGTAAGTACAAAGATGCTAAAACTGCACAAAGAACAAGAGCGTCAGGTTCATCACATCAGTGACCAGCATGGCGTGCTCCATTTACCTCAGAACTGGGAGTGCCATCACACCCAAGTTGACCACGTTCCAGTCGGAGAAGAGAGGTATGTGAGCAGAGAGGAAGTGAAATAAACACATGGTTTACGTCCCAGCTGTGCACTCATTCAGAACACTTCATACTGTATTTTGCGCATTAAAATGTGGAGTCAACGCGTCTCCGGATAAAACATGAGCTGAACTGTGGAGGCAGCCCATTAAATGTGACACTAATAAGCCAACAGAGGGCATTCAAGTGACTGATGCGAGGAGCAGCTTATCTGAATTGCGATCTCGGGGTTCTTCAGGTACCTGCGAGACTTGGCACCTGCATGGATCACATCCGCACTTTGAATTGGCCCTCTGCAGTCTGACTGGGAGCCGGTCCTCGTCCATCGTCAGGCCGGGGGGGCACCTTTATACGCTGCCTCTGAGGTTGTTCACATAGATGCACAACAGATTTGTGGCAGAGAGCTGGGAGGCTGGTTCTGGTTCTGGATTTGCTGGGATTCTCCAGAGTGGCTCTCTCTAAAAAAAATATCCCAGCAGGGGGAGGATGGATGGACGGACGTTGTGCCAGACCAAGAGGTGTTTCTAATTAACAGGCCCTCAGACAGGCGTCGGCGTGCGGCTTCGGCACATCCGCCTCGGCACATCCGCCTCGCCACCTTGGACTGATACTGAACAGTAAACGCTCGCTGGAAGGACGACTCATCTGTGCAGAGATGAATTTCTGCCCAACACATTGGAGACGTTTCACATTGTCTAAGGTGTTCCAGAATTTGTCCACTCATGTTGCATGAATGAACCAGTCCATGATGCTTCCATGTTTACGGATTCAAACTCGATCCGTTCTGCTGCACATTTTCATGGTGAATGACTCGACTTCATTCCCGAGCTGATTGGCATCACCCCAAACTTCAACAGTGCATCTGGGGAGAATTTACAAGGTTTTATTGTCTTTGAAAAATAAATGATCTAATTTAGTCTGCAATAACCATGATCACTGAGTTATCCAGCTGTTCACACAAACTGTTAGGATTCGCACAAAATGAACGTCATAAAATATTGAGGATATTATTACATCAGCGGTGGATTGTGGGATAGGACTCTGTGTCCCTGCCAGCTCTTGGACCTTTGAGGTAATATGAGTGAGCTGAAGGGGTCAAAGCAGAGAGCACGCTGGGTGAACTGCCTTGGTTTGCTCCTCTGAGAGAGTGAGAGTTGAAAGCCGAATCTTTAACACCAGCAAGAAGTTAATTTTATATTTTTAAAAAGTTTATTTGACTCTCAAGTTCTCACTGATAGGTGTCTAGAGCTCACAAAGAGCTCGGCTGCACAGCTAGTTTGTGATGCCAGAATGCAGCTAAAGCCAGCCACGTACATTTAGCATGAAGCTAACGGTGGCTAACCTGGCTAACAATGCTATGATCCTCGTCTTCTATAACCAGTCGTGAACGCGGTAATCCACAGTTTCACACTTATGGTTTGGTGTGACTGTGAACGAGTATTAGAGTCCACGTGAACCCGCCTACAGATATGTAAATAAATACTTAATTGTGGAATTTTATCTTCTATTCCCGCAGTCACATTTGATGTTTGTATGATCCCCAAAATTACATTGTAAAAACAGACAGAAAACCAAAAAGTAATAAAACCTCACTCTATCTCGTGATTGTGTGAATGTATTTATATCTCGACGTTTAAATAAAGAGACTCCACTGACATTTAACAGTGTTTACCTGCCCAACTCTCCTCCACAGACTCAAATTCATCATTTCCAGAGAGGTTTTTCTCACCGTGACAGAAGCTTCATTAGTTCTTTGAGGAATTCTGAAGCGTCCACCCCCCTAACCGCGTGTAGACGGAGCCATCTGGGAGATGGGCAGATTGGCTCCTCTGAGATCGTCTGTCGAGCTTTTGTGCTGCCTCTTACTTTTGGCTTCATCTCACTCAGATTCTTTGTAGATCCACGTTGCTTTTTCTTCTTCTTCTTTGCCACTTTGGCAACCTGCGGGTGGCTCACTGACTAATGGGATGCCCGTGGATGGATGCCTGAGAGAACGTACAGTATCCCTGTCAAGATGCCACGGGGCTGTTACTCTCTGACTGTGGTTGAAGGTTAAGAGGTGAATTTACAGGCACTAAAAGGAGCTTTTTGCTTGTTCTGTTTGTGTCTTACGTTCTCTAGCGGTGGTTGTAAGTTAAGTAAATGTGGTGAGAAGCAATAAGGTGAAAGCTTTGTGTTATAGCCAGAATAATTCACCGTATGCCGATGCATGGGAGGCGGTGGTCTACCAAAACGGTGAATCCAAGTAACAGTGTAATAATGGGTTCAGTGACTAAAGGACGGAGAACTACATTTATATTTTCGGGACAGTTCCCATTTGAGCTTGACAATAAACAGAATCTGGTGGAACAGCTGATCTCCTGTTGACAAACCAAACTAATCAGACTTCTGGAGAGGGCATACAGCGAGACGTACAGCAGACATTCTTAAACGTTAATACGTGAGTCGGGTCCAGGTGCACGGCAGGGAGACAGAAGAGGCACCATCTGCTTATCCAGACAAGGCATGCCAAGTATGAAATATTCATTATGATTCATAGAAGCTCACTGTTTGTCAGTCAGGCCCCAGGCTGTGTACAACCGTACGCAATAAGCTAGGACCTGGATGTACCTGTCCGTGTGTGTGTGTGAGAGAGAGAGAGAGAGGAAGCATGTGCGCCCACATGAAGGACTCTCTTTGTGTTGTATTGGCTGTGACTAATTCCTGCATGTCAGCAATGATTAGGATCGTTTAGTGTTTCAATGTCAAATATCTCAATAGTCTGACTGTGTTGTTCCAGTGAGGGAAAAAAACCCTCCAACTCACAGAAAATTACATTGTGGATCAGTGTTTCGCTCCGATTGTCGATGGAGCGTCGCTGAACGAGGTGAAAGTACAACGCTGCAGACACTCTACCACAGTTGTTAGCAGAGCAGCATGTGAGTCCACAACATATAAAGACTGGACATTTAATTAGGTTTAAAAAGAATAATTCCTCCTCACGTCGACCCGCACCAGCTTGGACACCCGGGGATTTAATACGAACTACAAGAAGCCTAAAATCAACGGGTCGTTTTTCTACATTTAGCATCAATTTAGATTTTCAAGATGTCTGAGTCCATGTGTCTCCTTGCCGGGTGGATGAATCCATACAAACGTTGACATGACCACAGAGAATCGCCGCACACAGAGTGACATCACTGATGATCAACATTATTGATGTGTTTAGTGGTTTCAGACTAAACAAGGCTTGGGCGGCCGTCTTGAGTCCCCCATCAACGCCACTCTGCCATCAGGACTCTCGTCATGGTGGGAGGTGGAACTGATCTGCATCAGCACGACAGCAACTTGTTTCCACAGCTGTTACACGTCTATGTTGTTGTCACGTAGCAACCGCGATGCTACACAAACACTTTTGGTCACACAAGCAAGTAACATGGACGTGTCAGAAGCATGTAGGCCAACTACACGCGTGTTTCTAACAGGAACATAGAAGGAGGACCCTCACTGATCCAGACTCACTTTACCTTCAGGTCTCATTCACTGACTCCTCCTGGTACACGTCACATCCTCAAGTACTGGTTCTGATGTCATCACGCAGTACTTTTACTGCTTTACTCATGTGTTGTGTTATAATTGTGTTTGGATGCAACACAACATGTGAACCCTTTTACTCCAAAAGCAACAACAGACTTTAGTGAAGGCCTCCAAGCCTCCAGAGCTCCTACGACCTGTCCATCAGAGTCAGGACTCTACAGGTCCCCGGGGCCACGTATACTCGCTACAAGAACCCTTGCTACACTCTACACGTAGCAGGGACGCGCACGTCCTTGGGTATGAACTAGTGCATCTTAGCTGATTGGAGATTGTGAGTTGGAGCAACTCCTACTTTAATTTCTATTCTATTACATTCTTTTGGTGCTGGAGGTCCAACCAGGACAATCAAGTACAGGGTTTGCTATTATTTGCATTGTGGGAAATGAAGGCTCAGCTTGTCTCAGGGGCGTGAAGGCGTGTGTGTCTCTGCTTCTTTTATCCGTCAACATTCTGAGACTAATGAGAAACCCTTGAAACAAGCACATATATTTGATGTGACCTAAAGCCATACCCCCCCCCCAGGCTCTTAAGTAATTGCTGCACACGCTGTTGTCTCCTCTTTGATTAGGCAGCAGGTTGAGTTATAAACAAGCTGAAGAACCTCCATCTGTGCACACGACTCAGGAGCCACCAGCTGCAGGTGTGACACCGGCCCGTTAGGCAGAAATGGATGCCGCTTCCCTTGCCGTCCTGGTGCATGATTGTCACTTGGGCTCAAAAAGTCTTTACTCCCACCACCACTAAACAAATCTTGTGGATTTGATAGGCTTGATGATTGGTTATTGAACGGTCTTCCATCACTGTGAGTTCCGCCGCAGCATCACTGACACCTGTAATCTACCTCATCACCACGTACCAAAGCCCTGCGTCTCCGGACAGTGCGTGTCTTCCCTCTGAGTCTGCTTGGACACATTTCCTCTGGTAATTGCCAAATTCGTGTCACATTACAGCTCTCAGCTCTCACAAAGCCGAATGGCTGCCAAACTCTACTAATGCCTAATGAATTATACATCCTGTGGGAGAGAGAAAGAGAGGCAGAAATGGAGGAGAGGATGCAGAGAGAGAGAGCTGGATGGAGAGAGAGAGCTGGATGGAGAGAGGGAGACAGTGGGAATGAGTGCGTGTTCTCAAATCATTAAATCCCCTGCTGTCTACAGCATTCAACAAGTTCAGAAATGGAGGATGAGCCAAGACAGTAAAATAATACATGAGTTTATGGAGGAACTTTGAGCAGATATGCAGACACCATTTTCTACAGGAACGCGGATGTGAGGCGTGCGAAAATAGAAGTAAAGGGCGAGCAAAACACAGCCGTACACATCGGATCTGTCAGCTGACTGATGGGTAATCACATGACGCAAAGCTGGCTGGGAAGAGCTGATACACACCAGCAGTGATGTGACAGAACACATCTATTTTTAGGGGCCAGCATGGCTTGGAGTTAACGTGGACCAAAGGGTCGCTGGTTCGATCCCCACTTCCCCCGGTGACCATGTCCAACTGTCCTTGAGCAAGATACTGAACCCCTAGTTGCTCCTGATGGCCCTATGACGGACTGGTGACCTGTCCAGGGGGAACCCCGCCTCTCACCTGAAGGCTACTGGGATAGGCTCCACCCCCCGCCATCCTTAACAGGATAAGAGGTATAATCCCATCTATTGGCTATCCCAGCTGACATTGGGCGAGAGGCGGGGTTCCCCCTGGATGGGTCACCGGTCCATGGCAGGGCCAACACATAGAGACAGACAACCATTGGCTCTCCCAGCCACGCCTACAGTCAATTTAGAGTCTGGATTAACCTGGTCCCTCTTGATGTCTTTGGACTGTGGAGGAAGCTGGAGTACCAGAGAGAACCCAGCAGGAACAGGGAGAACATGGAGACTCACCCAGAAAGACCCCGTGCTGCAGCCGGGGCTCCACCCACAACCTTCTTGCTGGGGGGCCACAGGGAGGACCACTGCTCCACCGGGCCGCCCCTAAGATAAAGTCCAGAGGAGGAATTCCAACCCCTGGAAATGGCAGAAAAATGCAATTTACAATCAAAATGGCGGACTTCCTGTTGGATTGACGTAATATCCAACGCCACATTTTCATAGGTCTTGGCGTGTTGCATCAGCCTACCAGATTTCCTGCTTACAGGTGAGACAAATGCATTTTCCCTGAATTTTGTATCGCTGCTAGGGGGCGACAGCAAGGTGTTTTTGTACTTTTAACTCATGAAACCCATAATATGTCAAATTTTTCAGCGGGACAGTGTAATAATGATACAGAACAACGTCAGCATGGAAGGCCTGAGTGCTTGAGAGACATACAGCAGCTCCGATAATACATCTTGTTTGCAACCTCTTTGAGACTCGCCTGCGTTTTACTTGGTCGCGCTGTGCTGACGTTGTAACAGTGGAAACAGTAGGAATGGTGTCTAAAATGGTGCTTTTTAATGAGGAAAAATGGTTTGGCTCATTCTTAATATTGGTTCCCGTGGAAAGTAGCTGGTGACGGAGGATGTAAGCCGGTCCTCTCCCACACGCGAGCAGCTGCAGCAGCTCGGTTGAATCATCCAACTGCATCCAGATGCTGTTACTGGCTAAACGGTGCTGTTTCACCAACAGAGCAGGGAAACATACTGCAGCTGAGGACGAGGCTCGCTGCGTGTCGCCGGGTGTGAACACGCTGTCGCTCATTCACAGAGACGGGAGTATTGCCTCCACACATCAACATTCGCTAGCAATTAACTTAATGATCATTTCTCCCAAGTCAGTATTTAGATATTTCTTTTCGATTCTGTTGTAGTTTTTACAACTGCAGGGATCAATAGAGTAAAGTAATGGCTTCCCGTGATGAGTAATAATGATAGTTGTTTATCTCCTTTTATAGGCGAACTCCTTCCTGTGTCGCCGCTCTGTTCCGACTCATCCATCGATGGCTCCCGTGCATAAGGCGATGAACCCTGTTTTGATTTTATGCTCAACTGCCGAGACACAAATTATGACGCTGCAAGTCTTTTACCAGAGAATCAGAAACTTTATGAAATGGAAAACCAGCAACTACACACCACGAATGGCAGACCCTCCTGGAGTAGACGGGGTGCCGTCGTAGAGCGTTCGTTCGGCACGGAGCGGCACATTCAGGGAGGTTTGTGGCGCCTCTGGAGAAAGTCAGCACTTCCCAGTCAGAGGCAGTGGCCTCCATCCAAACGTACCTTAACCTCAACCTTAAACTCAAACTGAATTTTGTTCGAAAACAAACCAAATAAGAAAAAATCCTGTGAATGTCCATCAGCTACTGATGCGTGGGAATATTAGGTGCTCGTTAGCAGTAGGTGGCGCTCTAACACTCCTGCGTTCTACAGCAGGAGAAGACGATGATGTCATTGATGACTGGTGGACACAAACGCAGGATGTAACAACCAGTGCTAGCAGTGATGCTATCTTCCACTGAGCGTATCTGCGTTCATCTTCTAACGATTCACCAACTCTTCCACCCAGACATTTTTTTCAATATTTATTCAAATGTTCAGTGTCTCCACTCATGAATTAAAATGGATGGAAATGCTCCTCCTGATGGAGCAGTCAGTATCTGGGGTTCTTGCTCACAGGAGAGTCAGATGGACGCATGAATGTGTTGTGGTGAACAACGAGCCGAACCAGAGGCAGAGGCTCTGTTTGCCCTTTGTTTTACGGTCCAAGTCACCTCACTGATTTAATGCAGACTTTAGATCATGAATACAAGTGTCCAGAAGGTCCTGTGTCCCCTGCAGGTTCCTGGGTTTAGCCATCGCGCCTCAGACTTCATGATAGTGCCTGTAGCGCTCCTGCTGGCTGTTGGAGGTGCTGCAGCCAACTGGACGGAGACCCTGCGAAGACCCAGACACCGCAGGAGAGATTAAATAGCTCATGTGGCCTGAGAAGGCTCAGGTCCCCCAAGAAGAGCTGAGGAGTGATGCTGGGGAGGGGGACATCCGGCGCAGCCTCAGCATTGAATACGGAAGATATGGATCATTTTAATTTGACACACTTACATTATAAATGAACTAGTTAGGGGAGTCCACTGTCTCAGTTCTGGTGAGGCTGGGGGGTTCAGGGTCAAGAACCCCTCTGTTTATCTTTCTACCGAATAAAGAAAAGAAATAACTTTCCTGCAAAGGATCTCATTTCCAATAAAAGAGAGGCGCTCTGGTCGTCACTGATCTCTTTTCCCAATCGCGATGGCTGTGTTTGCTCAGTGGGAGTAACCTATATCCACTCTCGTCTGTCAGCAGTGACACACCGCAAGATCATTTATAATTCAGCGCTGAAGCCAAGTAGAGCCAGAGGAGACACACAGATGGCTTTCCTGCAGACAGAATGGGATCAGCAATTACCAGCCTCTCAGGTCTGCCCGTCCGTACGCCTGTGAGCGCACCTGCAGGCACCAGCACAGGTGAGGCTCCTTCCCAGCTTTGCCGTGAAGCACCAGAAGTTACAGGTCCAAACATTACACTGTTGTTTTCTCCCAGCCGCTGCCTTGTATGTTGCACGCATGCAACATTGTTGTTTTACATGTTGAAAGTTTTCTGGCGGATCTGCAGGAGGCTGTTTCTGGGCTGACGATAAGGTTGACGCGTACCCTGTCAACCCTTCGCTGCGTCTTGTGCCGGCCCTCCATCAAACACTTTCTAATTGCTCCAAGTTCACAAATGTGCCACGATTTAATGAACCCTCATCAACTTAATTGGATGCCAAATATTTACACACCTTTTATATTCCTGCTGACAGCAAACAAAGGAGCACACACAGATGCACATGCCCAAGCACAGCTAACGAGCTGCAGCAGCCACGAGCGGGTCAGCTTTCAAAAATCGATTTTACAATTAAAATCTCTGAATGAATGAAAGAACCAACATGGATTCACACAACCCTGAGATCAGTCTGTTAATATGCACCATTTCCTGTGTCCTCCTCACAGCACCAGAGGAGCAATGAGACACGAGTGACCCAACACACTGGGAGGTATCAGGCCTGGAGGCAGACGGATTTAGAGCACAGCCGAATGCAAGACCTGCAAACCAGAGGTGAAATATTGTTTAAACACCCTAAATCTCTGAAACCAGACATCACCCAGAAACACCACCCGTAAAAACGTCCAGGCTTGAGAAGCATTGGCGCTCAAGCTCCCATCAGATTCTCCACATGCCCAAAAATAACAGAGGCCGTAGCAACGTTCCTGTCCAGGGACGTTGCTACGGCCTTGTTGACGAGGCCTTTGACAACTTGTTGGCTCCTCTCAAACATTCGAGTGGTGCAGGAGGGGAAGTGGTGCCCGGACTTGCAACAGCTGGATGTGCGTGTGTTTTTATTTGTACGTGTGTATGCACGCGTGTCTAACGGTGAGAACAATGACATGATTGGAACGTGTTCTTCCCCAGATACATGAAGAGGGATTCGTTGTATATAGGAGCTCCACATCTCTCTGCAGTAGAAAGTAACTCTTGGTATAACTTGCAGCAGTGTAAATAAAATCTCTTCCATAACTAAGCAACATTGGTACTGAAACTGAAAGATCTAAATATATCAGCGTTGATTCAAATCACATCTGGACCCTCGGTTTCTGAACTCAATGGACTGAGGATATCAGCAGCACCGAGCCCTCGCGGGGACGCTCCAGGGTTTAGACCTGCATGAGCACGACTGACTGATCAAAGTTCCCCAAAATAAACAAACCTTGCAAATTCATCAAATCTGCGGAGGAGAAACAGAAAACGATTCTCTGCCGTCTCCATGGTCTCACTATCAGCACACCTCTCTAATGAGGCCCTTCCTAATCTAATGAGGGTCAGGTGATGCTGCGCGCCATATCCCCAAACCATTGGGTGCAACTACAAAATCAAAGGAATCTATCAAGAGATGAAACTACCAACTGTTTGGTCAAGTTAGTCCAAAACCACAGGCCAAGAAGCTTACCACTGGAGGGGAGTTGGGTCAGGAGCAGGGCTGCGCCACCCCAAATGTCTACCTCTCCTTCGGTCTCTGTGGCCGCGTCGCTGCTCGCTTCCCTTGCTGCTTTGCTGTTCATCTGCGTCCTCCTGGACTACAACTGCCGGGATGTTGAGGCGGTTGCTATGATGGCCGAACAGCTGGACCCTGGAGTTGCTGTGCAGATGCGGGCAGCAGCAAACGCAGAGGCATGAAGACAGCAGATCATCGTGAAAAATAGTGCAGAACACTGAAGTGACGGGTTGAGGACAGTTACCTACAACACAAACGCCAACATTTTACCCTTCAGGCTGCGGTGGGAACAACAGTGCTGGTTATGAGCTGAGAAAACACACTTGTTCTTACTTGGTGCTAATCGCTTGACACTGTAACATAACTTTTGAAGTCCTCACTGTTAAATATCTTCTATTTCGCCGTGACTGACCTGCCGTCTCATGTTGAGACCCTCTGAGGTACTCCGGCCATGTTGGTCCATGTTCTAATCCAGAGATCAACAGCACGTCGAGGGACCAACACGGCGCAGCAGGGAACAAAATTCAGGTTGCCATTTGTAGGTTGGCTTCACTTACATGGACGGCAATAATCCCACCTTTGACCTCACCCTGAATTAGACAACACCCTAGGTTAGTTTCTCATAGAATATTAACTACCGTTGGACCAATGACCGGAGTGCCGTCACTCGACTTCTACAACTTTCCTCCCTGCCTCCAGCTGTGACTCTCACTGGAGGCTGGACCGCAGGATGTAAAGCAGTTTGGCTGCCATATGTGGCGCAAAAATGCTGCAAAATCTCTGCTGGGACTTGAAGATGTGATGAAGATGTTTATATTTATCTATCAAGCTGTTCAATAATGCAACTAGGATTGGAATTATGCTCCAGTTGTAATCTGATGTTTGCTTGCACAGGTGGCGACGTTCTTTAGGTTAGAAAACGCCTGTTTATCTGTAATTAGCACAGACGCATTTGATCGAACCGCCAGCGATGGTGAACATCATGACATCGACTCGACCTCTGATCAGATATCTCAGAATACGTTCGACTAAAACTAAAGAGTAGCAAACAAATGAAAAGAGGCAGGAAGGGAGCGAAGCTTCAGAGCACCCCAAACACAGGTGAGACAACGTTTTCATTAAAGCTAATCGATAGCATTGAGCAGCCGGGCCGCCGAGTCGAACGCAGCTCAAGTTTCTGGCTTGTTGCTAATTACTAGGTGATTACAAAGAGCAGCCAGACACTCCCTCGTCTCATCTCCATCCCTCCCTCTCCCTCCTCAACTCTCCTTCATTCCATCCTTCTCTCTGACGTTCACACCCTCAAACTCTGTCATCTCCTCCTTCCTCTGTTTCCGAGGTCAATTTAATTTCTCTCCGCAAATTGACAAGTGAGGGAGGAGCGAATGAAAGATGAATTAAACAGTGGCTCTGTTACCACATTTATATCTTCCAGCTTGTATGTCGCAAATGATAGGAGGGCTAACACGGTGGAGACCTGGAGAACGAGAAGATCTGAGCAATTTGCACGTGATAATATGTGCGACCGTCTCCACCGTAATGGGCCCATTGCTGAGCCGAGGCGACTGAGGCTCTTCAAGTCGCTTGTCAGAACATTTGATGGGAAGGACACGGTGTGATAGGTCTTCCTGTCCTGTCCACCCTGACGCCTGATCTCCCGCGAGGCTCAGGTCGCCCAAACCCCTTGGAATGGAAACACTCCTCCATATCCACCTGGGAGGAACAGAATAACTTTTCATCCTTTTCTTTTTACTTGAGATGTTTCCAGGCATGACAATTTAAAGATGAGGGGATCTTGACATTTCCATACTGGTCGAAAACTCATCTGCATCAGGGCAGTGTGTAATCTGCTTTTATTATTCTCGGCCATGTCGCAGATTTGTCACAGATGTATGCTGGAGATTTTCTCGATCCACTGTTTGCCCTCACAGTGTGTGTGTGTGTGTGTGTGTGTGTGTGTGTGTGTGTGTGTGTGTGTGTGTGTGTGTTTTAATGGATACCTGAGGCTCCTCTTGAATCCACCAAGGGTCCAGGGGGCTTTTTCACATTTCACTCGAAGTTGAATTCATTAGGACTCGATAGCTGTTGGACCACCTCTGGACTCGCACACCAGGCACGTCATCTGCATGTTAAAAAAATCAATAACAAGAGTGTGTGAGTGCGTGTGCTTCTTTGTGGGCTTGAATCCTAAGAGCAAACACATACATGGACATGCATATTGGAGGGCATGAGGCTCTCAGGTGAGATGCAGTTGACAGCTGTTGGTCCTGAGCTGAAAATATCAGACGCCGCATTCAAAGCTCAGTTTGGATATTAAAGGTTTTTATTTGCTTATTCAGCTTTAATGTTGGAGTTCGGCTGAGTTGATGCATGTGATGGAGCGATGAAGGTAGAAAAGATGGTGGCTTGGGTTCAAGCTAACAACAAAATCTGTGATGCTGTGATTGTTGAAGCTGGATTCCTGTTCCTACTGAAACGGAGAGGCGGCTGAGAGGCTCAGGGCTCACCGACAGGCTCGCGGTCCCCACGCATCCAGAAGAGCATCACAACACAACCAGCTGTTGATTGGTTCAACTGGACTTCAGAGTGGGCAGGATTTCTGGCAAAGAAGCATCCGTTGCAAGTGTGAATCGGTTTGAGGCGACTGCATGATCGTAGTACGAAAGACTACAATAAAAGAAGTGCCATTCAGCTGGTGGAGGGAAGTATCAGATGCACCGATGAACACGGGTTGGACAGATGTCTCAAAATCTTGCTTCAAAGAAGCTTCAAAGGAAGACTGCAGCCGATGTCCTTCAGTAATGTGAGATGCAGACGTCCCTGTTTTCTGACTGGCATCACTCACACATATGAACACGTATGAGGACCCTTTTGTTTGACATGAACCGCCATCGGTATTGTGACCTTCTGAAAGCTGAACGTGTGAACAGCTGCTACCTGCTCCACAGACATAGGGGGCAGTATTGCACCCACTTCCGATGCATGCCGACCCACTTGGGACCAACAGAGAACCTGCGCAACCGCGTCATCCCCTCTACCCCGACTGGTTCCACGGGAGGTTCCTTCCAGTACCACATGTTGTGCACACTGAGGCTCATCAAACAGCCAGTCTTCCTTCTTATTACCAAAACAAATGAGGCGAGTTCAGGTTATTAAAATTACTTCACAAATTGCGCCTTTAAGTGAAGGACAAGTTCCCCTGTCAATCATGTCCATGATCACGACTCAGTCTCCGTACGGACGAAACAACTCAGACAGGTTTTGCTAAGTGTTGGCAGGTACAGTAGTTTTTCTATTGGATGGAGCCAGTCGGGTTCCTGTGCCTCCAGTGCCTCCTCTCAGTTCGTGGACCCGTCATCTAAGCCAGCGGCCTCCACATCTACAGGGTGTTTGTGTGCTGGTGAGGTTGCGGCGCTGCCGTGACTCCATGGAAACACAGCAGGGCTTCAGCATGCTGCGTCTGTGTGTGCTTCCAACGGCACCATCTGAGATGCAGCGAACCATTTTAGAGTTGAGGCTCATTAGTGCTGAATATCAGTTGAACTGTCAGGTGACATGAACTCAGGAAAGCGCGTTGAGTCTGGATGACTCCAGAAAACGCCATCTACGCGTTGATTTGGGCTTGAAGTGGCTGCTAACAAACGTTCGAAAGCTTCGTTCGGCGCAACCAGCGTTGTCTTCATCTGCCCGAGCACGCAGATATCAGCAGCGCTGAGATGTCAGGCGGGACTGACAACGACATTTCAGCCAAAATAAAAAAAGTGGTTGCAGATTACGATGACCTGGATTATAGGGGACGTTTGGACGTTGTTGCTGCTGGTTGCTCCCCACGAGGCCCAGCAGGATGATGCAGTTCTCAGCTCAGGTCTGCATCGCCATGGCTTCCCTCCGCCAAAATCTGATGGGATTTTCTGAGTTCGTGATTTTTTTTCCTGTTCACAGTTGATTCACAAATGGACACCACTTTTATTATTTATTAAGCTTAAATGCAATTGTTGAAAGAAGAAAGCTTAAATTCTGCTAAAAACAAACCCCACCCAGGATGCAGGACTTCAGCATGGGCACAACTCGCGTCATGTTTCTTCTGCTGTGATGACATTTGTGGTCTCTTTCAGCGGCTTGTTTCTGTTTGTAAGACACACAAGAGTTTCTGCATTCACAGGTGTGGAATTAACGGATGTACTTCATTCTATTAAGCAAAAATGTTTAAATGTCTTAATCCGGCGTGAATCACAGACCTCAAATCAGGCGTTTAATCCAGAGCTAAGCTGACTCTCCTCCTGGTTTCCAGCGCCGCTTCCTCAGCTTCAAGCTAAAAATATCTGTCTGGTTCTCTGAATTCTGGAGTCCCCAAGAGAACATAGAGAGTAGAAACATCCCTGTGAGATCAGAACGCCTAAAAGCGACTCGGTGACATGCAAATGACCCCGTTTGAGTGAAATGTCACATTTAATAAATCAGAAAATCCCACCTGTGAACATGGATCAGCTGAAGGTGCCATCAACTTCTTATGCAAGTTTTCCTTTTAATGACAGTGTGAAATATATAAATAAACGCCACGGCTGCACCGTCTCATTATCCTAGCACACACGCAGATATTCTTACACACGCTAACAGATGGGTGTACAGTATGTAATGTTCCCCATCACACCCCCCCATCATCTTGGTGAGCTTGAAATTAAAGCAGCAGCGTATGAGGAGCCTCAGCTGGTGTCACTCTCTCAGAGCTACGCAGTAAAACCATCCGCGTTCTCCAATGTGAGGGAACCTTGAAGCCAAACGGCCCACTGAGATGATCCTGAGTGCACGTTTGTGTGTGATCTGCCAGTGTGACGGATACATAAATAGATCCCTGCATAATTTAGCGTGTTTACTATCTCTATACCAAACAGCCTCGGCAGGGGTCTCTCACTGCCTCGCCTGGTGACTTCGAAGTCACAGATATTTGGAAGAAAGCTGTTCAGAAACTTTAATGGACTTCTCAGCTTCACCTCCCTCCAGGTGTTTGCTCACCAACCCAGACAGACGTCCAGTTATCGCCCACGTGGAGGAGCCAGAGAATGCTCATGTCCAACAGGTTGCCTGGGGGCTGCGCACACACACACAAAGTTACCAGAAGTATATAACTCAAGTAGAAACTCATGATCATCACTCACACACACATCTCACACACATGCACGCCCCCCACACCACATGGTTAATTAATTCTAATTCGAACGGCCGTGGCCTCACCTCCCACACTCGTGCCTTCTGACGGTGCCTGGAGAGAGAGAGAGAGGGAGAGAGAGAGGGAGGGAGAGAGGGAGCGCTGCAGCGCACGAGGAAGACAGGCAGAAGCCAGCAAAGCAAAGAATGCGAGAGTGAAAAAAGAGGGAAAGTGGGCCAGCGCGATGGAGGGAATCAGTGACAGGCAGGAGTCGTGGCCCAGAGTTCCCCAGCAGCCTTGCGACTGTCAGCCACAGGTGGTTAAATCAAATTTTGATGGAGGAAGTCCTGCGTTATTCCAGAGTTGGCGGGGACAGAAGCCTCTCATTTGCATACAAAGAAGATTTAAATTTACAACGACGTCACGCAGCTGTTTTACCCTCAAACGCGAGTGATTGAACGCTGAATCGGTGGCTCGTTCTCTCAGCGGTAATTCAGTTCCAACAGCTTGCGATTCAGTTACAGTTCACTGGTAACGTTCTTAAACAGAACCCCCAAATCAGAACCACCCGTGACCCCATGTCCTCCTGACCTGTCCGTCCATCTGCAGCACCCGTAGTGGTGTCCTAGTGGGTGGGTCAGCTGACTGTCTCAGTGGTGGTCCTGGAGACACTGAAAGGATTCAGCTTCAAATGGATCCATTGTTGTCCAGGCTTTTATCAAACTTGAGGTTGGAGTCCAACACGGTTCCTGAAGCTGAAGACGGTTCCTCCTGAATTCCTCCTAACTAGTTTAGTCTCACTCGGGTCCGGGTGGTCATCATCACCCTGCCGCCATGACCCGAAGGGCAGAAGTGACATTAGAACATTGCCGACGGAGGCGGCGCTGCTGACCTGCAGCCGTCTGTGTCCAGGATGCGGAGCAGAGGAGGAAGGACCCAAACCTGCAGAGAACCAGGACCCGAGACCGTTCACACCACCTGCCGATTTCTGTCCATCAAAAAGTTTAACGGCAGCAATAAGAATATGAGGCTGATCTCATTAAAGCAGGAGAAATGCTAGCAAATAAAAGTCTCTGGTATTATCCGTCGGAACGCCTTTTCCAACCTCCGGGTGGATCCAGATTTCCGTCAGTCAGGAAAATGATTCATCTTTTAGTATTTCCTCAACGTTCCTCCTCACAGGGGATGTGAGGCAGCAGGTCCGAGCTCAGGTCTCTGGTAGCCTTGGATTGCAGGTGTTGTGCCAGGTATGTGACATCACTCCCCAATGTTGAGAACCCTGAGCCGAGCCGAGCCGAGTTGAACTGAGCTGAGCCGAGCCGAGCCGAGCTGAGCCGAGCTGAACTGAGCTGAGCCGAGCCGAGCCGAGCCGAGCTGAGCCGAGCTGAACTGAGCTGAGCCGAGCCGAGCTTCCTGCAGCTTCACCAGAATTTACCGTCTTTAGAAGACTTGTGATGTCTTCTGAGTTGTTACGAATCACCACAAGGAACCAGAGATTCCCTCAGCTCAGATATCGTCAATGAAATCACACCTTTCAAAATGACGCTACCTCAAGATACGGTAACGAACCGTTCTTCAGTTTAAAACACACCACTACAAAAAGAGGCGGGAGGCTTTCATGTCTTAAAAGAGCAGTTTTTATGACATCAGAGGTCACCGTGGACACGAAACGTCATCGTGCTGAAAACAGAGGAAACGCGATGTTGTTGCGGTGATGCTGAGGTCATGTGTCCGTGCTGTAGTTCAAAGGTCGTTTTCATTTGTTCGGATCAGGATGAACAAAATCTCATAGTTTTTGTTTGCCACAGGTGGGAGGTTCTGCAGTGACCACAAACCCGGAGCAGAAACGGCCCGTTGGAGCAGTGAGGCCTGGTGACGCCCACCTCTGCGCTGGCACTCATGGGCGAGGAGGTATCGTGCCGGAACCTTTGACCTGGCTTTAATGCCACGGCGGTAATGTAGCATTGGTAGGCGTTGCGGGCTGCGCTCAGCCTCAGGGGACCACGGACTGCTGTCTGAGGCGGCTGGAGGCGGAGCCGATCCTGGCACGCATCAGCAGCTCAGCTGCCTCATTAATAAAAACATTAACTCACAACAGCTGATCAATAGCTATTGGCTCCGGCTCGGGGATTTGCTGCAACTGGATGATCAATAAACCGGGTTAATCCTGCATCGTTAGAGAGACGCGGGTTGAGGGGGGGGGGGGGGGGGCAGAGAAGATGGTGTCACTTTGAGCTGCGTTGTTCACTACAGGAACAATAAAAGGTTCTGGTTCCTGCTTTAAACCATTTTTAAAGTGGTCCAAATGTGTGTGTGTGTGTGTGTGTGTGTGTGGTGTGCAACATAAACGCACACACACACACACACACACACACACACACACAGCTGTCTTCCACATGACAGCAGTGTAAGTGATTTTTTTATTTTAGAAGTAAACCATGAAATACACTTGTAGTTCCAAGCTTTACTTTTGCTGCACATGATTAACTGTTATGTGCACAGCGCACTGAAAACTCTCTCTATCACTCACTCACACACACACACACACACACACACACACACACACACACACACACTAATAATGCATCAACAGGGCAGCTCCTGAGGTTACAATTTATGACGCGGAAATAAATAATAAAACTGAAGCTCACTGTTTTATTGTTGAGGATGTAAATACACACACATTTGGCTTGCAAACACACGCGCGCGCACACACACGCACACTCACACACAGAGTCAGAAGGCACTGAGCGAGGAGTATAAAAGGGGGCATCCTTCCCTCTCAACACAGAAGTGCTCTCCTCACTCTCACGCTCCTCTGACACACCAAACCTCGAATCTCAAGGTAAGAAAGATGCGCTCGTCTGTTTTCATGATGCAATTCGATAGACATCTGACTGTTTTACGACTTTTTTGAATGTGATCTTAAACCTTCTTGAGAATGTTACTTTTCTGGCAGTCAGGCTGGAATGCCACTATTTGACAGAGACGATGGATGCAGCAGAGGAGAAGCACCAGGCAGTTCTGGCTGGAACGTTCATGATTTACGTGCTCGAGATTTGAGATTTATGATTTGTTACTGAGTTGATTCTCTTGACATTGTAGATCAGCAATATTTCTACCTTGATAAGAATTCATCAGTTCATTCCAGCAATGCTCCCCTCCTCTGAGTAAGAGGTGGCTGGGTCAGTGTGAGCTGCTAGTCAGCGGCTGTGTATATTGTGTATATGTGTATATTCACATATGCCGCTCTGATTCACGCGCCTCTTCCCCGCCGTCGCCATGATCATGAGCGAGCGGTTGCGTGACGGATGGCAGACGTTCTCGGCCGAAGAGGAAGACTGGCGCACTTCCTCCCAGTTCAACTTTCCCTCCTCCGTCTCCAGATGTCTGCTGGGCTGTGTGTGTGTGTCGTGCTGGCTGTCCTGTGCACGAGCTGTCTGGGGCTCCCCTTCTCCTCTCAGCCCCTCGACAAGGGCCAGCGCGCTCTCTCCGCTTCCTCTGAAGGTACCACGAGCCCCGAGCAGACAGGAAGACCTAGAACAGCTTTGCATATCTGACCGTGTGTTTGTGTTGAGCAGCTGACACCTTCACCTTGGGGGAGCCCCACCTTCGACACAGCCGCTCGACCCCCCAGCTGAAAACTCTCCCTCTGGCTGAGGAGGATGCAGACTCCCGGGCCAACCTCAGCGAGCTGCTGGCAAGACTCATCTCCTCCAGGAAAGGTGTGCGTGTGCGTGTGCGTGTGCGTGTGCGTGTGTGTGTGTGTGTGTGTGTGTGCGTGTGTGTGTGTGCGTGTGTTAGTGTAGATTGATGAACACCTCCCATCACAACTCTAGCGACCACTGCCCTTCCCTGACGTTCTCCTCCCCTCAGTGTTGCTAATTACTGGCATCAGCCGACAACCAGCTTTGTAAAATGAATTAGTGGCTCTGAAAAGCTTTTGTGGTTTCAAAGTGTGTATTAGTGCCTTCCGGCTATCATATTTCACTTTTTCCTCCTCGTCTGACTTCCACTTGCTGGATCTTTTCTTTTCTTTTCTTTCTTGTTTTTGCTACACCATGAAAATGAACCCTCAACCCTCTTTTAGTTCACCAGCGCTCTGATTTCTCTGGCGGCATGACAGGAAGGGAATATCTGGGCTCTCAACAGCCCTACACGCACACACACACACACACACACACACACACACACACACACACACGAGATCTGAGGAATCCATGTGGCTGCCAGATATTGAATATTATAAGTTCTCTTTGCAGAACAGTTGCTGAGTTGCTGCAGCCAATATCTCAACTATCAGTCCTCCAAGGAAAAGAGGAAAAGTATTTTTAAAAACTGTTTGCATCATTTCCTGACTGCCAAACGTCTGCACACACACACACGCACACGCGCGCACACACACACACACACACACACACACACACACACACACACACACACACACTCCCCCTCACTCACAGATTTCTGTACATTTTGAATCATTAATTTGCATCACATTTAGTTCAACTTTTAGAATACGACACGCGTGGAAACTCTGAGACTGTCGAGTGCTTAAAACGTCGACGGGCGTTTGAAACCGATGTGGTCGCCTCCTCACGACAGCATTTTTTTGACAATTTTTTTGTTGCTTAAATCAACTCCTTATGATGTTTGGTCTCCAGTTTTTTATGAAAAACTTGAAAACAATGACTCAGGCGATTATTTTAAGAAGGCGACGGTATGTAACATCGCATAGTGTGTGGAATGTGTGTTTCTCCTCCATCATGTGCGCGCGCGTGTGTGTGTGCGTGTGTGTGTGTGTGTGTGTGTGTGTGTGGGGGCGTCTGCCTTCGCGTTAGCACTGCTCACTTGCATGTTTCGGTGTGGGAGGTGTCGTTGTCGAGCCTTCTGCAGCCAATCTTCTCAGCACACCAGGGAACTGAAACACAGTGTTTATGTGCGTGTGTGTGTGTGTGTGTGTGTGTGTGTGTGTGTTGTGTGGGAGGGTGTGGGTGGAGTGAAAACAGCATCCCAATTGATTACCAAACAGACAGAAATTCTGCTTTGCTTCACACAAGATAGAAAAGTAGAGATCTGCAGCTCAGCGTCTGCCTTCTAATCACCATCGCTGCCACACACGGTCACAAAGTGACGCTGACAGACGCCCTGGCGTCCAGCTGTGTGAACATCAATGCTCTTTGAGTGTGTGTGTGTGTGTGTGTGTGTGTGTGTGTGTGTGTATGTGTGTGTGACAGGAAGAGAGAGAGAGAGAGAGTGAGGCACAGCCAGACATTTAAATGATCAAAAACGACCCACTTTTACAGCTTCATCGTCTCAGGGTCGAACCTTCAGAAATGGATGTTCACACCCAGATGTTCTCTGTGGTGATTTAAGATTCCAGCTGTGCAAACACGACTCAGTGCATGAAAATCACCTCCAATTAACTCATTATGCCTTTACAGGGCAAAAAAATCTGACCAAAAACATCGATTGTTTTAACCCTAAAAGCATAAATAGTCTAAAAATGTATTTCAGCCAAGGAGGAATCTGGAGGGATTTGGGAACGTCTTCAATTCAGAGACAGCGATTCCTGTCAAACTTTTAAGTTTTCCAAAACACTAAAACAATGAAACTCAGCTTGTCTCACACAATCAGAGATCTGCCGCTGACGCGAGAACCCCAGCACGCTGGTGTTCCTCTCACTTAATGCAGAAAGGCACGTAGGAGCAGGTTTAACAGCTCCTGCTCTGCTCCCCCTCCACCCACTCCTCTATCGCCTCCTCCCAGGTTCTGTGCGCAGGAACTCCACGGTGAACAACAGAGGCAGCGGACTGAGCGCCAACCACCGGATAGCAGACAGGGACTACTTGGGCTGGATGGATTTTGGCCGCCGCAGTGCAGAGGAGTATGAGTACTCTTCATAATGGCTC